>NC_079316.1:114916355-115223439 GCF_029931775.1 Euleptes europaea
AGATGGGTGTTGTTTATGCAACTACTGGAGGCAGCCTCTTCGCGTGATCCCAGCTATGCTGAGACTAGGGCTAATTGTATAGATAATTAACGACTCTGCTGGTGGTTGAATTGATTCGCATACTTACTGAGGCTGTGTAACATACTGTTTTTGATTATTATTATTTTGTTTAAAAGATTTTGTATCCTATGATCCCCTTCCGCCAGGCCATTCTCTAACGGAGAAAAACTTTGTCCATCAGAGGAAGGTGGAGGAAAGAAGTTGCAGGATCCCCAAACCCCATTCTTGGAAGTCAGAGGTGGGGGAGGGTTCTTGCCAGCAGGTCCATCCTCTGCTCTCCAGGCTCACGCTGCCCGTCTTGCCCTGGTTAGGACCCCGGGGGCGAACTGGTGGATGCGGTGGACATGATGCTGGAGATGTTCCCAGCGTGCACCATGAGCCAGGCCAGGAAGGCGCTGGGCATGGCCCTGGGGAACCTGGAAGAGGCAGCGCAGCTCCTGCTGGAGGAGAAGGTGCCGCTGGGCACGGTGGGCGCCACCACCCTCACACAGGTACGGCACCAGAGTGGGAAGCCCTGCTGTCGTGCGGCCATAGAGGGGAAAGGGGGTTTGGTTCCCAGACAGAGTGGGCCCTGCCTTCCACCTACGCAGGGAAAAAACACAGCGACTTTCGATCAAGAAATGTACTTTTCTGTATTCGAAACCCCACAACACCTGGGCATGTTTAAGTTGGTGGCGCGCCAGGAAGGCTTCTGCTGCCTCGCGATTCAAAAGCAAAGCAAACCAAAAGGAGGAGAGGTGGCATTACACGTCACGGCCCTTGTGGGCCTCCGCCAGCAAGGGATGGCTTTGAGGCTCAGGCTGGGGTTCGGATGCAGAATGTGGGAATGAGCACAGAGAGGAACGATGGACTCACACACACACACACACACACACACACACTTTCAGTTTGCTTCGGGAAATCCACTCATCTCTGCCTGTTGGGCGAGGCCAGCCGAGCAGGGAAAAAAGGCGGCACAAGAAGGAAGGCTGCAAAGTTGGCATTGCCAAGGGCACGATGGCTTCGCTGGAGGCTGAGCCTAGAGAGGCATCAGATTCCACAGACCTCTTAAGTTGCCGCCGTCCAGTCACTTAGAGGGGCGTGAAGGAGACGAGGGAGGGGGCGGAAGAGGGCAGGCAGTTCTGAAGCACCTCTTGTGCCCACAGCTTGACACCAGCCTTGCCCCCCCACACACACCCCCACAAACTCTAAAGCCTGTTTTGAAAGGCACCCCTATAAAAGTGTTCATCTGGGCAGTTGCGTGTCATCTGTTGCAGTGTCCGCTTAGAGCATAAAGAACATCATAAAGGCCCTGCTGGGTCAGACCCGGAAGGCCCATCAAGTCCAGCAGTCTGTTCACACAGCAGCCCAACCAGGTGCAGAGTTCTAGTCCAGTTTTAAGCCAGTCTCTGACCCTTGTCAGGGATTGGATTCTGTGCCTTCCTGGCACCCTTCCTTGTAACCATGAAACAGGTAACCTGACTTCTGCATATCCTCCCCTGTCCAGGAAGCTTCGAGACCTGAAAAGCCACCCAAGCAAGATGAATTCAAGCAGCTTATCTTACAGAAGTAAGTAACAAACCACAAAAAGCCCACCCGGAAGCTGAGCCGGCCCCTTGTGGTCCAAACCAAAGCCTTTTCCTGGAAGACGATTAACCGACTGAAGCTGGATCGCAGCCGTGCCTTTCCATGAGAAATGGCGATCCAATCGCAGTTATTCAAGCTTTAGTGACACCCAGGTGAGACTATTCAAGCGTGCTGCTTTTGAAAGGCGGACAGCGGCTGGTTGAGAATGGGGACACCAGGGTATTTGCTGGGGCAGGTCGTTCAGAACAGGTAACCAACTCTGTGACTGCACCTTCGACCACAGGGTTTCTGGGGCCCATTCAAAGCTCTGGTTTTATCCGCTGCAGACCTAAACAGTCTACATCCAAGACACCTAAAAGGTTTCCTTCCTGCTCCTTTATGCCCTTACCTATATGCTAAAAACCTCCTCACAGGCCCTGCTCCACCTGCCCTCGTTGGGTGAAGGATGGTGTGATTTTGTGCTCCGGGGCTTTTGTTGTTAATGAAAACCTATATCCTGCCATTCTGTTCCTTTGTAGCCTCAAGTCAAGGCGACAAAAGTATGTATCGGAATTAGGTGTAGAAAGAAACCGCTGAAAGCATACGGAGCAGCCCAAAGAATCTCTCCCCGTACACACACACACCCTCCCCAGCAACCATATGACCCAGTGTGTGTCTCCAGCAAAGGTGCCCTTGAACAATACTCTGCTTTGTGCGGCCTTCAAAACAAGTCACTGGGCTGGACTCCAAGATGGAGGAACGGCCTCCTGAGGGAGATCAGTCTGGCTTCTCCTTCCGGCATCAGACAAAGGCAGTACATTTTTTTGAAAGAGCTTCATAGAATCAGAGTTGGAAGGGATCACCAGGGTCATCTAGTCCAGCCCCCTACACAACGCAGGAAATTCACAACTACTTCCTCCCCACACACCCCAGTGACCCCTACTCCTTGCCCAGAAGATGGCCAGAAAAACTCCTTCCAGGATCCCTGGCCTATCTGGCCTGGAGGAAAATTCCTTCTTGACCCCAAAGTGGTGATCAGCATTACCCTGGGCATGTAAGGGCCACAAGAGCCGAACACTGACTCAACCCTTCCTGCCCTCCCTCTCGTGATCTGCATAAGTTCACAGAATCAGCCTTGCTGTCAGATGGCCATCTAGCCTCTGCTTAACCTTTTGGGAGGCTTTATCAATTTATAATTTGGGCACTGCCGTGGACAGTTTTTGTGATGGTTTATGGGGCTGTGCTGGCCTTGTCGGTCTCAAATTTTTGTCTCTTGTGTTAATAGTTTGAAATTTTTAATAAACTCTTAGCTACCTGATGAATTTTTTTTGGCCAAAGGGCCAGAAATATTTTAACCAAAGAAAACCAGGTGACTGTAGGCAAGTCCTTGGCATTCCATATCATCGTCTCCATCTTGTGAAATGAGAAAAAAAATAACTCCCTCACAATATTGCTATGAAGAAGGATTTTAAAGACATTTTAAGCTGATAACGGGGGGAAATGGGACAATATTACTTGGCAGTCCTTCCAATATTCAAGCCTGTGGCCACAACTGGCAACCTGTAAGGTCTGAGTTCACCTGTTGAATCCCAATCACCAAACGTCCAGACGGTATTCTAAGAGGCTGGTTTATTTGGGAAGCATAACGTGAGTAGCAGGAACTTACAGGGGAAGGTACGAGGACTCCAATGGGGGGAATACAGACAGGTTGGAACAGATACAGAAAACCAAAGGCACAGTTGGTTACCAAGCCGAGCCCGGTTCCCATGGTAGATTACAGTTATCACACAAACGGAGAGAAAGCAGTCAATAACAAACTTCTGAGAAACAGAACCTTGAAGGCCAGCTGCCTGGAGCTCACACAACCGGGGAAGGAGTCCAAAGAGAAGAACTGAGGGGGGTCATGGAGGGAAAGAACGGTCAGAACAACACGTCCCAAGCCGAGGGAAAACTGGAGCGGGGGGGGGGAGATAGGGTTACAGCCTAATTTAAATACCAAAAAGTCAGGATTGCAGTCTCAGATGGGGTCTGCCCGCCGTAGGCATTCAGAAGACCTTTCGAACTAAACCTGGAGCAAAGATGAAAGACAAAATTCTAGTTTGTAGTATTTGAGTTCTGTAGTTCGTAGCCCAGAGGCTGAAGTTGAAATACAGGCAGCTGCTTTCAAGCCTTGACCAGACTGTAAAATCTCAACTCAAAATGTCATGTTTGGTTTTTCAAAGGTAACGGATTTAAATGTGAGACACAACCGATTTGCTTTTGGCTCCAGCCGCCCGTCTTGTCCTCACTTCCCTTCCACTCACACCCTGAAGAAAGAACAGCAGCCTTGCGGGGGGTGGAGGCATGGAGCTGCCCCACCATAATCTAGCAGGGCACCAAAACGGATGAGGAGGTCTCCTAGGGTTAAGACTCCCCAGAGATAACAGGTTTTGCTAGCAACTTTTCCTCCTGTCAAAGAGGATCAAAAAAGGAATTGTAAGACAGATTTTTCATGGAAAGGCCCATCCCTTATGCCTCAAGCAGGGGATCCGCAGGTACCTCTTCTGTGTGTTTTTTTAAAAAGTGAATTACAACAAAATTAAAGCTGACAGGTGAAGAAGCTGCCCCACACCCCCACACGCGTGTCCAGTGCAGGAAGAAAGGTGGAGCTTTCTCAGAAGCAAGGGGCCAGCCCTTCCCTGTGAACCCCCCTCCCCAACTAAGAATGCTTGTGGGCACTCAGAGGTAGTTTTACTCTGTGTTGCAGGTACATGATGGTGGACAGCGAAGAAGATCAGAAGACGCACAAGCCGGCCCCGCCAAAGGAGGTGAGCCCCACAAGCCCTGCAGAGGGAGGGGGACTGAGCCCCATCTAGCCCCCCACCCCCAATCCTCCATGCTGTTATTTGCAGCAGCCTCAAGCCTGGGAAAGAAAGGATACTCAGGGAGCACACGTCAGGACAACCTGAAGCGGGCCTCCCCCCTCCCCCACCCAAGGGCACCGCAGCTGTACTGGCCATCATCGTAGGGGTGTCAAAAGTCACACAGTGGTGCCATATTGACAGGTGGCCTAACGCATCTCTGCCTTTTACACACACACCCCTGGCAGAACTCAAAGCCCCAGCAGCAGATGCCAGCGTTCCCAGGGATCGCTATTCTGTTCTGCATACAGGCAGCATTTTGTTAGGGGAGCGTGCCGATCTCCAGCCCGCCCACCAGTGCTTACCGCTTGCCAGATACACTGCTACTGACTGAGAAGCCCCTGCGAAGGAGGTGCTTGGTCACCATTGTGTAAATGTCCTGTTTTGAGCATGCCTCTTGCTCCAGGTGGCCTCCTCTTGGGGTTGTTAATTCTCCTGCATCTCTGCCGCCCTAGGGATTAAATGATGCAATCAAGAGATGCATCAGAATTACCTAGCAGAAGTCGCACACCAACCTGATGTCCAGCAAACCATGCAGAGATGCAGCAGCCCGCCTCTGATGGGGGAGGAGGGGGTCTCACTGCATTGGCCTTTAATGCCTGGCCACACACAGTTCAAGAACTATTCCAGTCAGGAGAATCTGTCAGCTATACAAGCCGCCCCCTGAGGGGCAAGGGTCTTAACAGCCTAGTGAAGCAGCCTCAGTTTCCCTTTTCTTCTCTCCAGGCTCCCAAGAAGTTGATTCGCTACATTGATAACCAGGTAGTAAGCACCAAAGGGGAGAGATACAAGGACATCAGGAAGCCGGAGAGCGAAGAGATGAAGAGAACGTACATCAACCTCAAGCCAGCCAGGAAGTATAAATTCCACTGACTGACCCCTTCCGGTGCTCCCCTCGCACCTTCTCTCCGACAGCTGCTAGCATCTTTGGCAGTAACCACTGAACGAGGCCCAGAAATCCTACTGCTCACGGACCTGAGGAGAGCCCCATCTGCACCCCTGAAAGCCCACACTCCCAACGCAGGACACGCTGTGGGAAACGGAGGAGGCCCCGCCGCTCCTCTGGGGCCCCTTTTCCTTGCTTGCAAGGATTTAAAGATACCGGGCTGTTCTGCTCTTCTGTCATAAGCCTTTCAAAACCTGTTCACCTAGTAGAAAGTAAAAACTAACCTCTGTCACTGCACAATGGAAAGATGCTTTCCTCTGGAGCAAAGTACCGTGCAGCCTCTGAACGCACATTTGGTAATTTCACACACACCATTCCTACTAACAGATGCAAGAAAAGCCCACATGGGGAAATGGACCCCCAGGCTGCATGCTACTACACTAGAAACCCCACAACCACCAAATCATGCGTACCTTTTTCTTTAAGAGCAAGGTCACAGGGAGAGATTTGGTGGGGGCTGTCTTTCACTGCACTCCTTCCCAGAAAATACCCTCTCACCCCTCCCCAGCAAGCTGTGCTTACAAGTAATTCCCCCAAAGCAATTGCCACTCATTAGCGGAGTTCCAGAAGAAACAACTTGGTGAAGGGGCTCAACAGACGTTCGGCTGCTTCTTCGCACCCGCATCGCACCGGCAAGACCAGAGCCTGTCTTGAAACGTACATACGACACACAAGCTGGCTGAGAGGCCGAGGGGGCCTGGTTTTCTGAGCCCGTCACACGTACGCAGATGCAAGGCTAGTCCAGGAGAGGCACCGCACCTTCCGGCCCTGCCCCCTTCTCAGCGGCGGTCCCACCCGCTAGATCTGGAGGTTGATAAAGGGGGCGTAGCCCACCATGCCCTCCAGGAGAACCACGGCGAGCTGCAGTGGAGGCTCCACATCGAGCTCCACCCCGCGGCTGCGCAGGATGCTCAGGCTGGACTCCACCACGTCGTTACAGTGCTTCACCTTCAAGGCACGCAGCTTGGGGCAGTATTCCGCCAGGGTCCTGCCAAAAGAGGGGGGGGGAGAGTCAAGGCCACAGGATCCGGCCAGGGTCCCTGGACAACATTGCAGCCCCCTGGCCAGGGGAACAGACAAGCACCAAAAAGAGGCAAAAGCGGGCAGAGGCGCGATCCTGTGATACGCAGTCCTGCCATCCTAACTTCTGTAGTCCTAGTCCTGTAACTTCCCTTACCGGATGTCTTATTCTGTTGGCTGTCCTGACTTGCTCTGTGTGATCCGCCTTGAGTCTCAGTGAGAAAAGCAGGTTATAAATAACGTGAATAAATAAATACTGGAAGTCAGCAAATTTGACCTTGTCCCTGTTTCTGTGACAGGGCAGGGGGCGGGGGCAGAGAGGAACCGAGCTCTTCCTCCTGGCAGAGTCACTCCCACCTCTTTGTTTCAAGGCTTTGGCTTCCCACCGCTTAGATTTGCCCTCTGAGCTCTGAAATGCCGGAACAGCTTCTGGAACAGCTTCGGAAAGATCAGTGCCTCTGTCACCGGCACTCGTGCCCAGGAGCAGAGAATCAGTCTTGCAAGCTAGAGGTGTAAAGGCAAAGTCTACAGAACGTTCCCTGGGTCAACAACTTGGGGGAAGACTAAGTACCGGTGGCATGATTTTTGTGTGGTTTTTGCAGGCAATATACAGGGGGGGCGGGCTGAAAAACTTGTTAAATCAGTTTAGTACTCTCTTGGCTGGCCTCAAAATCCCAAGGATGGGTACCATAGAGATGCTGTCAGCTATCTCAGAGGGGGGAGTGGCCATAGCTAGTGGGGAGGGGCTGGCTACAGTCTCCAATCATGGGGAGACGGCCTGTCATCTTCCAGCATCCTATGGATCTAGGGTTGCCAACTCTGGGTTAGAAAGTTTCTGGAGCTTTAAGGGTGGAGCCCGGGGAGGGCAGGGTATAATGCCAGACAGGGTCCACTTTCTGGAGCAGCCATTTCCTCTGGGGGAGCTGATCTCAGTTGTCTGGGGAGCAGTTGTAACTCCAGGCCCCACCTGGATGTCAGCAGCCCTGCATGTATCCCTTAGTTTTGAACAGGTTCCCCCCCTCCAAAAAAAGTACAACCAATATAAAGTATGCAAATAAAGTATGTGCTCATGATCTTCCTACAGAAGAGTACCGTTAAAACATCCCAATGTGTTACATTAAATACAGGATTCCACAAACACAGGCCGGGGGGGATGAGGGAATGACTAGCACATTTCAAAGAAGCTTCAACACGCTCTTCGGCCCAGCTGCTGCTGAACAGTTGCTTCAGGGACAGCCCTTTCCGCTGTTCTGATTCTTCTCCTATCCACCCCCAAAGGACCACATTTGAACACGAGGCCACACGGACCGAATCTAGAACCAGACAACCAGAGAGGACCCAACAGCTCACCATCCGGCCTCCCCTTTCGAGGGCTTTTCCCAGGAGCCATCTTTCAGCTTTTTAAATCCCCAGCCTTCTTGATGGTAGGGGTAAGCATAAGCAAGCAGGAGCGATTTCTGTTTCGTGCTCAGACCATCATGGGACGGGTCTTGGCTTTCAGGGATCAGGGAGGGAGGGTTATCTTCCTCCCCCTGCCTCCGGTAGTCACCACACCCTCCTGCCCATGACTCCTTTCCATTCCATCCACAGCCACACTGATCCTCCCCCATCCCCACCCCAAGAAGACTCCAGAGGAGAAAGGAGGAGGAGGAGGTTTTTATATGCCGATTTATTCTACTTTTTTTAAGGAGGTGGGGCTGAGTTTGGAGAGAGCTGTGACTAGCCCAAGGTCACCCAGCAGGTTCCATGTGGAGGAGTGGGGAACCCAACCCAGTTCACCAGATCAGAGTCCACCTCTCATGTGGAGGAGTGGGGAATCAAACCCGGCTCTCCAGATTAGAGTCCACTACTCTTAACCACTACACCACGCTGGCTTGCTTGGTGCAAAAGCCTCGTCAGGTGCGTTTGGAGCCATGCACGCGGCTACCACGAGATGTCCTCCCTCTGCCTGGTTGGGGTCGCCGGCCAAGCCGCAGCTTACCGAATTGAGTCGTTCTTCACCCGCAGGCAGCCCGTGAGGTCCAGGTGCTCCAGCTCAGGGCAGCCTTTGGCGATCTCTTCCACGGCCGCGTCGCCCACATTTGCGTTGACAGCCAGCGAGAGAGACTTCAGCCTGGCGCACCTTCGCGCCAGGTAGCAGATGGCGTCGTCCTTCAGCTGCCGGCAGGCCGTGAGGTCCAGGGACTCCAGCTCCTTGCAGTGGTCGGCCAGGCTGCGCAAGGAGAGGCTGTCCACCCACTCGCAGTGGGCCAGGGAGAGCTGGCGCAAGTGGGGGCAGCTGAGGGAGATGGCCACCAAGGCCCGCCGGCTCAGCTGCGCGCAGCTGCTCAGCTCGATGTGCTGCAAGTGGCGGTTCTGGCCGATCACGGGGAGGAGCTCCGCATCCGACAGCCAGGCAGAGCAGTTCCGGAGGGCCAGCTGCTGCAGCGCTTCGCTGTCTTTCAGCAGGTCGCAGAAGGCAGCCTTGGGAATGTGAGGCCCAGCCTGCCGGGGGCAAGAGGACAGCCAGACTCAGAATGAAAGCAGCGCCTTCCCATCCAGGCACAAACCCATAAAATCCCCAGCACGAGGCCTTCTGAACGAGCACAAAGCCTACCTCAGCCATGGGCTTATAGTCCAGGCCATCCCCCGCCCCCCAGGCCCAAAGAAAGCATGCCTCTTATCTGGGGGGGGGGGACGGCTGCAGTGGGATCCTCGACCCCAGCCAAGCCTCTCTCTTCTTGCCCTCTTCTTTAATCTTTTGGCTGAGCTGGACAGAGTGCTCTACAAAATTACCCAGTGGGGAAGCCATCCTAGATCGTCTCAAATTGGATCTCTGCCTGCTCCCGTCCTTACTTCAGAAATCCACCTTGCGTAACCCAAGGATCCTGCGTCCACAAAGAGCACCGTGTGGCCCCCGTGATCATGGAGCGGATCCCGGTTTCCCAACCCAGGTAGCAGCAAACGCACACCCACACCCCACCACTTCTGGTACCTGGGCAGCGTCGAAGCAGCGCATGTTGGTGAGGTAAAGCTGGATCAGGGCCTGGAACGCCCTGCTGACCCTCTGCAAGCTCAGCAGCTGCCTCAGCGGCAGGTGGGAGAGGACGTGGGGGAAGAGGATGTCCTCCCAGGGCAGGTCCAGCAGCTTTTTTCTGCAGGAGAGCAAAATACCATAATCTTGTGCCCCTTCCTTTCATGCCCAGGCAGGGTAAAGCCCACCCATCAACACTTTGGGGTCGGGAAGCAATTTTCCTCCAGGCCCGATTGGCCTGGGATCCTGGAGGTTTCTGTTGCCATCTTCTGGGCATGGAGTAGGGGGTCACTGGGGGTGTGGGGGAGGGGGAGGTAGTTGTGAATTTCTTGCATTGTGCAGGGGGTTGGACTAGATGACCACTATGATTCTATGATAGTAATGAAGAAGAAGAGTTGGTTTTTATACGCCGACTCTATCTGCCTTTTTTAAGGAGTATGAAAGGGGCTTACAATTGCCTTCCTTTCCCCTCCCCACAACAGACGCCTTGTGAGGCAGGTGGGACGGAGAGTGTTCAGAGAGAACTGTGACTAGCCCAAGGTCACCCAGCTGGCCTCATGCAGAGGAGGAGTGGGGTATCAAACCCTGTTCTCCACATTAGAGTCTGCCACTCCTAACCACCACACCACGCTGATGTAATAATAACAATCATAGTTGTACTAGCAATAGCAGCGATAGCAATAATAGTTGTACTGATAATAGTGATAACAGCAATACCAACAGCTGTAACAATAGCAATAATAATAGTTGTAGCAGCAATAGCAATAATAATAACAGCAATAATATTGATAGCAAGATATAGCAATGATAATAACAGTTGTAGTCGTCAGAATACCAACAACAGTCATAGCAATAATCCTGCCGCCAAGGAAAGGAGGGCGGCGGCGGGAGGGAAGGCGGGCCGGGGGCCGGACCTGCAGCCGGGGCAGCCCCCTCTCCCCCACCCCACCCCACCCCACCGCGCCGCTGCCACCTCCAGGGCCCGCCCAAGCGCCGCTTCATGCAACCGGGGGGGAGGGGGGGAGGGAGGCGCTGGTGACCTGCGGAACTCGCGGCTACGGGACGTGGCGGCGGGCTGAAAGGCGCATCCGTGAGGGGGGGGGGGACTGCCAGGGTTTTTGTGTGTGTGTTTCCAAGTCGGGGGGGGGGCGCAATTCGGACTGGGAACGGGAGGGGGGCGGGGGGTCAGTGGGAGTTGTGGGGGGGAGGGTCCCCGGTGCGCCCCCCGGAGTTTTTTTCCGAGAAAGCCCCGACCCGGGTCGGGCGGCGCACGTGTGGAGGGGTCCGGGTTGTCGTCCCCCCCCCCCCCGCCTCACCTCGGCCCCGCCATCCCCGCCCGGCTCTGAGCGGGGCGCCTCCTGATGACGTCGCACGCACGTACGCGCGCCGCCATCTTGCCCCGGGGCCCCTCCTCCTGCGGGCGGGGCGGGGCAGGGGGGAGCGAGGGAGGGGCGGAGGGGGCAGCAGCTTTGACAGACGGCCGGACTGCAGCTGCGACACACAGCCCCCCCCAACGCGCACGCGCACTCGGCGCCGCGGTGGGGCTGAGGCGGGTTGGGGGCGCGAACCCTCCCTCCCCCCCTCCGGCCAGAGGCCCACGGGGGGCGCCGAGAGCTGCGCCTGGTGGGGCGAGGGGGGGGGGGCAGCAGCCCTCCAAGAGCGGACGCCCCCCACCTCGGGGTGCCAACCTCCCGGTGGCGGCTGGAGATCTCCCCAGCCGACACAGATCCGTTCCAGCTGGAGGGAAACGGCCGCGGTGGAGGGAGGGGCTCTGGGGCATCCTGCCCCCCCCATGGAGCCCCCTCCCCTCCCCTCCCCTCCCCAAACTCCGCCTTCCTCAGGCTCCACCCCCAACACCTCCAGGTATTCCCCCACCCCCCCCACCCACCCACCCCCCGGTTTCACAGCCCTTCCTCAGCCCTTTCTCCCTTCAGGGGCCCCCCTCCCCCACCCGGACGTCCGCCAGCTTCATGCCCCACCCCCCACCCACCCACCCACCCCCATCTCTAGTGCTCAAGGCCGAACCCCTCCCCCTCCCCCCAGGGCCCCCCACAGGGTTGTTATTGGTTTGTCGCCCGGCCACCGCGGCCCCCCAGGGCTGCGCCTCCGGGCCCCGGCCCTGGCCCCCCGCCCCCCCCCCCCGCCCCCCGCCGGCCCGGGGCCAGCCCTGCTGGGCCTCTGAGATGGGGCGAGGCGGCGAGGCGAGCCTGCGCCGTCCAGGCCGGGGCCCAGTCAGCAGCAGGGCCTCCACCAGCACACTCCGAGGCAAGCTGTAGGGCGGCAGGGCAAAAGTGTCCCTGCTAGAGAGAATAAAGCTCCTCCTACCCTGCCCGAAAATAGGTTTGTGTGTGTGTGTCTTGACGGTGCTGCTGGACTCGGGCCCTTTCCCACGACTCTCTACTACGGCAGACAGACCCGCGGGGCTACCCACGGTGTACTATAGAGAATGACTGAGCAAGGAAAAAGCAGCTAGAACTAAGAAGCTACAGTAGTGTATAACAAAGGGAAATTATTGAAATGGCATCAAAATCCTATATTTTCACCCAGAAATTGCTTGTTTTTTTTCTGTTTTGTTGTTCCCTATTTTTATTGTATTACAATTGTTGTTAATGTTTCCATGGATCCTATTTTCTGTTTGTAGTCTTATTGAAATGAAATAAAAATCTTTTTTAAAAAAAAAAGTAAATTCCAAACTTAGTGATCAAACACTTGATACAGAGAACGATAGATTGTTATGCTGTTGTCCTTCAATTAAACTATTTACAGTAGTTTGAATAAACTGCTTCCTCTCCATACTTTGTGGCACTATGTATTATCACATATATGCCAATGATTCTCAGGCTGTGAGTTGCGATCCCAATGAGAGTCGCAACTCTTGCAGGTGGGGCCGAGGTGTAAACTCTGGAGCGGAGAGAGGAGACTCCGGGGCCCCTCTTTCCCCACAAGGAGGAGAGGAGAGGAGAGGAGAGGAGAGAGGGCTGCCCGTGGATCCCTGCCTCCTCCGCTGCTTTGCCGAGTGACTCCCACTGCTGGGCCTGTCCTGCCAGCATGGGGGGGGGGGAGTTGAGTCCCCCAAAACACCCAGTGTAGAAGTGGGGTCCAAGTCGAGAACCAGAGAAAGCAAGAAGGGCTATTCGGTTGTCTTGCGGCACAAGAGCGGGCCCCTGTCCAGCACAACAGCCGTGCGCCCGCAGGCCACGTGGCGCGCACAGTCGTGTGTGACGGGAAAGGAAGGGTGGCCCAGTCGGACTGCGTTTGTCCCACGCCACTGGGGAAAGCCTAACTCCTCTGCCTGCAGCAGGAGCATCGCTTCAAGGGAAGGCGTCCGGTTCTCTCTCTCTCTCTCCCCCCCCCCCCCTAGGAAATTGGCGCTCAGCAAAGCCACCCTGGCTGGTCTTGAGAGCGCGCGGGGGGAGCTGTCCTTTCAGCACCACACAAGTCAAACCCCATCTATATGCCGGGGCGTGCGCATAAGGATATACGTCACCCTCCCCTCCGCCTCAGCGATCCCCAGGAACAGATGGCCCATTGCGAAATCCGACCCGTTTAGTACCTCTACACGTAGCGGGCAGGACTAGGGTCATTTGCCACCAGCTGTTTGGTGGCATCCTCCTGGCAAAGGATAGGCACGCTTCATTCCCGAAAGATGAATGGAAGAAAGAGAGGCGGGTGCTCATCAGAATGCGATAAACACTCCCGCAGATCACCTGGTGGCATGCCTGTGGCCCTCTTCAGAGTCTGGCAGATGTGGAAACTGCGCGACACGTGCCAAGAGAGCACAAAGTCGGGCAAGCTGAGCCTGTGATGGGAATCCTTTCCCCACCAAATACGAGGCTCAATAACCCCCCAGTATAGGTGTTAAGAGGGATGCTGCCATTCACATGCAGAGAGGAGATGTTTTTTTAAAAAATCCTAGTCGCATGCATCCACAGACCTTCTTGATCTGGGAAGGAAGGAAGGAAAGGAGACGGGGGCTGTTCCCTCAGCGGCCTTATGCGCAGTTACCATAACAACTCCGTGGAAGGCTTCAGTAAAAATAGACGCTGCTATTCCCTCCTGTTCTCCGTTTGCTTTCCAGGGCTGGCCCTGCTCCTCAGAGGAATTCTGCGCTCTGTGAGCTTAGAGCAGAGCTTTTGAGGTATAACAGCCCCGACCCCACTCCGGAGTTCGGGAAAAGACAGAGGACCGATTCTGTCGAGGCAGACAGGCAAATGATGCTTCCTCTGGAACCTGTTGCCCAAAGCAAATGTTTCATGTTGATTCCTAAGGCCAGCCCTGCAAAGAAGCCCTGTTTGGAACGGGGAAAGTCCTTTCAATAGCCGGTAGTGTGAAGGCTGTAGGTCGTAGCACTCAGGAACTATAGCAGCCTAACCCTAATCCATGAGCGACTGCAATTAATTTTGGATGGCTGGGCCCTCTTGGCTGTTCTGTAGAAGAGAGGCTTTCAGCCTTTCTTAGTCTGCTGGCGTGATTCAGCCAAAAGAATTCTGGGCGACACGATCTATGACATCTCTGTCCTCTCGCTCCACTCAGCAAACTTTGAAGCCTTCCTCCGGCTTTAGGAACTTTTCACCAACTTAAGAGGTTCTTCTGCTGCTTAGGCTGGTGGAAGTCTTCAAATGTTGCTGAGCAGTTTTTCTTGTTTTCCTATATTTCTGTACAAGCTTCCTCTTGATCCTACAAATATTTCTACAAATGTGAAAACTCTGAAGAGCCCTGTGGAGCCGGACTGAGGCCTAGCAGAAGGGCCGCACATTAGGGTCGCCAACTCCGGTTTGGGGAATTCCAGGAGATTTGGGGCTGGGGACTGGGGTGGGGCAGCTCAGGGGGGATGTGAGGCAACAGAGTCCGCGCCCCAAAGCAGCTATCTTGTCCAGAGGAGGTGATCTCCATCTGTCACAAGCACGCAGCCACATTTTCAGCTTGTCATGGACTCCATCCATCCATGCCCACAGGCATTGCTGAGGGGGCGGCTGGGTGTGTGCGTGGCTTGCCGGGGAACGACACGCCCTCCCAAACGTCCTCTCGTCCCCAGCCTGGCTCAGGCCTTGCAGACGGAGGGCCGAGGCTCCCATGGCAGCGCCCGCCCGCCCGCCTGGGGTGGCCGTTGCCTCTCTTCCTGCCGCCTGCCCCTTTCCCTGGCGCAGCGCTCTTGCCCAGGGACGCTGGTCTTCCCGGCTGCCCTGCTGGGTCTCAGCCTCCCGTCCCTTCTTGTCCCCCCCCCCAACACGGAGCCTGACCCCCCCCCTCCACCCCGGCTGTGTGGGACCGCTGGGCTCGCTGGGGGCTCCTGGGCTCCAGCCGCCCTGCCTGGTCCGCCGCCGCTGGGGGAGTTGGGGGGCGAGGGTGCCGGCAGGGGGCGCTGAGCGGGGGGGGGGGCGCTGGCCGGGGGGGCGGGGCGAGGCAAGGCGCTGATTGGCGCCGGGGGCCGAGGGGGCGGGGCTGGCTGGCTCCCCCCCCCCACCTACCTGCCCGCCCGCCCGTCCGCCCGCTCGCCCGGCTGGCTGGCTGGCGCGGGGCGCGGGGCGCGGGAGGGGCGGCGGGGCGGCTGCCCGGAGCGCGGCCATCCAGGCGGGCGGAGCGGCGAGGTGAGTGAGGCCCCCCGCCCCCCCCCCGGCCAGCTGTCAAGACAAAGGCGCGCCCCACGGCGGCGGAGGGGGTGGGTGGGCTGGCCGCCCCTCCCTCTCTCCCTCCCTCCCTCCCTGCGGCGGGGGGTCTTGGGCAGCCGTGTCTCCGCAGCCGCGACCCACCCCCCCCAGCCCGGGAAGAGGCTCTGCGGCGCGGCGAGCGGGCCGGCAGCTCCGGGGGGGGGGCGGTGGAGGGGTCCGCCGCTGCTGCCGCCGCCGCCGCCGCCCTCCTTCCCTGCCTGCCTGCCTGCCTGCCTGCCTGGCGCGCCTGGTCTCCCTCGGGGCGGGGGGGCATCTTGGTGGGCGCCCTGCTTGGGGCGGGCCGGCCAGCCCAGCGCCTCCCGGGGCCGGCGGGCGGGGGGCCCCCCTGGCGGGGCGAGGGGCTCTGGCCCAGGAGAGCGGGGCGAGAGGCCCCGGCTGGGCGGCAGGGGGGCCCCGCCCGGAGAGGGCGGCCGGGGCAGCCGAGGGGCAGCAGCAGCAGCCGGGCTCCGGCCAGGAAAGGGGGGCCGGTCGGGTTGCGCCCGGGGTGGAGGGGCTGTGGACGGAGCCCGTGGTCTCCCTCTCCCGAAAGACCAGAACTGGGGGGCAGCAGGAGAGGGCGAGGGGTGGGGGCGGAGGGCCGCCAAGTCGCTGCCCCTCCGAGGCAGCCCAGCCTCCTCCCCGAGGGCCCCAAGTCTTGGCCAGCCTGGCGCTGATGTGGCCAAGTGAGGGCGGTGGGGGCTGCGTGGATGGAGTCCCTCCCTCCATCTCTTGGGTCTTCCTGCTGCCCTCCGCTTTTCCTAGCATGGGGGTCTTTTCCCGTGAGTCTGGTCTTCTGGCGATGTGGCCAAAGTACGATAGCCTCAGTTTAGTCGTTTGAGCTTCCAGGGTCAGTTCAGGCTCGACTTGATCTAGAACCCACTGATTTGTTTTTTGGGGCAGTCAGTCCACGGTGTCCGTAGCCCTCTCCTCCAGCACCACATTCCAGAGGAATCTACTTTCTTCCTATCAGATTCAGATGGGCAAAGAATGATTTAGACTCAAAGAGTGATTTAAAATGCCAGGTGATTGCTTTTGATCTCAAGGCCCCTGTTGGACTTTCTGGACAAGGGTCTGCTTTTGGTAACTCTGATGACCCGTGGTCATCGTGGCCGCTTGAATCTCACACCTGGTTTTGAGTTCAGAATGGCCCTCCTCTCTCATCCGCAGGAGGCCACTGGTCCATCCCGGGGATACGCTCTTCAGCAGTGGGGCACACAGCTGTCCTTCTCAGGGCTCTTGGGACTGTTTCATTAGGGGGCTGCCGACCGTGCACCTGACAAAATGGGAACTGCCCCACAGGAATCATTATACAGGTTGAGCATCCCTTATCCAGACATCCAAAATGTGGACAGATCCAAAATATGGGCATTTTGAGCCAACATGCAGGCATTACTCACAGGCCCTCAGCGGCGCGCCACGCCTCTCCCGCTTTTGCTTTCTGATGGTTCAATGTACACAAAATTATTAAAAATATTGTTTAAAATTACATTCGGGCTATGTGTATAAAGTGTGTATAAAACATATATAAAACATAAATAAATTGCGTGTTTAGACGTGGGCCCCATCCTCAAGATATCTCATTATGTATATGCAGATAATCCAAAATACGGAGTGATCCAAAATACAGAACACTTGTTCCCAAGCATTCCAGATAAGGGATACTCAACCTGTATTGCTTTTTAATATGCCGCAATATTCTCTTGATTTGGTCTTGATCCAAAGCCTGAAGTGTGAGACTGAGAGGCACACTGTTGTTTTTTTGTATCACTCAATTCAGAATGATATTTGAGCATGAATGCTGTTCAACAATTGATATTATTTGGGGGTGTGAATGCTCATTAAAGCTTGACAAACACTTGGCAAATGGCAAGATGGCCTCTACACTGGAGTGGAAGAGAAGGGAGAGGAAACAGCATTATCTCACGGTACATCCAAAAGAGATTCTAGTTGCATACAAGTGGACACAACTAAATTCTGAGTAGAGGTATAAAATTTCCAGAAAATATAATGCTATACATTTTAATTAAACCCTTATCTTTCCAGAAAAGCCAGCATGGTGTAGTGGTTAACAGCGGTGGTTTAGAGCGGAGGACTCTGATCTGGAGAACCGGGTTTGATTCCCCACTTCTCCACATGAGTGGCGGAGGCTAATCTGGTGAACTGGATTTGTTTCCGCACTCCTCTGCATGAAGCCAGCTGTCTGTTGTGGGGAGGGGAGGGGAAGGTGAGTATAAGCCGGTATAAAAACCAACTCTTCTTCTTCTTCTTCTTCTTCTTCTTCTTCCATTTCACTGATCCCAGAAGGGGGGGGGGAGTAGGCATTTTTTCAGTGCTCCCCCAAATTTTCAAGTTTTTCTATTGGAAAAACTGAAAAAGACCTCAGACTTTTCCATGCTATACCTTTTTGGGCCTGAATCGGCCTAGGAGCCAACATGACCCCATGCTGGCGTCAGTGCCCATTCATTCCGTGATAATGGGCACTTACACTGGCACAGGGGGGCATTTCTGTCAGCACCTGGGGTACCACAGAGCTGCACCGGCCTCCCCTGCCAGAGCAGCCTCCTGCCTGCATCCACCCAGCGCAAAAGCCCCCATGCTGGCGTTCCTGGGGGCGGAGCTGCCTTTAGGCAGCCTCCTTGCCCCTTTTGCCCCGGAAATGCCCCCTCCCATGGCAGCATGGCTATGCCACCTTTCCCCCTATGGGGACTTTTCAGCATTATTTAGTTTTTTACCCCTCCTACAATATTTCTTTTCCCTCCACGGCGAGAAGCCTCCTAGAAATACCCCCCCCCCTAGGAATGCACTGTTTGAGTGAGAATTTTTTTTCTAGAAAAGCATCATACTCATTCTAGAATGGAAAAGTGGTTTTTTTCAGGGTTCTCCCAAATTTCCCAATTTTTCTGTTGGAAAAGTCCACAGACTTCTCCACGTTATTCATTTGAAATGAGTGAAATGCCTTTTAAGATGAGGTTCTTCTTACTGAAAATGAAAATATTTAATAGTTCTTTTTTTAGTGGTCACTAAAATTTCTCAGGATTTTTGTTGGAAAAAACTGGGTAGGGTGGAGTATTTGGGAAATAAATAGAAGTGATGGGGGAGGTTTTCCCCCCTGAACGTTTCACGTCGTCCCCCCCTCAAGCATTCCCATTTCTAGCAGTGAGCCCAGGTGTAGAAGGAGCACTAGCAGCATTTAGTTAGAACCAACCATGTTCTTTCTGGAATGTTCTCATTGTGAGCCGGTCTTGTGTGTCTGGAGAAGCCAATAGTGGTGCACAGCTGTGACTGGCTGTCGATATAAAAAAAACACAGATTCCTCCCAGCCCCTGGCTTAGTCTATCCAACTATTTAAAAATAGACTTACAAAAAATAAGGTGTCGTACATACAGAGTTTAATAAATTTACATCCAGGGCATGATTTAGATTTTTTTTAAATTACACCCCTGCATTATCTGGTTCTCAGTGCGGCTCACAGTGATCAACAGTTGGCACTAAAATGTCACAATTTTAACATTAAGAAATACTTAATACCTCTACATTAATGAAGCATGCTAAAGGAGCCACTAACCAGAATAAACGCAGTCAGCTACGGCAAATTGCTTGCAGAAGAAGCCCATTCTGTTGGCTATTCTGATGGCTACTAAGGAAAGACGGGGCCTTCCTTCGGCGGTTCTGGAGGGCAGATATAACAAAGTGCATTACTCAAATAGAACATGTAGATGCTCACATGACAAAGTTGAAACTATCGAGCATATGTTCATGGAGTGTCCAGTATTTAATGAGCTGAGGACCAGTTTAATTCTCCTTTCTTTAAAAATTTGGAAATGTCCAATGAGATGTCTGGGGGTACGAGGGGGGCGCAGGTGAAGGTGGCTGTCAGCGGATATGAAGGATTCTGTTACTCTGTCTGTGGCAAAATAGGGGCAATAATTAAATAGAAGAAGAGCACTAAGAAAGGCTTTTTTTTTGTTTCTTTGTTTTCTGCTCAACGCCATAGCTGTATAAGCAGAGAGAGAGAGAGAGAGAGAGAGATGAAAAACAAGAAAGGACCAGTTCTCCAGTCACGGCACCCAAACAAACGTTTGGGGCAGCATAATAAGGCGGACACTGGTGCAGAGTGCTCCAGCCATCAGCAGGCCAGGGGCAGGCCTTAGGGTTGCCAGGTCCCTCTCCGCCACCAGCGGGAGGTTTTTGGGGCAGAGCCTGAGGAGGGCGGGGTTTGGGGAGGGGAGGGACTTCAATGCCACAGAGTCCAATTGCCAAAGCAGCCATTTTCTTCAGGAGAACTGATCTCTATCGGCTGGAGAGCAGTTGCAATAGCAAGAGATCTCCAGCTAGTACCTGGAGGTTGGCAACCCTAGCATGTCTGACGTCCCCTCCTTGGCACTGCCTGCTGGCTGGTTGGGGCCAAAAGGCCTAGGCTTAGAAGCAGCCAGCAGCAGTGCATTGCTGAGAGGGGACGGCGGGGAGGTCCCTTGTTTGAGGCAAGAACTTGCTTTGATGGAGCTCTGCTGCCGCTCTATTGCCAGCGTGGAAGAGGTCTCTGTCCACCCCAGGCCTGGCGTATTGGCTGGTGCCAGGTTGGCTCCAGACTGTAAGACTAATCAGTTCGACCAGGATCGGGTCGACAAGGCCCTTCCCTTCTTGAATTAAACGGAATAAGTGTCAGCTGCCAGGCTACTAAGCAAATCTCACTATGAATTAACCAGATGAGGCCTTTATTAATATTGGTCTTGGCTGACTTTCCCCACAGACGATACCTGTTGATTGAGTCAAAGACAGAAGAGAAATCAATATATGTTGCAAACAACGTCTTGGAGGGTCAGGCCTTGTTGGTGAGATGGTGCACAATACAAAGCATATTGATATATAGAATGTATTAGTTTGCCTTTAATGGATGTATATTTTGATCCTGACGTATTGATTAGATGCCTTGACCTTGCACACAGGTGCACGCACATTTTGGGGGGCAGGCCTTTTCAGAAATGAAGACTAAGTCATGGGTGCATGGGGGATGTTTCACTCACTGAACCTCCTGCCCTCAGTCACTGAGTCATTTTCTCTAAGGGTTGTAGAGTGGCTCAGAACTTGTTTACTATCTCTGAGCATTGGATTTCTCCAGGAAGGCGTTTCCTTCTGATCCAGATGGATGTCACATCTACTCAGTGTTGATCCTTGCTGAGCCGAGAGGACCTGAGCAGATCTAGGCTGAGGATCAGCTGGACATGCCTTAGCAGGTCGGGGGTGGGGTGGGATTGGGAGACCTGAAAATACCATGCTGGGTGGACAGCCGTAATCTCTTTGCCTTGGTAGGAATGCAGTTGCCGCACTGCCTCCTCTCTGTTTGAGGAAAAGCATCTGATGAAGGTGCAGAAAAGAGCAACCAAAACAATCAGAGGGCTAGAGCAATGGCCCTATGAGGAGTGGTTGAAACGCTTAGGGCTGTTTAGCTTGGGGAAAAGGCAGGTGAGGGGAGACATGGTAGACATCTATAAAATTATGCATGGTATGGAGAGAGTGGACAGGGAGAAGCTTTTCTCCCTCTCTTGTAATAACAGAATGCGGGGTCATCTGCTGAAGCTGGAAGGTGAGAGATTCAAAACAGACAAAAGGAAGTATTTCTTCACACAACGTATAGTTAAATGGTGGAACTCCCTGCCCCAGGGTGTGATGATGGCTGCCAATTTGGAAGGTTTAAGGGGAGTGGACATGTTCATGGAGGAGAGGGATATATATGGCTACTGGTCTAAAATGGATACTAGTCATGATGCATACCTACTCTTTCCAATACCAGAGAAGCATGCCTAATATATTAGGTGCTATAGAACAAGGGCAGGAGAATGCTGCTGCAGCCATCTTGCTTGTAGGCTTCCTAGAGACACCTGGTTGGCCACTGTGTGAACAGACTACTGGGCTCAATGGGCCTTGGTCTGATCCAGCAGAGCTTTTCTCCTTGCCACAGGATGAGTTGATGGCTGCCAACTTGGAAGGCTTTAAGAGGGGAGTGGACATGTTCATGCAGGAGAGGGCTATCCATGGCTGCTAGTCAAAATGAATACTAGTCATGATGCATCCCTGTTCTCTACAGGATCAGAGGAGCAGGCCTATTACATTGGGTGCTGTGGAACACAGGCAGGATAATGCTGCTGCAGCCGTCTTGCTTGTGGGCTTCTTGGACTGCTGGACTTGCTGGGCCTTAGTCTGACCCAGCAGGGTTTTTTCTTATGTTTGTGTGTCCCGTGCCACATCCTCAGAGGTCTGCTAAATCCACCTTTACTTGTCTCCAGAGCATGTTTGAGGTCACATGATGTGGGTGATTGCCCATGAAATCCTGGTTTAAAGACTTGCCAACAAGTCCCCCTTCCCCCATGTACATTTTCAGTAGGCGTTCTGAATATTGATATGCTAACTCCTGGATGGGGTTTTCTGATGGAGACAATGGTTGGTGGTAACTCTTTCTGCAGTTAATTGACTGAGAATAAGAGGGCACGCGCCGTGTGCTTTGTGTGCTCATAGTGTTGCTGTTGGATGTGTCTTCAGTAGGATTGAGGGGGTTATTTCAACTACAACAAAAAGGTGGTTTTCCAGCTGGGGGCCGCCTGTGTTTGTGAACCAGTTTGATGTCCTGTGCGAAGGGGAAGAGGGGGAAAGGAGAGTTCTGCTTGGAATTGTGAAGTTGTTGGGGTTGTGTTGGGTCAGACACCAGCTCCCATTTCTCTCTCCCCCCCCCCCCTCCAGTCCCATTTCACTAATGTTTAATCTTTAGCTGTTCACACGAAGGCAGGGTGACAACACCGAGCCTAATACATGCTGGGGTTTTTGCAAACGCTGTCTTTTCTGCCTGAATGCCACCCAGAAGCCAGGACCTTCTGGAATCAAAGGCACTTCAGGCCAGAAAGGATGACATTTCACATTCTTAGCCCTGCATCAAGTTCCTGGGAGCTCAGGACTCTCCGTTGCCCTTGTGTGGAAAGATCTACACTGCTGGTCTGTTACTGGGCACAATTCGTAATGCCCCCTAATTTGGATGGCCCAGGCTAGCTTGATCCCATCAGATCTCAGAAGCTAAGCTGGGTCGGCCCTGGTTAGTACTTGGACGCCTGGGGTCTATACAGAGGCAGGCAATGGCAAACCACTTCTGTTTGTTCAAAAGACCCCGGTCGCCCCCTGTGCAAGCGCCAGGTCAGTACTGACCCATGGGGTGACGTCATGTCACAACATCTGCTTGTTGCTTGCCTTTAAAATCCCATGAGGGGCTGCCATAAGTCAACTTGCTTTTATGGAGACTGGGGTGGTGGTTGTTTTTATGCTGAGGTAGTGATTTTATTGTTTGTTTGTTTTTTTACTTTGTGAGCCGCCTCTACTTGCTGACCCTTATTCTTTTAAATGGTCGCATTTGATATCACAAAACATTCACTCTTTAGGTATTGATTTGGAGGCCAACTCTGGCTAACTCTGGAGAAGCCTACATTTTTCAAGTGGTCCAAAGGAGGATCTGGGATGTGGAACAACAAGTAATAATTGCTGGACCTCAGCGCCATAGAGTCCACCTTCCACATTTTCTCCAGGGGAACAGATCTCTATCGGCTGGAGATCAGTTGTAATAGCAGGAGATCTCCAGCCACCACTGGAGGTTGGCAACCCTAGGCAGGCAGAAGGAGGAGAGGGGTATTCATGGCTACTAGTAAACATGGATACTAGTCATGATGCATACCTATTCTCTACAGTATCAGAGGAGCATGCCTATTATCTTAGGTGCTGTGGAGCACAGGCAGGATAAATGCCTCACTTGATCATGTGTGGCGTCCTTAATGCCCTGGACATAAATTTCTGCCCCTGGGCCCACAGTCCTGGCCAGAATGCTCCAGGGCTCTGAGGGTGAAGCGCCTTCCTGGCCTCCAGCTCCCAAAGAGCCTGCTGCTGTCAGTCTGACCCTCCTGCTCCTTTCTGCCATCCCGGTGCTCCTTGTGGACATGGTCCCATCTGATGATGAAATGTCAGATTTTGAGAGGCAGTTTGAACACTGAACTTCCTCCACACAGAACACTGAACTTCCTCCATGCAGAAACTGTGGTTGGGGTGCACCGCCGTCCCCCATCCCTTCTCTCAGATCAGGCTCCAAAGAATCTCCTGTGGCGAAGGTGGAAGTGGTTCTGAGCAGGCCCAGTCAGGATTGTTTAGCGCATAGAAACAGAATGGGGAAGGGACTTATCTGGAGTTAAGGGGAGGTTAAGGGAAGACAAGACAGAGGTCTATAAAATTATGCATGGTATGAAGAGAGTGGACAGGGAGAAGCTTTTCTCCCTCTCTCATAATACTAGAATGCAGGTTCATCTGCTGAAGCTGGAGGGTGACAGATTCAAATCAGACAAAAGGAAGTATTTCCTCACACAGGTAAAAGGGTAAAGGTCCCCTGTGCAAGCACCAGGTCATTCCTGACCCATGGGGTGACATCACATCCCAACGTTTACTAGGCAAACTTTGTTTACGGGGTGGTTTGCCAGTGCCTTCCCCAGTCGTCTTCCCTTTACCCCCAGCAAGCTGGGTCCTCATTTTACCGACCTCGGAAGGATTGAAGGCTGAGTCAACCTTGAGCTGGCTACCCGAAACCAACTTCCATCAGGATCGAACTCAGGTCGTGAGCAGAGCTTGGACTGCAGTACTGCAGCTTACCCCTCTGTTCACACAACGCATAGTTAAATTGTGGAACTCCCTGCCCCAGGATATGGTGATGGCTGCCAACTTGGAGGACTTTAAGAGGGGAGTGGACATTTAAGAGGGGAGTGGACATGAAGGGGGTATTCATGGCTATTACTTAGAATGGATACTAGTCATGCTGCATACCTATTCTTTCCAGTATCAGAGGAGCATGCTGTGGAACACAGCTGTGCTGTGGAACACAGGCAGGATAAGTGCTGTTGCAGTCGTCTGGTTTGTGGGCTTCCTAGAGGCCCCTGGTTGGCCGCTGTGTGAACAGACTGCTGGACTTGATGGGCCTCCTTAGTCTGATCCAGCAGGGCTTTTCCGGTATTCTTATAAGTCTCTGGAGTGTGGCTTGGTGCATTCTTGTGGCCCCAGAGATCTTTAGCTCCTTGAAAGTACTCTGCTTTCTAGACTTATTGACATGCTGTGTGTGTGTTAAGTGCCGTCAAGTCGCTTCCGACTCATGGCAACCCTATGAATGAAAGTCCTCCAAAATGTCCTGTCTTTGACAGCCTTGCTCAGATCTTGCAAACTGAACGCTGTGGCTTCCTTTATTGAGTCAATCCATCTCTTGTTGGGTCTTCCTCTTTTCCTGCTGCCCTCAACCTTTCCTAGCATGACTGTCTTTTCCAGGGACTCTTGTCTTCTCATAATGTGACCAAAGTACGACAGCCTCAGTTTAGTCATTTTAGTTTCAAGGGTCAGTTCAGGCTTGATTTGATCCCACTGATTAGTTTTTTTGGCGGTCCATGGTATCCATAACTCTCTCCTCCAACACCGCATTTCAAAGGAATCTACTGTCTTCCTATCAGCTTTCTTCATTGTCCAGCTTTCACAACCATACATAGTAATAGGGAATACGATGGCATGAATTAACCTGATCTTGGTGGCCGGTGACACATCCTTACACTTCAGAACCTTTCCTAGCTCCTTCATGGCTGCCCTTCCCAGTCTCAATCTCCTTCTGATTTCTTGGCTGCAGTCTCCCTTTTGGTTGATGGTGGAGCCAAGGAATAGAAAGTCTTGAACAATTTCCATTTCCTCATTGTCAACCTTGAAGTTGTGTAATTCTCCTGTAGTCATTACTTTTGTTTTCTTGATGTTCAGCTGTAGTCCTGCTTTGGCACTTTCTCTTTTAACTTTCAGCAGTAGTCGTTTCAAATCTTCACTATTTTCTGCCAATAATGTAGTGTCATCGGCATATCTCAAATTATTAATGTTCCTCCCTCCAATTTTCACTCCACCTTCATCTAAATCTAATCCAGCTTTCCTAATTATTTTTTCTGCATATAGATTGAAGAGATAGGGAGATAAAATACATCCTTGTCTGACACCTTTGCCAATTGGAAACCATTCTGTTTCTCCATATTCTGTTCTAACTGTGGCCTCTTGTCCAGAGTACAGGTTGCACATCACAACGATCAGATGTAGTGGCACACCCATTTCCTTTAAAACCAGCCATAGCTTTTTGTGATCCACACAGTCAAAAGCTTTGCTGTAATCTATGAAACACAAGCTGATTTTCTTCTGAAATTCTCTCGTATGCTCCAGTAACCAGAGTATATTTGCAATATAATCTCTAGTGCCGCTTCCTTTTCTGAAACCAGCTTGAACATCAGGCATTTCTCGTTCCATATATGGTAACAGCCTTTGCTGTAAGATTTTGAGCATCCCTTTACTTGCATGAGAAATTAATGCGATGGTCCAATAGTTGCTGCAATCTTTGATGACTCCTTTCTTGGGAATTGGAATGTAAATGGATCGTTTCCAGTCTGTTCGCCATTGTTTTGTTTTCCATATCTGTTGGCATATTCTTGTCAAGATTTTGATGGACTCCGTTTCTGTGGCTTGGGATAGCTCTATTGATATCCCATCTGTTCCTGGTGATTTGTTTCTCCCGATTGCTCTCAATGCAGCTTTCACTTCACTTTCTAAAACTGTAGGTTCTTCTTCAAAAGATTCTTCTTGGGAAGAATCTTTTATCCTTTCATCTCTTCTGTATAGTTCTTCAGTGTATTGTTCCCACCTTTTCTTTATTTTGTCCTGTTCAGTTAATGTATTTCCATGCTGATCTTTCATCAAGCCTAACCGTGCTTTAAATTTCCCTTTGATTTCTTGGATCTTGTGGAACAGATCTCTTGTTCTTCCTTTTTTGTTGTTCTCTTCTATTTCTTTGCACTTGTTATTATAATAGGTCTCTTTGTCTCTACGTGCGAGTCGCTGGAACATTGCACTTAGACTTTTGATTCTATTTCTGTCACCTTCTACTTTTGCTTTTTGTCTATCTCTGGCAATTTTAAGAGTTTCCTCAGACATCCATTGAGGTTTTTCTTTTCTTTTGGCTACAGGAATAGTCTTTGCACATTATTCCTTGATAATATCTCTAGTTTCCACCCATCGTTCTTCAGGTTTACATTCACTTGAACTCAGTAATGCAGATCTGTTCCTTACATGGTCTTTAAACTCTTCCGGAATATTGCTTAGATTGTATTTTGGTGCTATGAATGTTTTGGTATTTTTCTTAAGCTTTATCTTGATTTTCGATATTAACAATTCATGATCTGAACTGCAGTCGGCTCCTGGTCTTGTTCTGGCCGAGAGAATAGAGCTTCTCCATCTTCTGCTTCCAATTATATAATCTATTTGATTTCTATACTGGCCGTCTGGTGATGTCCATGTATACAATCGTCTCTTTGGTTGCCTGAAACATGTGTTTGCAATGAACAGATTGTTGTCTTCACAGAATTCTACGAGGCGTTCTCCTGCTTCATTCATTCATTGGCATGCTAGTTAAACGAATTTGAGTTACAAATTCCAGGTTGGGGAAATTCCTGAAGAATTGGGGTTAGAGCATGGGGAAGGGAGGAAGCTCAACAGGGACATGATCATACCAGACAGCCCTCACTCCAAAACTGCCATTTTCTCCAGGGCAACTGATCTCTGTAGTCTGGAGATCAATTGTAATTCCAAGGGATCTCCAGGCCACACCTGGAGGTTGGCAACCCTAATCAGGGTCAAAGCCTCATCTGTTGCCACTGTAAGCTTGCCGGGGGGGGGGGGTTGCACAGGGGCCTGTGATGCTGGCCAGAGCACAATTTGTGATTCTGGTTATAAGGGCTGACACACCTAGAGTTGCCAACTCCCATGTGGGGCCTCTCAGCCTCCTGGAATTACATCTGATCTCCGGCCCTGCCCTACACACAGGGTTGCCAGGTTGGGCAGTTCCTGGAGATTTTGGGGGTGGAGCCTAGGAAGGTTGAGGTTTGGGGAGGGAGGGGACCTCAGCAGGGTATAATGTCAGAGAGTCCACTCTCCAAAGCTGGCATTTTCTCCAGGGGAACTGATCTCTCTAGTCTGAAGATCAGCTGTAATGCCAGGAGATCTCCAGGCCCCACCTGGAGGATGGCAACCCTGGAATGAAGGGCTTATTAGAGACCTGCCTTTAGAAAGCATGCTACTAGAGCCGCAGTCATCAGGAGGAGACACTTTTGCTCTTGCCTGCCCTTCTGTTCCCTACTAGAGAGTGTGCCGCCCTTGGCTTCTCTGCCCGTCCTGTTGATGAACTTTCTGCCCCACGAGCAATCACAGACTTTGACTTAATCCCCACTGTGACTCGTCTTGTGTCAGGGGCTGCCTCTTAGCGACCGACATGCTCCCAAGCGCCCTCTTTGCCAGATGCTGCCAAAGCCCATTACCTCTATCCCATAATCTCCTACTCTTTTTGCGCTGAGCGATGAGTGTAATTGGTCCTTGTCCTCACTTTTAACAAAGCCTCTTTATATGCCGGCGGTTTCTTATGGTTTCTTCTGCCCTGGTAGCCTGCCGGGGGTCTTGGATTTTGGGTTGCAGCATGACTGGGGGACGGATCTTGGGCCCCATCCACTGAACGTTTCTCCAACCCAGGCCTGCTGAAATGGGAGCTGCTCAAGACGTCTGCTCTGGACCCACTAATGATGGATTGGGCCCTTGTTAATTATTGAGAGGGGGAGGTGCCATTTAATTTACCATCCAAAGCTCCAAATTGTGTACGGCCATCTTTCCTTGAGGATATTCTCTAAATGGCCACTTCCTGCCTCATCTTTTCCTAGGTGCAGAAGATGACCTCTCTAACAGCTTCCCATACCATATATTTGAGGTTAAGTCAATATGCTGCTGTACTTTGCACATGGTGGGGTGCCACTTCCCCCACCCGGCCCACTTGGGAATTCTCTGAGTATTTCACTTGCTGTTTTTTTCTTTATAGAGATTCTCATATCAAATAGTTTTGTTGCAGTGACTTTTCAAACATAAGGCAGTTTCCCCCTTTCGTTGTATTCTCTGCGCATTAACTTCTGAGCTGATGTTCTCATTCCACCATCACCACCCAACTCAAGACACAGCCTGCAGAGTTTCGTTTTGGCGATTTAGCCATGTGTCTCATGCCAGAAATGGGATGATTTGGGAGTTGCTTGATGCAATTCTTAGGGCTGCTGCCCACAATAGCCTATTCTGTGTAGGAAAAAGTGTGGGACCAGTGCAGGGATTGGATATGAGTGTCACATAAACCATGAACTCCGCCCATGTGTGAGATCCCCCTTCATGTTTCTACTGTCTCTGGCTGAGTGGGATGAGGATTTGCCTTTTCATGTAAATCTCCTCACGTTTGAAATCCGGTAGCTCCCTCTTGACCTGAGTCACATTTGGTACCTATGTTTAGGACACCATTCTCTGTTGAAAGTGACCTCTGACTGCATCTGTTTCCAAGGCAGCGAGGGAAGGTCCAAGCACGCTTGCATATGTTGTCTCCCTTAAATATTGAGTTATTTGAAGTGCATGTCCATGGGAGACGGTTCCCGGGATGCTGCTTGGCCAGCCAGAGTCTTAGAGGATGTTCAGGGGTGATGCGGCTCCTTCTTCCCAAGGAGCGGCAACTTCTGTTTCTCTTGGGCTTGCAAGGAGACTACACCCCCCACCATAAAATATCATGGAAAACGTGCACTTTTCATCAGATTTCGCTGCCCATTTTGTCCAAAAACCCCAACAATTTTCCTAGTAGTAGTACCAGTAGGAGGAAAAATAAATACGGCATGAGGACCACCAGAGTATTCTTTCTCAGCTGGGTCTAATAAATGCTCAGGAGGTAAAAGCAATTTCTGCAGGGTGGGAAATGGTGCCCCCCACCCCCACCCTGGTCCTGTGCCCTGGCCCCAGTCCAAACCAGGGGGGCCTGGTGGGTGCTTTTTACCCTTAAAAACACATCTCAGGAGACTCGACTGTGGACTTTGTGCAGCTGTCCAGATGTGCCCTTGGAGGCCCAACTCACAGGTAGTTCTTTGGCCCACTCAGCGTGATGCTGACCTTCAGGAAGAAATGACGGCGTGGCCATAATTGTGTGTACCCCACTGCACACAACATCAACACCCCTGCCGCCGTGTCTCCAGCCAAGGACCCCCAGCCAGCTCCCCTGCTTCAGCTGTTGCTGTCCAAGGGGGCGACAGCCAGCGAGGGGTGGGTGGGCACCGCTGCTCAGATCTCGCTTCTAGGCTGCCAGGAGGGAAGGATGCAGCCCCTGTTGCTTTTGCCTCCCTGGGCAGCAAAGAGCCAGGCACTCTCCGGCCCTTCCCTCCCTTCCCCGTAACCCCAGCACGGGAGAGGATTCCCTGGCTGTGCCTGCGGCCCTCTGCACGTGCCAGGAGGCTTGGTGACAGGGGGGTGGGGTGGAGGTGGCAAGAACAAAGCAGCACTGGGGGTGGTTTCCGGTCGGGTTTGGTTTTTCTTTTTTGTCATTCACGTCATGGAGTGTTTGTGCCGCCCATCTTTCTCCAGCCCTTTCAGAGTAGCACTTGTCACTTCTGTCTTCCTCGTGTCCTTCCAACAACCCTGAGAGAGAGTAGCTAGCTGAAGGTCGCACGGTGAGCGCGTTGTGGTCGAGAGAAAGGTCCTAATGGCACTTAAGATCCCCTCCGGGAGGGGCGAAAAGTGAGGGCTGGAGTCCCTGGAGAAAGTGATCTCTCTACAGCAGAAGTTCAGCCTGGATGGGGAAAGGGGATGCAGAACGTGAGCTATAGCCTAGGACCCAATGGAAGCCCGCAGGGTCGTATGTACGGAGGCCATTTCTAGACAGCTGCAGCGTCAGGCCAGTCCGTGCTCTGCCCTCTTCCTCTGTCTCAGGGTGACTGACCTCGGACCTTCCGCTCTCTGTTTCAGGGCCGCGTAAGGGAGCTGCCGCCGCTGCCACATCCGTTGGGCTCTTCGTCTGAGCAGTGTCTGGGAAGCGCCTTCTCCTTGCTCTTCCCCTCCCGGCTTCAGTGCTGAGCCCTTCCCTTCCTCCAGGATGTCTCAGGCAGGGGCCGTGGTGTGCTTCCGCCCGGAGGGAGACCGTTCCATGTCCCCTCAGCACTTCCCTCGAGCGCTGGAGAGGAGGCCGTGGCTGTCGCCGTCCAAGAACGTGGACCTGGCTGCCGGCAGCCCTCAGCACTGCCTCACGCCCAACCTCAACGCCGGCCGGCTCCACCTCCTCCGCAAGGGCCTGACCCCGCAAGGCAGGTGGTCCCAGCTAGGCATGTACAACAGCACCGGCTCCCTCGCCCACAGAGTGACCGAGACAGGGTGCCTGGGCAACGGCGGCTGCCCCGGCTCGGGGAGAGTGACGGCCCCCTGCACCCCGCTGAGGGGCAGGCCTCCGCCTTCGCTGTGCTCCCCGGGCAGCCGCACCCCCTTGGTGGCCCCGGTCCCTGGCGGGCAAAGTTCCGTGGTGACCTTCCGCTTCATCGAGAAGGCCAGCGTGAAAACCCTCAACGGCCTCCCCTTGGCAGAGGCCAAGAGCGGGGGCCTGGGGTTGGGGGAAGCCCTCGCCAGCGGCCCCAGCAAGCAGGGGAACTGTTGCCCCACCGTCCCGAAGCAGCCACGTTCTCCACAGCACAATGTCACCACGTCCCCGAAGCCTGCCTCTCGAGATGCGATCAAGGACCCTGGGTCAAGGACAGGCGGCTGCAGCTTGGCCGGTCCCAACCCCACGGGCAAGCCGGCCCCACTGACCCTCGGCAGCCAAGGCCAGGACCACTTGAGCCACAAGCTGAATCTGGAGACCTCTGCTTCCGACCCTCTCCTGACCGGAAGCAAGTTCCTGCCGAGCGCACCCTCCTCCCTGAGCCTGGGCCACGGAAGCCCTCACCCTCTCAAGGCCCAGTGCCTCTCCAGCTCCCTCGCCAATGGCATGAGCAGCCCTTCCAAGGATATCTTGGTGCTCCGGAGGAGCCCGCAGCTTGGGGAATGCCAGGTACTGCGCGGAAAGAGCTGCCCCCCCTTCCTTGCCCGGGATGTGGCCTCCTGTGCCCATTCCAGACACCCCTGACCAAGCATCTTCCTCTCTCTCTCTCTCTTTCTACAGGGAAGCCCGTGGGCATATTCCCTTGAGAGCTCTGCTCACGCGCAGCGCATAGCCAAGGCCAAGTGGGAATTCTTCTATGGCTCACTGGACCCTCTTGAGGCAGGTAATGAACTTGTTGCTAGAACTGGGGGCGGGGGCGGGGAGCATCTCCACCTTGGACAAGCAGCGTCTTGTTAGGATTCACCAGCCCAAAGCTGTGTTTTGAGGTGCCGTGCCATTGGAGGCCGGGTAAAGGAAGGGGCTTTCCCCATTCAGGCCGTGCCAGAACTGGAGGCTCTGCAGTGTTCAGGTAGCAGGCTAAACATTCAGACCAGTGTCCGTTCGTGGACAGCCGGGTTGAGCATGATATCCTGAAAATCAGGAAGGAAGGATGGAGACAAAGAAAAAAAAATCAAATGCGCAACTGTGGAAAGAGATGCATTTTGCTTCTGGGGATGATTTTTTAAAAATTTAACCCCACTTTTCTACCTAAACGGGACCCAAAGTGGTTGGTTTCAGTGTTCTCTCTCCCACCACATCATCCTCACAACAATGCGAGACGCTGTGGCAGGGCCCCGGGTGTGTGTGTGTGGGGGGAGAGCTAAGGTAAGAGAGGGGGGTTGAGGGTTTTTTGCTGCCATGGCTGCTGTGGGGCTGGGCATTCTGGCCTTTGCCTTTCTGCGTGGGGGTGCTCCAACCACGTTCCCAAGGTCCCCACTTGATCCTTTTTTGGGGGAGGGGGGAATCCTACCCAGTTCTCCTGGATACAGAAATTACAGGGATGAGCATGGTATAACTATCCAGCTGAAGCAATTCCCAACTGTGTTAGTTTCCGTAGAAGGGTGGCGCGCATTTGAATCTGTCCTGCTGAACTCCACTGAAATTAACCCAGTTGGGAATTGCTTCCATTGGGGCTTAAATGATTCCCTTTGGGCGGATCACGGCCAGGTGTGCTTCACATTAAGCTCAAGAGCCTGGGGGGGGTGCGCGGAGAAGGTTGGAAGGGTTTTCCCTCAGCGTTTCTGAGCACCAGCCATTTCTCCTGGGCCATGTTCCAGGAACAGCCAGTACAATCTTCACTTCCTTTTCGGGCTCCAAGACATGGTGTCTGACCTGAGGTGTTTACTTGTGAGCAAGTGAGTAGCCTGCAGGCTGGGATCCCTGCTGGCAGTTAGATGTGCTGGGGTGGATCCAACCATCCCCCAAGGAGTCTTCCCCCAGCAGAAGGAGCCTCCCCCTGCCCAACTTAAGCAGCTCTTCCTTCCAGTGGAGTTTGGTTGCAGGAAGGCTTCCAGCGTTACTCAGTGGAGTGGGAGGGGGGCTCCCGTAGGACCCACCCTGCTGACCAGGAAGGAAAAAGCAGGAGAGTCAGTTGGAAGCCGTTCTTCTCCAGTATCTCCTTGTGAGGAACAGGGTGGTGGGTGGTGGTGGTGAGATCCTTCTATAGCATTCTTGCATTGCTGCTTCTTCCTCAGCTTGGTTGCTAGACTTCACCCTTCCCAAGATTAGTACAGGAACATAATAACAGGGCTCAGAGGGATAAACTCCAGAGCATTTGCTTGTGTATGTGTGTGGGGGGGGGGTCAAAGAAAGAAGTGGGCTAGCCTGAACAGAACTGGGTCACGGGGAAACTGAGAGGCGTTGCAAGTTGAATAGACTGCTCAATATTCTCCACGTCTCATAAGCAGAGAGGAGTTCCAGCCCCGGCCCGGCCGTGTTTTGCTCCCTTCCTTCTGGCAGTGGAAGGTCCTGGGGGGGGGGGGGGCTTTAAGTTCCCTTTGCAACATTTCCTTTCTTTCCCATTGTGCCAGCAAGGGCAATCTACAAGGGGATGTGTGGTAAAACAAGTCCTGCAAGCTTCCCTGTTTGACCCAGGTGAGGAAAGGATTGGATCGGTCAGGTCCCAAGTTGCCAGACCCCAGTGAGGGTCTTTCCTCTTCTAGCCTAATTCTGCCACCGGCACAAGAAAATGAAAAAAAAAAAAACCAAACCCAACCTTTTCACCTGCTGTCCCCACTGCTGGCACTGTCAGTACATAAGAGGGCTGTAGATTTATCCCTTCTTGAAATTAAGCTCTCTGAGATATTTAAGAGTTATCCTGTTGTTGTCTTAGAAAGCTGTTTCTGGCTGCCCTTGAGGTTTTAAGATCATCCAATTTTAAAACTGATGCTGTTTTGAATTATTATTATTATTTTCATTTTAGTTTGGTGTTTGCTGATGTTCTTACCTTGTCGCTTTTTGGCGTTATAAGCCTCCACAGAAACAAAGCTGGAAATGTGGGGTGCAAACATTTCCGACGGAGTGCCACGCATGTAAGGCAAAGCCTCAGCCTCCTTTAGGGCTTCCCAGGGGACAGGGGGGCTTTGTGTGTAACCGGGGTGTGTGTGTGTGTGTGTGTGTGTGTGTTTGTTCCAGGGATGCTCTCTCAGAAGGCGCCTCTTCCCCAGTCTCCAGTCCTCGAGAAATGCAGCCACCCAACACAGCCAAAGCAAGCACGGATGGGGCCCGAGCACAGCTTGTGCCACGTGGAGGTGGAAATCGAGATGGCGCCTTCAGGAAGTCCAAAGCCGGGAAACTGTGAAACGGGAATAATCCGCAGGACAGTCAAGTATTCTGAGACCGACCTGGACTCAGTTCCCTTGAGGTGCTACCACGAGACCAACATTGACGACATCTTGGCGGAGAAGGACGAAGTGGATTCAGCCATCGAGAGTCAGAAGGACAGCGAGAGCAATCATAGTTTCACGGGGACCGCGGGGAAAGGGAACGTTGTCCCGGGGGACCCTTTTATTCAGCACAATCGGGAGGACGACGATGACAAGTGTTTGAGAAATGGGATACGGGTCAATGAAGAGGATGAGGTGTTTGAAGCCACCCAGCAGCCAGCAGAGAGGTGAGGGGAGCCTCTAGCGTGCTCCATGCCTTGCACCACATTTGCAGTGAGCAGCGCGGCCTGTTTTGCAGTGTGGCCCAGAGAGCTGGCAAAAGCCGCGAGGCTTTCCTGGGATAATGGTTCGTTCCTGGTAAGTCCAGCCAGGCCCAGCCAGTGGTCATCTGGGAAATGTCAGCCGTCTGGCGTGTGTGGCAATAGTGTACGTTTTGTGTGGTGGGCGACGTACAGCGATGGTCTTGATAATTCTGTGGCACTACCCAGCATGGCAGAGTGGTTAGGAGCGGCGGACTCTAATCTGGAGAACCAAGTTCGATTCCCCCCACTCCTCCACAGGAATGGCAGACTCTAATCTGGAGAACCGGGTTTGACTCCCCACTCCTTCACATGAAGCCTGCTGGGTGACCTTGGGCTAGTCACAGTTCTCTCCAAACTCATTAAGCCCCACCTACCTCACAAGGTGCCTGTTGTGGGGAGGGGAAGGGAAGCCGATTGTAAGCCGGTTTGAGACTCCTTAAAAGGTAGAGAAAAGAGGGCTGGAAAAATCTACTCTTCTTAATATTATTTTTATTTTATTAGATTTGTATCCCACCATTTGCCCATGACAGTCGGTTATTGGGCTGTCAGAGCTCTGTGGGACTAAATACTCTGCACGCGCACTCTAGCTGCTCCCAGTTCTCCAGCAGGAATATTTCTGAAGTCTTTCCTGTCACCTCCGTTTCAGGTCTCTGTTATATAACCTCTTAGTGTCCATCAGTAAGACAAGCAACAACAAAAAAGCCAGTCCTTGCTCCAGTTTAAATCGAAATTTAATGGGTGATGACAACCAAGCGAGGGGACGAAAGGAAGAGTTCTATTTGCTTCATCTATACCCCATCTTTCTCCCCAGGGGGCACCTAGGGCAGATTCTCCTCTGCCCCATTTTATCCTCACAACAACCCAGTAAAGTCAGTTCGGTTGAGAGTGCGTGACTGGCCCAAAGGTCGCCCAGAGATCTTCCATGACGCAGTCGGGATTCAAACCTGGGTCTCCCAGATCCTGGTCCGACACTCTGACCACCACTCCACGCTGGCTGGAAATGCAGATCGCAGAAACTCGGCTCTAAAGTGCTGAAGTTTTAGGCAAACATTGCGTGGAGCCAGTTTACGCAGATTTCCAATCTCATGACAAATCTAGGTGAGGACGTGTGTGTGTGTGTGGGGGGGGTCTCTCTTCCCTCTCTTGGCCTTCCTCCTCCTCCTCCCACTCTTCTGCTGATGCTAAAAGGAGGAGGGGGAATTTCTTGCCCATTGGGGTGGGCAACATAGCCTAATGCAGCCAGCATTCTGGAGATCCCCTTCCCAGCCAGAGAAGAAGGGAAGTGCTTCAGGGACCATTTTCTTCACCATTGAGGCCACCTGTTTGCTGGCTGAGGGGAGGATATCAATTGAATGAGACAGACATTGACTCTGGCCCTACACATTTGATATGGGAAGCTGCCCAGACTGGCTGTGTACAGAAAGGGTGACCCCCCCACACACACACACACCCTCACACCAGCTTCCCTTTCTTGGGAATGCAGCCTGAATTTCCCAATGGAAACTAGACTCACACAGTGGTCATCTTTTTTTGGTGGTGGGGAGGAACAACTAATGCATAATGAGCCGCGACCTGGATGGCCCCAGGCTAGCCCAATCTCATCAGATCTCAGAAGCTAAGCAAGGTTGGCCCAGGTTAGTACTTGGATGGGAGAAGAAGAAGAAAAACCCACACCAAGGAAGTCTAGGGCCTCTACACAGATGCAGGCAACGGCAAACCACCTCTGGATGCCCCTTGCTGTGAAAACCCTACGGGGCCACTGAGTCAGCCATGGCTTAATGGCACTTTTCACTAATGCATAATATAACGAATTATTCCCCTTCTGGAAGTGGGGGGGGGCGGGCGCAGGGACGCTGGTCAGCGGGGCAGACAGGACAGCCCGGAGATGCCTCTTCTGGGTAAGAGTGGAGGAGGAAGGGTGTGACTGTTGAGAAGCTTCACTTCTCCCTCTCTCTCTCCCCCCCTCTCTCTCCCCCTCTGGTGTGACACCCTCGGGACCAGGGACAGAGATGCCCCAGGCGGGCTGCTGAAGTCCCCGGGGCCGTTCCTGCTGGGCCACAGCCTGTCCAAAGACGGCATGGATTCATTCAGCAAGCACTTTGAGAGCATCATGGAGTCCCACCGAGCCAAAGGCACCTCCTACACCAGCCTGGACTCCATCGACATCCTCTCCTCTCCTGTCCACACCCACAGTGGCACTTGCTTCACCTTTGACCTCCCTACCTTTACCCTGGGAATGCAAGAGCAAATCCGAGACAGTGCCAAGCTCATAGAGCAGAACTTTGCCCCTCTGGCCCTCCTGGAGCCAGACTCGGGGACGAGTTCTGCCACGGACGCCCCCTGGACCGAGAGGGAAGACGACCCCCCGCCAGGCCAGAAGAGCCCCTGCCCCTCCGCGGACAGCTTGGGGGTCCCCCTGGCCTCCATCCTCAGGTGAGTGGAAGGAGCCGCCTCCCGCTGGGATGTTCCTGGGACCGTGTCATCACCTGGTTGCTGAAGAGCTTCACCCTACCTGTGGTGGAGGTCAGTCTTTGACCTCTGTGGTGGGGCAGAAGCACAATGTGTGGGGGATGTGGCAGCAGCAGCCCCCCCCCCCCCCCGCCATCCTTCTCGGGAATAGCTGCCTTGCAAAGCTAGCAAGACAGATAAGAGCATCGTGCGAATGAGAGGAGAATCAATGCGGTGTGTGTAGGTGCATCTGGTCTCTATGTGCTGCTCCTCAGGTGGTGTGCGTGGCGGGGGCGTTTCTGTCTCCCTGTGTGCCCGCCCTCGGCATCACACCCTGCCCTGAACCCCAAAGCCCTCTTTCATCAGGGGTGGCCAAGAAAGGAGGCGAAGACACGGACGCCTCCTCCTAGGAAATGCTGTTCCTGTCTGTATGCTGGATTGAGCCACAGGGGCCACACATGGGTTTTTTGGTGCCAGCCCTAAATGCAGCAGCCCCCCCCCCCGAGGCCCAGGCTTGAACAGTGGATGGCTTATGGCTATGGAGAGGTGACCTAGGCAGTGTTTCTCGCCTTGACTGCAGGGTCCGCAGGTAGATGGGGAAAGAAGCTGGGGCAGAGGACACACGCGGAGGGGGAGAAAGGAGCAAGAGGCATAGAACCATACAGTTGGAAGGGACCGCCAGGGTCATCTAGTCCAACCCCCTGCACAACGCAGGAAACTCACAACTACCTCCCCCCCACACACACACACACCCAGTGACCCCTACTCCATGCCCAGAAGATGGCCAAGATGTCCTCCCTCTCATGAACTGCCTGAATGGCATGAATAGCCATGCACACTCTGGTGTAGGGTTGCCAGTCTCCAGGTCCTATCTGGAGATCTCCTGCTATTACAACTGATCTCTAGCCGATAGAGATCAGTTCCCCTGGAGAAAATGGCCACTTTGGCAATTGGACTCTATGGCATTGATGTCCCTCCCCTCCCCAAACTCCGCTCTCCTCAGGCTCCACCCCCAAAAAGAGGGACCCGGCAACCCTACTCTGCCGTGACCCCGCCTGCAGCCTCCCACACCTCCTTTGCTCTCCCAGGGCTTACGTGGGTGCCAGCCAGTGCCGCTGTGTACAGTTGGGGGAAATGCGGCAATGTGGAAGCAAAGCCTGTCCCCCCCCTCTCTTGAGGCTGGGCTTGCCAACACCTGGGACTTTGCGCCACCCCCTAACACACAGCACGGTCCTCTGTGGTGCCGTTGACCTGAGTGGGCCACAATCGGCGCAGTTTGTCATACTGATGGGGCGTGTTGCCAAACAGAGTCTCCTAACCGGAGCCAGCTTGTGCTGGCCGCTTCTGCCTACCTTAGCAGCGGGTACTATGGCAACAAGAGGCATGCGAAAGGAGGAGGAGGAGGAGGAGGAGGAGGAGTGCCTGGCAACGAGGAGGCTCTGGCGGCAGCAGGGCCTGCGTCCTCATAGGGCCCTTGGGGAGGGGGCCACAGAGCTGAGCTGAATTCGAGTGCCTGCTCGGGAGGAGCAGGAGAAAGAAGCCCAAGGGGGTGGCAGGGGGGGCGGGGAAGGAGACCCTGGCAAGCTGCAGGGTGGGACTGATCGAGTTGGCCTGTTCCTTTTGTTCAGCGTGCAACCGCCCTTCCCACTTAGGGTTGCCAACCTCCAGGTGGTGGCTGGAGATCTCCTGCTATTGCAACTGATCTCCAAGTGACAGAGATTGGTTCACCTGGAGAAAATGGCCACTTTGGCAATTGAACTCTATGGCCTTGGTCCCTCCCCGCCCCAAACCCCGTCCTCCCCGGGCTCCACCCCAAGAATCTCCAGGTATTTCCCATCCTGGAGCTGGCAAGTTTCAAGTATTCTGCCACCGACTTATGGAAGGGCCCCCTTAGTCGACATGGCTAGTAACCACCCATGAACTTCCATGACTCCATATCACTATGTCCCTGCCAGTCACTGGCGGGAATTTAAAGACCCATTTCTTTTTGTCTGACCTGAATCGACTTCTTGTCAATGTAATTAGGAGGCCCCAAGTTTCCACCTACTTCTTCCACCCCGTGCGTACGTTTATCCCCCCCCTCCCCAATTCATTTCTGTAAAGGAGAGAGCTGGAGCGTCTCCTGCTCCAGCCCCTTCGAACTGTGGAGCACCTCAGGGGGTGTCCTTAGGCCTCCTCCCTGCTTGCCCCTGGTCGTGTGTAGTGTAGAGCACATATAAAGAACGTGCGAATTAAGGCGTGGGGTCCCGTCTCACCCAGGCCTCAGCCTGTTCCTGTAAAGAACGATTGAGATCAGAACCAGATTTTGATACAGTGCTGGGGCCGGGGGGGGGGGGCTCCAGGGAGGGAGAGAAAAGCCCCCCCGCCCCCACCCCCCGCTGAGCTACGGAGTCTTCTGGTTTTAAGACCCATTGAATCTGGGAGCCCCCTTTGCAGCCAGAGCCGAGGAGGCCCCCTCCTTATTAGCAACACCGGAGAGCAACCCAGGGGCTGAAAATTCTGGGTTCAGCAAGGGCTTACATATAGTTGCCTTTATTTGTTTAAACATTTATATCCTGCCTTGCCTCTTGGTTCATAAGTGGCATACAATGACAATTAAAACATCCCCAGCTAAAAGTCAAATATCGTTTGCCAACAAGGAGAGGGGAGATTTTGCCTAAAAGGTGCTAACTTGGAGCGACGGCTTGCAGGTTCCCTTGAAGCAATTTTGTTCCTGGGAGTCAGTGGACTCTCAGGAACAGGGGGGCAGAGTGGGGGGGGGGAGGTTTGCAGTGGGAAGGGGGAATCAGCGGAAATGGCCACCCCCTCTTTTGCAACCAGAACTGCTGTACAACCGTGGGTGTCTGGATCCTCTTGGGCTTGCCCGTGAACCGATGTCCCTGGCATGACTTGAGGCCTTCTCCATGGAAGGTGGGGGGGGGGTCATAGGCCGCGGAGGTGCCACGTTGTCTCCTGTGCGTGTGTGTGTGTGTGTTTCCCTTGTTCCCAGCGAGCACCCGCTCAGCCAGCTGGTCTCCGACTCAGACTCCGAAATGGACAGCACCGAGCAGCTGGCCCTGGGCAGCACGGACACCCTCTCCAACGGGCACAAGGCGGACCTGGAGGCTGCCAAACGCCTGGCGAAGAGGCTGTACAATCTGGACGGCTTCAAGAAGGCAGACGTGGCCCGCCACCTGGGGAAGAAGTACGTGTGGGTATTAGGAGAAGAGGCTGCTCCCCCCCCCATTAACCCCCTCCCCTGTGACCGGGGCGGCCTGCTTCCCTCACCTGGAACCACCCTGAGGAGAAGGATGGCAGATAAGACCTGCAGGCGTTGTCTCGCGTGCCCATGCTGCTTTCCCTCTAGCCTGAGGGGAACATTTGCATGAACCAGCGCAGTCCTGATGCGTGGGACCACCAGAGAGTAACGCTCCCCTTCCCAAAGGAGGCAGGCAAACAGCTCCTCCCTCCAAGACCGCCGGCACCTCCGCTGGCTTGATCTTGTGGCTTGCTGCCCGAGTCCCGTCTTGCCGTGGGGTTCCCCCTTCATCTCTTCTCCTCCGTTTTAACCCCCCCCCCTTATGAAGTGGTGCAGGTTTTCTTTCTCTTTTTAAAAAGAGGTATTTTCTCTCTCCCTTCCAGTAACGATTTCAGTAAGATGGTTGCTGGGGAGTACCTGAAGTTCTTTGAGTTCACGGGCCTGAGTCTGGACCAGGCGCTCAGGTGAGTGCTGTTGCCGGGGGGGCGGGGAGGAGAGGGGCCGTCTCTGGAACTGCTCCAGGTGGGGAGAGTTGAATGGAGTGTAGGATCAGTATTGCAGGGTCAGTAGAAAAGAGCCGGAGTCCAGCAGCCCCTTAAAGACTAACAAAATTTCTGACAGGGTATTGAGCTTTCCTGAGCCACAGCTCACTTCTTTGGATACTGCAGGATCGTGGAACTGTTTGCAGTACTTACCTCTCGGGATACAATTGCCTTTTTAAAATGCTATATTTTCATGTTGTTCCGTGTGCAGCACAGCCGGGCAGCGCCAGCCCTTGGCGGGCTCCCCTACGTGGCTTGTGGAATGCATTCCGGGGGACGGGGGAGAGGGACACAAGTTGGGCTGGCTTCTTTGAGCCTGTGTGCAGGCGATGCTTTTTTGAATCATAGAATCATAGAGTCGGAAGGGACCACCAGGGAGGACATTGTTTTGAAGCAATGTGGTTGCACCAGTAACATTTGGGTAAAGGAAAATCCAGACTCTGCAGCAGGGAGCCCAGCACATAAACCATGGTTTAAAGCTACTTTTTAAGGCGAATGTCTCCCAGGTGCAGTTCTGATTAGATTAGTTGCAGTTTTCATTACAGCATGGTGTAGTGGTTAGGAGTGGCGGGCTCTAAACTGGAGAACCAGGTTTGTTTCCCCACTTCTCCACATGAGCGGTGGACTCATTCATTCAAACCTTTATTGGCATAGATCTCCCAAGTACATCAATCAGTCATTAAAATACAGTATATAAATGATAAAATATCAATAAAATAGTTAAACTCTGTAATTCTTGAGGTGCTATTTAGTTCATTTAATAGTGCTTAGCTCTGTGGGGGCGGGGGAGCTTGGGCGCAGCGCTCCTAGGGAGGTTTCCAGGAATCGTGCTCCCATCAGTGTTATATGTGCGCACGCCCCTGTCCCTTAATAGGGTAGCGCACTTAGCCCACATCTGTTTGGGCTAGACTATCTTTGAGTAATGGTAGCAGAAATTTCTCTCACAGGAGCGCATGAACCTCGCAGTGTAGTAGGACACGGGCTACCGATTCGGGTTGTCTCTTTGTACAAACACAGAGTCTCTCTTCATAAGGAGTTGTGGTGTATCTGCCTCTAGTCATAGCTGTCGGGGAGTAGGTTTAAGCGAGGGCCACAGCATAAACTGGCGTCTTCGCATTGGAGAGGTCAAATTTGAGAATTAGTCTGGTAGCTTGTCTCGAACTGGGTAAATGCCAAAATACAGTGGTGAACATGTTCTTACAGCATTAGAATATACAGATTGACTTTCAATATCTAAAATCCTTTGTTTTAGCACGTTAAAACCTTGAACTTCATTTAAGAGAAAAAGGGACTCAAAGGGAACTCCTATTGATTTGATTTTCTGAACAATACGCGCTCTCCAAGCTGACTGGAAACTGTCGGAGAGCATTTGCCAAACCAGACGTGCCTCTGTGGCTCAGAAATGCAAGCGGGGCCAGAATTTAAATATACACAACCATGCCTTAGACACAAAGAGATTTAATCCCAGCTCTAGACATGGCACTGGGTAGGCGACACATTTAGGGATACCTAGTAGCTGCCTCACAAAGTGTGATTCAGGTTTCTCAATAGATTTAATATTCCCTGTTCCCCAAATGGGGATCCCATATAGGAGTTGAGGGAGCAGCTTTACCTTGAAAACATGGATGGCTGCTGGCACAAATTGCCCTCCTTGGGAGTGAAAAAAAACTTAAGCAATGTGCCTGTCTTGCATTTAAGCATATTTTGAGCCTGCTTCATCTGCATTGTCCAATTAAGATTAAATTGAAAGTTGATACCTAGTAACCTAAATGACTTTACCTGTTCAATTGAATTTCCATTTACTGTCCAAGACATGGGGTGCCAGATCTTCAAGAAGACCATTACCTTAGTTTTCTCGTAATTGATTTTTAGACTGTTCTCTAAGCAGAAGGTTGCAAAAACTTGCAAGAGATGGTTGAGACCTATTTTGGTTACGAGTGGTGGTCTCTAATCTGGTGGACCGGGTTGGTTTCCCTGCTCCTACGCATGAAGCCAGCTGGGTGACCTTGGGCTAGTCGCAGTTCTCTCTGAACTCTCTCAGTCCCACCTACCTCACAAGGGAGAGGAAGGGAAGGCGATTGTCAGCCAGTTTGAATCTCCTTAAAAGGTAGAGGAAATCAAACCAGCTCTTCTTCTGGACTGGAAGGTGGTTTGCATAGGATTGCCGTGAAGCTCTTTAAACAAAGGCAATAGCAGGCGTTCATCTTTCCTGAGGCAAAGGTTTTTTTTTTAGCCTTTCCTTTTTTTTTCCCCTTTCTGAAAACTACTCTTCTAATCAAGTGTGCCATCACACACTTCCACAGGGGAGAATCCAGAGGGTATTTCAAGCATGCCAAACTCTCCTCTTGCAAGCGAGGGTGCGTCCACGTTAGCCTGGAATAGGCATCCTCTGTTCACTCCATTTTTTGTGGGGAAACCAGATGATATTGTCAGCCTGCTGCGCTCCAGTGTGTTTTCTGTTTTGTTTTTTCCATCTTTTTCAGACCTGTGGCTAGGGCTATTTCCCAGCCACCCCTCCTAGCTTAGGGTACAATCGCAGCTCCTGCTTTCCACCTGCCTCCCTTTAAACCCTCCATTTTCTTCTGCTTCTCCTGATGTAATTAATTGCTTCCTGTTGGCTCCCCCCTGCATTCCTGAATGGATCCGTTTCTTTCCTCTGGAGGGAAAACTGTTAAAGCATTTCATTGTGTGCTCATTAATATTTCAATTTTTAAAACGATTATAATGTTGTAGTTGTGCAGTTATGGTAGCAATTAAAAAAATAAACAACTTTGGCTGAAAAGGGGAAATGAGTAATTAAAACCTCCCTTCCTCCAGGGAATTGATTAAGAATCAGCTCAGGAGCACTGGGGGGGGGGGGCAGCATCACAAGTGAGCAGGACATAATTTATTGATTAAGAGGTGGAAAGAGGTGGGAAATCCAAATGTCCAAAGGGGCCATTATGATGGAGAATCAGGACCTTTGCTGAATGGGCCTTACTTCCAAGTAAACATAATGGTAGGACCTTGCCCTTGAGGTGGGCTTTGTCCCCTAAGTGCCGGGGGAAGCTTGTTTCCAGTTCTGGTTGCGGCCAAGTATGGAAAAAGCTGGGCTGAAGAGGGCTGGTGGGAAGCAGTAATCTTGGGGTGGGGGGTGGGGGAGCATCCATCCATCCGTAGAGGACATTGAGCATGTGTACATGGAACATCTCCAAAATAAATGTATTATATAGTTAGTGTATAACATTTGATCATCAATCCAGTAGCACCTTAGAGACCAGCACTGGAGGGACTACACTGGAGGGGAAGGGTCCGTGGCTCAGTGGCAGAGCATCTGCTTGGCATGCAGAAGATCCCAGGTTTAATCCCCAGCACCTCCAGTTAAAGGGACTAGGCAGGTAGGTGATGTGAAAGACCCCTGGCCGAGACCCTGGAGAGCTGCTGCCGGTCTGAGTAGACAGTACTGACTTTGATGGACCAAGGGGGGGTCTGGTTCAGTATTAAAGCAGCTTCATGTCTTCAATGTGTCCTCAGTCTTGTGTGGATCTGGGGCAGCTGGACCCTTTTCTTCACCCTTCTCTGTACCGCTGGGAAAAGGGCTTGGTGTGGAAGCAGCCCCAAAGTTTTACTGAGCTTTGGCTTCACCAGGCATGCCCTGGAAGTTTATGTTTGGTGCTCCCAGTCATTTTTTATGGTGGGGTACAATCCTCTGAGAGTCAGAGCTCCCCTATAACAAACTAATTAGTACCTGGGAATGCCAGTCAATAGGCAAACGGCGTCCTGTTGGACTCTTAAGTAAGGTGCCAGGTGGCCAAACTTCCCATTGGCAACCCTTCTTGCCTGCCGCCACTTGGATTGGTTGTGGGGGGGAAATGCTGGCATCGCATGTGGCATAACATCACTTCCAGGAAAAAACATGGAAGTGGCATCACGTCACTCTAGGAATCACTGGAAACCATGGTTTTACCACAGAGTTGCTGGTGATTCCTCAAGCAACATGACATCACTTTTGGATTTTCCTAGAAGTAACGTCATAGTGTATGTGATGCTGTGCCCCCCATGTCTCCGCCCCCCAAGCTCCCACCAGTTACCAAGCATAGCAGCCCTAACTCTAAGCCACTGCCCGAAAGGTCTAAGGTGAGGGGTCAGATGGGCCCAAATTATTTTCTCTGCTAACTTTGAACCATTATGATCCACTACGTCGGAGTCCCACAAGCTTTGTATGGGTCAGGAACGGCCAGACCCCTTTTCTCTGTCTTTTCTATACTTCCGGGAAAAGGTCTTGGTGTGGAAGCAGCCCCAAAGTTTTCTTGAACTTTGGCCTCACTGAACCCATGCACTGGGAGCTCCAAGACATTTTTCACGCTACATTTCCTTGCATGATTTGAATCGGAGAAAAGTCCAGCCTTCTCCCTGTGCCGCTAGCTTGACCTCAGGGACACCAGCTGCTTGCTCTACCGAGTTTGCAGAATGACCCCCCCCCTCCATGGCCACCCCTGTGGGGGGCTGCTGGGAGCAGTGCCCGCCCCACCCAGTAGGTAGATCCGGCAGAGATCACCGGACTCTCAGGCCCGTGGGCTGCTCTGGCATTTCGGCCTCTGCATCCAGATGCAAAAAGGTAATAAGACTGCAGACATGACAACCACCTCTTCCTTTCACTTCCAGGTCCTTTCTGAAGGCGCTGGCCCTCATGGGTGAGACCCAGGAGCGGGAACGAGTCTTGGCTCATTTTTCCCAGCGCTATTATGAATGCAACCCCAAAGCCATCTCTTCTGAGGGTGAGACGCCAGGAGACTGGGGAGGGGGGGAGACGCTTGCCCTCAGCCAGGAGCCAAACGGTTGGTTCTCTGTAGGCGAGGGTGCTGCCCTGCCAGCCAAGCCAGGACCCCCTTCCCTTGGGGGGGATGCATGCTCTGCTTGCTGGAGATGGGCTAGGAGCCGCATGCACTGGGACTGAGCCGTCCACCTCAAGAGAAGCAGCAAAAGCCGGGAGGCTGGGTCTCCAGGGAGCTGCACGGTGGTGTGAAAGGAAGAAGAGGGTGGGCTGCTCCATCTTTTGCTTACCACACATGGCAGCACTGGCCTTGTGGGGAAGGGAATGATGGGGGAGAGCGGGCATAACCCCTTTGCCCACACCCGTTGGTGCATGTGCGCCCTTGGGATAAGGCATCTAAGCACATGAGTGTGCCCCAGGGCCATGCCATAAAAGAAGGGGTAAGGGGAGTGTTGCTGGGGCTCCTCACAGCCGAAATTCATCCATGATAAATTCAATAATGCAGAACGGTTGATTGCTCATTAGCCTTTTAAATGTCCTACATGTCCCCAAGAAGGAAGAGGGAGCATGTTGAAGTTTAGAAACCATGACAAGCACCACAAGACAAATATCTTAATCGGCATAACAAAGTAACAACAAATATATTCACATGTATTTGCATAGATAAGCAATCTGCAGTACTTCATTAATGCAGATCTAAGAATCACATAATAAGTCCCCTATTGGGTTGAAAACCCCCTAAGTACTTTATAGAGGATAACTACGTGGGTCAACAACAGGGAGGGGAGGGGCCATGGCTCAATGGCAGAGCGTTTGTTTGGTGTGCAGAAGGTCCCAGGTTCAAGCCCCAGCACTTCCTAGTCTTAAAGGATCTGGCAGTTGACGACATGAACAACCCCCAGCGGAGACCCTGGAGAGCCGCTGCCAATCTGAGTAGACAATACTGGCCTTGATGGACCAACGTCTGATTCAGTATGAGGCCGCTTCGTGTGTTAATGGTCTACCAGACTCATCCATCTTCCCTTCCAAAGATCCATTGATGTTGGGCCTGGTGTGCAGAGATTCACAGTCTGGTGTATAGGGGTTTTTCTTCCTTCCCCTTTGCTATTCATGCAGAGCTAGTTAGGGAAGGCTTGAGGCTGAAGCCTGGCTCCTGGACAGGGATCAGTAGCATGAGGAACTGCAAACCAGAGGGTGGTTTGGCTGGGGGGGCCTGATGGATGATCTTTCTGGTCTTTGCTGCAGACGGCGTTCACACCCTGACCTGCGCTCTGATGCTGCTAAACACAGACCTTCACGGACACGTAAGTAACCCTCTGGGGTCCGGCTCCCCGCAGCTGCGTTGGAAGCCTATCGCTGAAATGGGTGATGGCAGCGTAGCGCGAGAGAACTTCCTCCTCCCCACACTCCCCTGGGGTGGGATGTGGGGGGTCAGTTTCTACTGAGCTAAGCAAGCTGTAGTGTAGCTGTAGAGGGCTCCCCCCTCTCCACCCACCCCCGGTCCATGTGCAATTCTCTGGAAGCTCCCCTGCGCACCAGATGCCCCAGCAAAATGCTGAGGTCAAAGACAAGATAAGAGTGTTAAAATGGGGGGGGGGGAGGAAGAAAATTGGGGCAACTTATCCACGTTGCTTGGCAGAGAGCAGAGAAATAGGGCGGTGGGATCCTAGGAGTCTTGGGGAAAGAAAGACGATTAATAGCAGCCGATGAACCCACATCCTGCGTGGATTTGTCTGGGCCGCTTTGGAAGAGCCCTGGGAAGTCATAGCTGAGCGTTACGCATTTCACCCTGGCCGGGCCCTGCCTCGAGGGTCTGTTTCGGATGACCCTGCCACTCTACTCTTTTTTCCACCCACAGAACATCGGAAAGCGAATGTCCTGCTCAGATTTCATCGGGAACCTAGAAGGACTCAATGGAGGGAGCGATTTCCCCCGGGATCTGCTCAAGGTAAACCCTGTTAGAGCTTGGGCAACTGAGAGGGGTACCGGGAGAGCCTCTGGAACCGGTTCTCATGCCACACAGCCCTTCCGGCTTGGCGTGTCTGGTGTGAAGAAGCAGCCGCCACTCCTCCCTCCCCCCTCCAAAATGCTGTCGCCTAGCACACCGCTTTCCCCCTCCAGGGTATTTCTTTATTCTGAGATCTGGTATGAACTGGCATGCCCAGAAACAGAAGAATCATAGAAACATAGAATCGCAGAGTTGGAAGGAGCCACACAGGCCATCTAGTCCAACCCCCTGCTTAATGCAGGATCAGCCTAGAGCAGTGATGGCGAACCTTTTAGAGACCGAGTGCCCAAACTGCAACCCAAAACCCACTTATTAATCGGCAAGTGCCAATACGGCAATTTAACCTGAATACTGAGGTTTTAGTTTAGAAAAAACAACTCATACATTCACATATTTTGCGTTAAAAGTAAAACACAATATCAGAGCTTTCAATGATACAAACAACTTTTTTATTGAAAGGTAAAAGTTTGCATTTGGCATGCATCTCTCCAGGACTCATCCTCTGCTCGGCCACCAGACATTATTGTACATAAGTAAACAATTAGACTGTGCCTGAACCTCCTCAAGAAGTGCTTGAAACTGTCGACAATTCAGAGAACGAGCCATGATGTAATTCACCATTTTTGTGACATCTTTGAGGACATCGTCACATTTTTTGAACAATCGATGTGATTTTTGCTGTTGTGTTGCATGCTGATAATTTGTCTACCCTTGGCTCATACTTTGTAAGTTTGAGAGCAACACATGCAGCACTCAGGTCATCTGTTAGCCTGTTTCTGGTGTCAGATTTGATACAATTCAAAGCTGAAAACAGCTGCTCACAAGCATAAGATGATCCAAACAAAGTAAGGAAAGCGATCCCAAGTGCTATCCTCAGGAACAGCTCCCTGCCCTCCTCTAAGTGGCAACCCTTCAAACAGAAACATAGAACCATAGAGTTGTAAGGGGCCATAGAGGCCATCTAGTCCAACCTCCTGCTTAATGCAGAATCAGCCTACAGCATCCCTGACAAGTGTTTGTCCAGCCTTTGCTTAAAGACTGCCAGAGAGGGGGAGCTCACCACCTCCCTAGGAAGCTGATTCTACTGTCGAACAACTCTTACGGTAATTCCCCCCCCCCCTCAGTATCCAGCCGGTACCTTTCTGCCTGCAATGTAAACCCATTGTTGAGAGTCCTATGATCCTCTGCTGCCAGTATTCTGCAGCTGATTATTGATACCGAGCACTGGTCAGTTTCCAGGATTCAGGGTGTGCCAGATTCGGTGTGGAATCTGATAATCTGGCACAGGACAGTCTCCTTGAAAATGCCTGGCTTCTTTGGGGCTTTGAGTGTTTTACACTTTTTAAAAAGCGCAGGTTTTGAGGTTGTGAACATCTCGCTGAAAAAAGCATTGCCTGTAGGGCGCTCTCATACAGCTAAGTTCCCAAACAAGCCACTGCCCTGCTGCTGGGTCTAAGATGCCCAGGGCACAGAGAGAGGCCTGCTGCTGGCTAAGTCTGGAAGCAGAGGGGTGGCATCGCAGGTGCCTCTGGAGACATAAAGGATTGGATAGAACTGCCCAGAGGTGGCAGGCAGGTGTGTGTGTCGGGGGGGACAATGTTCAAACCAAGCTCTTGCAAAGAAGAAGAGCTGGTTTTTATATCCCACTTTACTGAAAGAAGTCTCAAAGTAGCTTACAATCTCCTTCCCTTCCTCTCCCCACAACAGACACCTTGTCACGTAGGTGGGGCAGAGGGAGTTTGGAGAGATCTGTGACTGTCCCAGGGTCACCCAGCAGGCGTTGTGTAGAGGAGTGGGGAAACCAACCCAGTTCTCCAGATCAGAGTCCATCGCTCTTGACCACGACACCACGCTGGCTCTCAGGTGCGTCCCTGTGACCACACCGGAACTGCCGCCTAAGCTCTGCCCGGTCGGGGTCCTGATGCCAGAATGCCCTGATGTCAGCCTAGCCCAGCACACAGGCAAAGCGCTGCCTGGGGGAGACACAGACCAAGTGCTGGCATCCTTGCCAGTGCTCATCGCTGTGGCACACGTGAAAGTCGTGCTCTCCCAGGGTGCCGGCTGGTAGAGGTTCAAATTGTGCAGACAGACAGCATTCAGGTCTCACGACCAGCCTCAATGTGCACGAGCAGGTTGGGATTTGATTCCGTTGTTCTGCACTTGCAAGGAGAGGGGTGAAGGGGAAGGAGAAGCCCCCCCCCCCGTGGGGCCGGCTGTGATGGCTGAAAGCACCCCCGGCTGGCAAACAACCACCCTTTGGAGTGGGGACACCAAGAAGAAGGTGGGGGTTCAAATCCTGCCTTGAGAAAATGTGGTCTCACCCTGCAGAGGGTGCTGGGTGGCGCGCACACACATGGGCCCTCCTGTGAAAGAGGGCCGGTCCCAACAAAGGACAGGTGAGCAGACGGCTCTTTTTCCTTGGCTCTCCTGGTCCACGTGGCCACCGGCCGGGTTCAGGCTGAACTCTGGCTTCCCGAGAAGATGGGGATCCCTCACTTGCTGCTGCACGATCCCTGGGCCATGGCTTTGGTCCCACCTGGCTGAGCCTCTCACCCCGGTCACCGGCTGGATGGTTTCTGGCCACTGCTTATTATCCCACCCTCTTGCTCACGTAGCCCAACGACGTGGCTGAACAGTAACTGGTGGCAGTGGGGGCTGTCGGATTCTGCCCCCTCACCATGCCAGTGAGTCTGGCTGAGATGGGACGGCCTGGTGTGGTGTGGTGATGGAGACCACCACCACCCCGAACACACCCCTCGTGCTTCTCCTGAAGACTGCAAAAGTGAGTGAGGAGCCTGGTCAGCGGAGCCCCATTAACTCCGAGAGCAGAGCGGAATCTGCGGTCACTTTTATTGGGGAACGTTTGCAAGGGAGTGCTGAACGTGGAAGGAGTCGGCCGCCTTCTTGACCTCTGCCGACGTTGTGCCTTTGCAGGACAGATCGCTCCGGGGCAGGAGCAGGGTCACTCTGCAAAAACGATCACTGATTCGGCTGCATCCTCTCATCCCCACACCATCCACAAAGCTGCCAGCCAAGGGACAGGATAGGGCTATCCACAGCTGCTAGTCGAAATGGATGCTAGTCATGATGCATCCCTATTCTTTCCAGCCTCAGAGGAGGAGGCCTATGATATGAGGTGCTGTGGGACACAGGCAGGATAAATGCTGCTGCAACTGTCTTGCTTGTGGGCTTCCTAGAGGCCCATGGTTGGCCCCTGTGTGAACAGACTGCTGGACTTGATGGGCCTGGGTCTGATCCAGCAGGGCTTTTCTTGATGTTCTTTTGAGGTGTGCCAGGAGAAAGGAGTCGCCACAGCCCCACTGCCGCTGTCAGTCTTGCTGTAGGCCATGCCTCCAGGAGTGGAGAGCAGCCTTCCCTCAGCACCTGTCGAAGGGCTGCCCGGAGAGGCGTCTGGGCCCAGGCTGAATGAGTGGCGATCCTGAAGCACTCGGGATGGCACGGCGAGGAGGCTGCCAGAGCAGCACATGGGCACCATTGGCCCCAAGCTGCCGCCACCAGCAGGGCAGGAGGAGCCCGGCATCCACCCCCTCCCGCCTGCCGGCCGGTGCCCGACCCAAACCCCTGTGGCAACTGATGGGCGAGCGCTGACCCGCCAGGTACGCTGCTGGAGCGAAAGGTTTGGAGAAGACCGCTTCCGCCGGTCTGTGCCGGGTTCCGGCGCCGTCGAGGCAGCGCCGGGCTCCCGACCAGAAGCCCCGCAAAGCAGCTAGAGGCCCATCTGGCTGGAACCGGGACCATCCGGAGATCGGCAGACGTGATCCAGGACTCGGTTGCCGCACGAGGGATCGTCTGGTGAGGGCACGGCATGGGGCAATCAGGCCCGGCCAAACTCTCAGGGTCGAATCCTGCATTTTTCCTGCCAGTTGCTTTGCGTCCTTCTCACAGCTGGAGCTTTGCCAGAGGTGAAGGCCAGGAGCCCTGGGTGCCGCCACTGAGGGCAAGCGTTGGAGCCAGGTCGCTCACCAAGGGCGAACCGTGGGCTCTTCTCGCCGTGTGGGCAGCACTCCAAACCCAGAGTTCTCTTTGTAACGACGGCACGCCCCGTCGGTTTTTCACGGGGGCAACGGGCTGGCCGAGCGAAGGCGGTTGCTGAGGCGGAGGGGCAGGCCGGTGGGGGGGCGGGGGCGGTTGTTTGTCGAAGAGTAACGCGGAGGTCCGCGGAGAGGCCGCCCCATTCGTGGCCCCCCTGTTTTCGGCGGGCCGGTGAACGCCCTGGCTCCCGGCGGAGCCTCCCCAGCACCAGCCCCGCAGCCCGCGGGCTCCGAAGGGCAGCGCCCTGCTGCACAGGCGGTGGGGAAGAGGCCGGGGGGCGAGAGAGGCCCCGCGGTCGCCCCCGGGAAGGGCGTTCTCCCCCCCCCCCCCGGCCTGAAGGGCCATCCTTTGGCCTTGAAGAAGAGGCCTCCCGCCGGCCCCTGGGCCGGGGGTCCCATTGCGGGGGCTGGGGGGGCCAAGGGGCAGGCCGGGCCAGGACCTCTCCCGGGATTGCAGCTGCTCTGCGGGCGGCAGGGATGGGCTCGCCCGGAGACAAGGGGGGCTGGCGAGGGCGGGCCGGCCTGGCGCGGGGCTGGGGGCGGCCAGGGGTCAAGGGGCGGGGCGCGCCCCTCTGGGCGAGGCGCCGGGGAGGTGGGCGCTGCGGCTGCCGGGGGGGGGGGTAGGGGGGGCGGGCGTCGCTAGGCGAAGGAGGGCCGCCCCGCCCGGCCGCTGCCGTCACTCGTCGGCGTTCCCACGTGCGGCCTCGCGGGCTTCGCCGGGTGCCGCCGCCGCTGGTGCCGCCGCTGCCGGGGGGCGATGCTGGGGGTGAACAGCATCAACGGGGGCGGGGGGGGGCTGCGGGGGCGGGGGGGCGCCGGGCGGGGGGTCGCGGGGCTTCCGCTCGCGCTCCATGTGCTCGGTGCGCTACGGGCGCGACGGGCGGGGCGCGGAGACCTTCTGCTACGGCTGGCCGCAGCGCTCGCGCACCCTCAAGCCCGTCCTCTACACCGACCGCGTCGTCAGCCGACTACGGCCCCGCCGACCCCGACCCCCGCCCACCACCACCACCACCACCAGCAGCAGCAGACAGAAGAAGACCCCCGCCGCCGCTGCCGCCCCCGCGCCGGTGAGGAGGGGGCCGAGGGGAGGGGGCGGCCTGCGGAGACACCCCCCCTGGGGGGGTTGGGGGGGCGCTTGCCTTGCCTTGCGGGGGGGGGGTTCGGCGGGGCGGAGGGCGTGTGGGGCAGGCAGGCGCTGCCCTGCTTGGGCGGAGAGGAAGGCGTGGCTGGAGGGGGGGCGGCCCTGGAGGGGGGAGGGGCGCGCCCCCGCCCCGCTGCCCTCGCCCACCCCTGTGGCCCGGCGGAGGGGTGTTTTGTTTGGGGGGGTTGGCCCCGCCCTCCCCTGCGCCCGGCAGAGGGGCGGCTGCCCAAGGGCTGGAGTCGGGGGCCTCCCCCCCTCCGCCTGGTGCCCCCCCTCCAGGGCCGCCCCTGCAGGGAGGCCCTTGGCCCGGCGCCGGAGCGGCCGCGCCTGCCTGCCCGCCCGCCTGCCCGCCCGCCTGCCTGCCTGCCTGCCTGCCTGGGCGCGCGGCGGAGGCGGCTCCCCGATCGCGGCCGAGCGGAGCGGAGCAACTGAGTTGTACCAGGGATGGGATGGGATGGGATGGGATGGGATGGGATGGGATGGGAGCCCCCCCCCGCCGCCGCCGCCCCGTGTTTTCGGTACCAGCAAGATGTCCGAGACCCCCTGGAAGGCTTCTAGATGCTGGCGTAGGGGGGGCAGCAGTGAGCCGACGACCGAGGCCGCCGCGGGCCCCCCCCCTCCGGGGGGTTTTCAGCAGGGGGGCTGTCCCCAGTGACTTCGGCCCTGGAAAAAGGAACCTCGTCTCCTGCTAGTGCCCGCAAAAATGGGGGGGGGGGAGGCTTCCTGTAAGATCAGAGGGGCTGGTTGTCCTACATGCAAGGAAGATTTTAAGCGCAGAATCCTTTCCTTGGTGCAGTGCAAGCTAACTCCATTCTTCAGGGCTGCACCCTCCCTGGCCAGGTGACGGAAGGAAGATGTCACTGGGTAGTCCTCTGTGCATTTACATGGGAGTAAGACATTGAATACAGTGGGACTAACTTCTGAGCAAACCTATGTAGGACTGAGCCATAGGGATCACTTCATACGTTCCTCTTACATTGTGACTTTTTCTGGTGTGGCTGTTGATGTATTTTTTGTGCTGATCTTCCCCTGTGACTTGCGTTGTTGGGTTCTCTTCTTCAATCATGGTCAAGTCCCACTTTCTCTTTGTCAAGCAGTCCCCCTGACGCCGTTTATTTCCCCCGTTCCTGCTGAGACCTTGCCAGTAAACCGGCAGAAGCACCAGCAGCTGCGTGCCAGAGCCTAGGCCTCTATTTTCCTGCCGGTCCTGCTTCCGCAGTGAGTTGCAGCCCGAGGCAAAGGAGCCGTTTCTGACCATGTTTTCAAGACAGCCCCCAAAAGAGGAGGGATTGGGCTGTTTTCACACGTTATCCTCGTAAAGAATGGCCCCCACCGCCTCCTTGCTCACATCTCACCTCTGCCTCCCCCCACGCAGCAGCTCCATGTAGGGACCCCGGCGTGTGTACTTTGTGCATTGAAAGGTACTTGGGCGCTGCTAGAACACTATACAGACGGAGCCAAATCGCTCCTGTCTTGTTGCTGCTGTTTCTTTTCAAAGGGGTTTGCTTACGAGACAGCCTGAAATCTGCCTCTTGAGGCACCTTGAGCAAATCTGTCTTGCTCGTTGCCCGGGTCTCAGCTGCTCTCGGGTGAAGGGCGCCTTGACTCTCCAAACTGCAGACCCTGGCAGTCTTGTTGGTCTCCAAGGCGATGGCTTGTTGGTCTCTGCAGGACTGGCATCTTGCTGTTGGGCTGCCACCGCCGTTTGTGTTCGGCCTCCTCTGCTCCTGCTTAAGACAGCTGCAGGCGGTGGGGCTTTCCTGCCGTGCTCCGGGACATCTTTTTTCTTCTCCCTCTAGCCCTCTTCGTTTCCATTTCTGGTTTTTATGAACATCTAGCCTGAGGAATAATTCTGCAGAACCAAGAAGCTTGCATCATTGCTCTGTGGCAGTTTCCATGGTCCTGCTGCACTACTGATGCTTCCCTGGAAACCCTGGCTGCTCTTGCCTGTGTTTGGGAGGAGGAAGGCCGGAGAAAGACTTTGAGAGAGCAACTAGGCAGGGGCTACAGAGCAGCTATGGTGTAGCAGTTAGACAGCTGGACTAGGAGCCGCAAGGCCTGGGCTCAAATCCCTACTCGGACATGAACCTCTCTGGGGCGACCTTGGGCCCAGTCACTGTAGAGGGCCCTGGCAGGTTTTAGCCCATTGTGATCCACCATTGTGGGCCTTCCGGCTCTCGCCTCGGCTCTTGGCCACATGAGGGTCCAGCTGACCAGAACTCTTGGCCCGTTGCTTCCTTGGACAGGCAGTAGATGGTCAGAGCACACCACGTGTGCTTTTGTCACAGTATCAGAGTGCTGTCTTCAAGAAATATACGGATGGTTGTCTTTATGGCCCAGGTTAGCCTGATCTGGTCAGACCTCGGAAGCTAAGCAGGGTCGGGACTGGTTAGTACTTGCGAGGGAGACCGCCAAGGAAGTCCAGGGTCTCTACGCAGAGGCAGGCAATGGCAAACCACCTCTGAACCTCTCTTGCCTTGAAATCCCCATGAGGGGGTCGCCATAACTCAGCTGTGACTTGGCGGCACTTCCCACCAACCGTCTATATTGATAATTTTTCAATCTGAAAGCATTTACAGAGAGAGCTCAGTTATGTGGGATTATATCAGTATTTTCATCTCGAGGTGTAAAGGTAAAAGAATGACACGCAGAGCAGAGTTAGCTCTCATGCGCAGGTCAGGACTAAGCAAGCTGGAAAGATTCCCCTGGGTTGAAAAATAAGCTCCTTTGCCAGCCCAGAGAGCCATTGATACGATGGAGGGGCAGCAGGGAATGATCCCTACCGGAGCCAGCTGTGCGGAGGTGGAATCCAGCAGAACAGATCCCAGGCGGTTTTTGCCAGAGTGGAATGCACATCTGTTAAGGCACGGAGCAACTGGAGGAAGGGAATGCGAGAGACCGTCTGAAAGGGATGTCATCCATCACACAGGTTTCAGAAGCACCTTTTTTCTTCTTTCATCTCGATTGTTATGCGTACAAATAGAAAGAAATCTGGTCACACAAAGGGCGAAGCCAAGCACTGAGGGTGTGCCTTGCTCTGTAAATCTCCCCCACCCCCAAAAAAACCCAGACACACACATGTGCTGTCTCTGAAGTATCAAGAGATACGTGACTAGGAGCGTGCTGGGCGGTCTCAGCTCAGAGACGTGTGCGTCGGCCTGACTGGGCGCTCTTGTGTCGAGCCGGCTGTGTTCTGCCTGCGCAGTTTGCGTCTGTGCAGGCAGCTGGTCCAGGCCTGTGGGCAGGGAGGGGTGGGCTCCGTGACCCTCTTGCAGCTCCGTAGAATGTCATAAAAGCCGACATTTTAAAGAGTTCTTTATTTTGTGTGCCCCTTACCGGATTCTTTACAGGATGCTTCTAGCGGCTGCTTTCTGCTTTTCAAGGGATGTTCTAACCACGATCCAGCAGTTGTGACTATCAACCCTTGTGATTTCAGTTGTGTGAGAGTGCACAGAGGGGCTCTGGACTGTGGGTTTTGTATGCGGTTGAATCCCCCCCCCACACACACACACCAGTTGAGTACCGAACTGACAAGGAATTCACATGATACAACTCCTACCTCTGTGTTGCTTTGGCTTCGGTTTTACTTTGAAAAAGGTTCAGTGGGATGGGACTTCGTGTTTCTGGCATTCAGGCCACGTGCAGCTGTGTCAAAGTGTGTGTGTGTGTGTGTGTTTGGGCTCAGCCCGTGTTTCATTTCGGAAACTGGAGGCGTCACCCCAGCTGCTCCACTTTTGCAGAAACTGCATCGGAGTGAGCAGGGGACTCGCTTTGTGGAGCTTTCTGTGTTATTTGTATGTTGGATCTCAGTTGCTGGTTTTAGAAAAGTCTTCCCAGCTGAATGACTGGATGGACTGCAGTTTTGTCTTCTTTTGCAGAGAAAACTTGCCTCTCCACTCTTATTTAAGCCAGTGCAGATGTATATACTAACAGCAAAGTCTGCCAGATATGAGGGTGCTTAAATCCAGTGACAACAGCTGTGAAACAGGCAAGGCACATCTTTCTACAAACCTGAAAATTGTTTGTAGAAAATAGTTAAAATGGATACTAGTCATGATGCATACCTGTTCTCTCCATGATCAGAGGAGCATGCCTATTTTCTCAGGTGCAGTGGAACACAGGCAGGATAATGCTGCTTCAGCCATCTTGTTTGTGGGCTTCCCAGAGGTGCCTGGTTGCCCCCTGTGTGAACAGACTGCTGGACCTGATGGGCCTTCTTGGTCTGATCCAGCAGGGCTTTCCTGATGTTCTTATGGAGGACGGGGCTATCCATGGCTACTAGTCAAAATGGATACAAGTCATGATGCATCCCTGTTCTCTCCAGTATCAGAGGAGCAGGCCTATTCTATGAAGTGCTGTGAAACACAGGCAGGATGGTGCTGCTGCAGTTGTCTTGTTTGGGGGCTTCCTAGAAGCACTTGGTTGGCCCCTGTGTGAACAGACTGCTGGACTTGATGGGCCTGGGTCTGATCCAGCTTGGCTTTTCTAATGTTCTTATGTTCTTAAAAGGGCCCCAGGTTTGCATAAAAATGTGCAATCTCAAATAAAACACATTGGGGTTTTAAAAAAAACAAAAATTATAAAAGAGACACTTGTAGCTTTAAGCAACTGATTCCTCCAGTGGCTGTTGCTAGGCAACCACAGCATTCCAAGTCTTGGTTCTGTCAGTAAAAAGGCAGGGGGAGGGGGCAGGGTCCTTTCCAGGCCTGTTTTTGGCCTTTGTGGGAGGACTCAGAGGACTCGGCCGAATACAATGCCATAGAGTCCACCCTTCTCAACCTGGGTCTGGCAACCCTGCCCCCCCATCCCCTGCTGGCAGCCAGGAGGCCGGGCGGGGGGCTTTCAGAAAAGGGAAAGAGGAAATAGCAGAAGTGGAGGAAATGGCGTGCCCCTTGCAAGTCCTTGCAGCCCTGCTTGTGTAAACTAAAGTACAAGGCGAAGGGGCTCAGAGAAGGGTTCTCACTGATCAGGGTCCAGTGGTGGTGGTGGGGGTCTTCTGACCTCAGAAACAGCCAGTGGTAACTGGGAGGAAATGGCTGCAGGCATAACGGGGATGGTGGCTTCCCCTTCACCGTGGCAGGCTGGCTGGTATGGGAGCATTATGTTGCAGGTAGCAAGACATCTGTTGGCCCCTGCGGGGTTCTAAATACCTAGACAACCCCCTCCCCACTGTGATGGAGAGGCCTGAAGACCTCTTTATTCTGTGGGAGATGAGTGGTTGATAGAGAAGAATGTCAGTCACTTGGACATGGCCCTGCCCCCAAGGTCTCTTGTTGCCCCCAAGATCTCTTGACACACCGTCTCCCCTTGATGAACCTCAGCTGCGATAAGAAATTGGAAGGAGAAATTCCTCTTCTTTAAAAATAAACTAAACTAAATTGTGCAGAATCATGTTGGTTTGCCTGCTGTAGCCATATTTTCCAATATCAACCCACCCCCCGTGCTTATTGAAGTTTTTTAGTGGCTTGTTTTTTAAATACCGTGGTTTTTATTGTGAGCCAAAAGCAAAGAAACAATTGGTGCAAGGGAAATAATATTTTTATAAGTTCTGTAACCCCAACACGTTTCGCATAAGCTTCTTCAGGGGGATCCTTTTCTAATTCAGCATCCTGTGCAAGCAATAAAGCAAATACTTGACTTTAAGTCACTCTCCTAAAGTAGAATTTGTCTTTTTTTTTCCTGTCAGAGCACATGGGGTTAAAACTGGGAGTGAGCTCTTTCCCTGCCACCCAAAATCCCCTTCTAGCTGGTCCGTTGGAGTCCCCCTCAGCTTATCTGTGAAACGAGATGCTTCGCTTTGCACTTACTTTTGCTGAATCTCATCTGCCATTCTTTCTCCTGCCCAGTCACCTGGTTTGGATGGATTCTCTTAAAACCCTGCTTGAATTTCACCGTACGCAATAATTCTGCAGGATCTGCAAATGTTGCTGGTTCACTGTTCACCCCGACTTAATATAACGTATAAATAATTCTTACTTCTTTCAGTTGTGAACAGTGTCCACGTATTTTTTTTTAAAACAAGTTACTGGTCTACAAGACGACCTATCCTCGTATCCTATGACTGCTACACTTGCTTAACAGCCTTTGGTAAGGGACCAAAAAAGATTTTGCTGGATTGCTCAATTAAATGTTGGCAGTCTCAAAAAAGTTTGAAAGGTCAGTGAGGCAACATTTGCCAAAAACATGCTGATTCTTCCTCAGCAAGGCTTGTTCTTCTAGATGTTCAACAACTCTGCCCTTAATTAAGATTTCCACTTAATTAAGTAGTAAGGTTGACTAGTCTGTAATTTCCCTTGATTCCTTTTTTTTTTAATAGTGCCCTTACACTGGCCACCTTCTAATAAATTTAGCATGCTGCATATTTTGGCAGAAGGTGAATTTCTTTAAGTAGTCTGGGGTGAATGTCATCTGGCATCTGTGATCTCATTTTAATTTGCCATTTCGTGAGATCAATTGACTCAATAAAGAGAGCCACAAGGCCTTCAGTTTACAAGGCCCGAGCAAGGCCATCAATTATAGGACACTTTGGAGGTTACTAATTTGAAGGGTCACCATTAGTTGGAAGGGACTTGATGGCACGTGTCACACACACAGATTTTCATTTGACATGTTTAAGGTAGTTACCCACACCTCAATCTTTACCTAAATCTTTGCCTGTGGAGCCCGATGAGGACAGAATGTCTCGACAATGGTTTCCACGCCCTCTTTTTGCATTTTTTAACTTCTTGGTCACCTTGCCCCTGTACGGTCTTCTCTGTTCCTGTTCCAGACATATTTAACAAGGAGAAAAGAGCAAGAGTCCAGTAGCGCCTTAAAGACTAGCAACATTTCTGGCAGGGTAGGAGCTTTCACAGCTGCTAGAATGTGATTCCATCTATCCTTAAGTAGAGAAGAGTGAATTAGACACCCAATGGCAATAGCATATAAATGTCAAAAGCAAGTAAAATATTATCAGGCATGATTGGATTTGGTGTGATATGCAAAAGGGTAGTAGGCGTGGAGAAATTAGCATTGGTAATGAGACAGGAATCCCAGATCTCTATTCAGTCCAGGAGAATGCATTGTCTTGAGCTTCATTATTAGTTGTAATTCAGCAGTCTCTCTTTCTAAACTCCATTTGAAATCTCTTTGAAGAGAACTGCTATGTTCCTTGCTTCGCCTGAGTGTCAATTTACATTTCTTTCGACAGAGTTTCTGCCCGCCTGTTTCTTGGTGTGTGGGGAAGACGGCCACTTTTTAAAGGGAGCTTCCTTGTCTCTGCGCCTTTTGGACTCATTTGTACTGCTCCTCGTCTGTCGTTTATATTTCATCCAGTCTTTCAATGTCTTCAGTTCCCCCAAACCGGCTGGGCAGATCCTGCCTTTCAAACCAGAGCGCGGCCCCTGCGGAGGAGTCATTCCTGAGTCGGTTGGTTGTTGGCTCCGTGAAGCCTGTGTTGCATCTGCAGTGGTCGGTCTCCTCGTAATTTCTCGGCTGACGATGCTCGTCTTTTCTCTCTTTGCAGGCTCTGTATAGCTCCATCAAGAACGAAAAGCTGCAGTGGGCCATGTGAGTATTTTCTCCTTTCCATGTCCAAGCAAGAGGCCCCCCCATAGTCTTTCCCCCCCCCACACACACACAAACACACACTCTCTGAGCACCCCCCTAGCTTCACCTTTTCCTTTGTGCCTGGATGTGTTTTTGGGTGGGCTCAGTCCAAGGCTGTCCACTCTTCTCTCCCCCCCCCATTGGCTCAGCCGTCACTGTCAGCCGCAGAATCGTATGCCTGAAATAATGATCTAAATTTAAGAGCTGCCGTCTTCTGCAAGCGGTGTTCTTACCTGCCTGGTCCCCAGAAAGGTGTGAGACCAGAACAGCTAGCCGGAAGCAGGATGTGCATCGAAGCCTCCCTCCCGCTGTCTCCAGTAGTTCTTGTCCGGGAACATAAATGTCTGCTAGGCGAATGTAGATGGTTCTTTCTGTACTTGAAATCAGTCAGCGGCGCCTGGTCTTTGTCTGTGGTGCTGGTCAAAATAGCCCCCCTCGAGTTTCCTGTGAGTCTTCTGGGGGCAAATGATGCATGGCATAAACACACATCATGCTGCCGTATGCTGAATCAGATCTTTAGTCCACCAAGGTCAGCATTGCCTACTCAGACTGGCAGCAGCTCTCCAGGGTCTCAGGCTGGGGTCTTTCACGTCACCTGCAGCCTGGTTCTTTTTAACAGGAGATGCTGGAGATTGAACCTGGGACCTTCTGCATGCCAGAAGCAGAGGCTCTTCCACTGAGTCGCAGCCCTTCCCTAGAGTTGATGCGGAGTGACATGTAATTTTGTCCCACTGCAGATTTTTTAAAAAGAGGAATACAACATTGGGAGGCCGCAGTCACACGCAAAAGACCTGCGCAAATGTGTGTGTGTGCGCGCGCGCGCTTTTTGGATCATTTTCTCCTCAGAATTGCCCCCCCCCCACAGTTACTTTTGGGGGGCAGCCTTCAGTGATGGCATGACGTTACTTCCAGGAAAACTTGGAATTGGCATCGCACCGATCTAGGAATCTCTGGAAACTCTATGATAAAACCACAGAGTTCCTGGTGATTCTTAGAGAGGGCTGAGTGACATCATGACATCAGTCTGATGGCCAGTTTTTTTAAAAAATCCCGTCACCACCACCCGGGGTGGGGGGCCCTGACCAACAGGAAGGCCTTTTTAAAAGATTGCACCATTTGCTGTCTAATTTACAGCAGACCCCTTCAGAAAGGGGGGGCGCGGTGCTCGGCTGGGAACTTGGGGGCAACCTGCTCCTCGGCTTCAGAAAGGGAGAGCGGGGGGCTGCCCTTGCCTCACTGCTTGTTCTTAGAATTGCTTCTTGGAAATGGCTGCCCGTGGTGTCTCTGTGAGAGTCTCAGGCTGCCCGTGTGCAGACTGTGGGTTTGGAAACTGCAGCTGAGAAGCAGGGCAGGCAGCTCCGTACGACACAGTAGTGTGAGTTTGCCCTTCGCACTGAACATGTGCGAAGCCCAGGCAAATAGTCAGTTTTGTTTGCCTGGGCTGCCTTTGGTTTTCTGTGTTCTTGTTATAATACTGAATTTTTAAAAATATATGGCGGTTTTTTGTTTAAATTATATACATTGCAACAATAGATGTATTTGTCTAAAATGTTTGATATTTGGGTAAGAATATTAAAAAAAAGGCAGCCCTGGGCTTTTTTCAAATTATGGCCTGTATCTTCTGAGCCTTAAACCGTGGCTGGATGCAGACTGCCAAGGTGTTCGATAAGGTTGATGAGTCCCCTGGGAGAGGTGGGCGGGCTCAGAGACTGCCAAATCACAGACTTCAACCCCACCCATCCCACCCTCCGCCAGTCAAGAGCAATGAAGGGACCCCCTGTGGCAGCACAGAACACCCACCGCTCGTTCATGAATAGGAATTCACACGCAGAGCCTTTCAGCAGCCCCGGCAGCATTGAATATTGACCTGCAAACTGTTTTTAAAGACACCGGGGGGGGGGGGTTGGTTGGTTAGCGGTGTTGGTGGGGGGGGGCTATGAAGCCGGCTCCTTGTAGCTGGGCCCCTGGGAGGAAACATGTAGGTGGGGCGTGTCGAGGGAGCTGCCAGGCTCCCCCACCCCCAGATCCTTGACAATGGAGGAAATGAGGACGACGAAGTAACCAGCGGGCACAGCGGGCAGAACGCCTCTCGATGAGGCCGTCGAGCTTTCTTACAGTGCCGCTTCTCAATGTACAAAACATTTTCCAGCTGATAAAAAAAAATTATTGGTCTGCCCAGACGGGCTTGGGAGGAATAAACAAATCAGGAAGCGGGTGAGATCCGCCGCCCTTAAAAGCCCGAGCTGCCTGCATTTTTACTCAGAAGCTGATTCCACGGTGTTAAATTGGGGGGTGGGGGAGGTGCCCGGGGGAGCCGTCCGTCCGGGACTGTGAGAAGTTGGCACCGCTTGCTCACTTTTCCTGAGGCGCTTTTCAGGCCCCCTTTTTGAGGGGGGGGAGGGGCAGTGGTTTCTTGCAGAAGGCAGAGCTTGGCGGGCATGCGTGCACAGAACCCGGTCAAGGAGTGAAACATTCTCCCCTGCGGATGACCGTTAGCTGCAGAAGCTCAGACAGAAACGGGGAAGGTGGCAGAATGAAAGGTTTCTTCTCTTTGCATCTCTATATGACAGAAGGAAAACCACCATTCATTTACCTCCCAGCCTCACAATTCCTTATTATTACACCTCACTTACATTACACAGAAGTATTATTTATACTCTGGGTGCGTGTGTGTGTGTGTGTGTATTACTGTCAAATTGCAACCAATTTATGGCGACCTCGTAGGGTTTTCAAGGCAAGAGATGTTCAGAAGTGGAACGTCCTTTCGCCAGCCTCTGCATCCTGACCCCCTAGTATGTCTTGGGGGGTCTCCCATCCAAATACTGACCAGGGCCGACTCTGCTAAGCTTCTGAGATCTGATGAGATCAGGCTAGCCTGGGCCACCCAGGTAAAGAAAACTTTCCACGCAGGCTTGTAGCTGTTTCTCTCCAGTGGCCCCCTGCGAAGGGCTCTGTGGTTCGCCTGAGTCCCACCTTCCACCTTCTTCCCAGCTCCATGAAAATCTGCAGGGCGCCGTCCCACCGACGCTCCCCCCTCCAGGCATAAGAACGGGGGAGCCGGCAGTAGCAGCCCTCGTTCCTAAACAGGAGCCTCTTCTCGCTCAAGCCTCTGGCTGAGAAGGGATTATTTCTCCAGAGATACTCTCGCAGGCTGGCACAGACGGGCTGTGCTTTGATTGTAACCGGCAGCGCTCCGGGGGAGGCAGGCAGGCGTGGGAGCATCTCGGTAGCTGCGCTGTTTAAAACCTTTGAGAAGGGCTCTGGTGCCACTCGCTGCTTGTGAGCAGAGGCCCCTGTGGGTTCAGGGTGCGTGCAGCCTTTCTGAACGCATTTCTCGCCCCGAGAGGTGCCTCCGCGGTTCTCGTTTCTTTTTCCTGAAATGCAAAAAAGAAAAGAAAAAAGAAAAAAGTTGCCAAGTGTTGTTTTTCTTTTTGTGCTCTAGTCGTTATGCATTTATTTAAGGTGACTTACCCTATAATTTGCCAACAGCTGAAAAGGAGCTTGCTTACCCTGAAAGGAAATCTTTTCGTCTCCAATGAGTCATTTCTGGAGGCTGTTCAGGCAACTCAGAAAGTGGAAGTGCCCCGTTTTAGGACCTGATGATGAACATGCCCCCCCCTTCCTTTGCGTTTACCATTGTGGGGGTTTTAAGCGCTGCTCTTAGCATTGGTGGGCGGTCGTCGTCCCCACTTTCCCTTCACAAAGAACCACAGGGTGGTTTTTCCTGCCCCGCCTGTTGAGGCGTCATTGGCTGTGCCTTGCTTACCCCCCAGGACTGTCTGTCTACAGCTTGTCTCTTTTAATTGGGCAGGAACATGAAGACTTTCCGCCACCTGATGGCGACAGGAGCAAAGTCATTTGGAGGACTTTGAGTGCCTAGTTTTTGATTTGGGGCACATTCATGTTTAACTTTTTCTGGCACTTGGGGAATCGTCCACCGCCGTGGTCCTCGCTCCATGACCCGTGGAGAGCCACTGATGCCCTCGACCAAAAGGGCCTCATTTACCCTTCCACCCCCACCCCCTGGGAGGCTCACAGCTCGCCCATTCTTCCACCAGCATCTGTTTCAAAGGGGGGACCAACTACCAATCACTGGCCCCATTGGTCAAGGGACTTGCCCCCATTCCTGAAATCTGGGGCAGGTGTAGGAGGGGCAGATCTCCTGCTGTGGTGGGAGACCTCCCAACATAGCCCACCCCCCCCCAGTCCCCACCACTGCTTCACAGGCTGGTAGTGGTGGGGGACTGGCCAGAATCAGGCCAACTTGAGGCGTCACCTCCGTTTTTGTGCCAGAGGTGATGCTGGGCATTGGTGACGCCCCCCCCCAATTTACCCCGGCTGTACCACGTTGGAGAACAGTGCTGAGAATAGATCCAGGGGGCCTGTCAAAGCCCCAGTGAGTGAGTATCACTGGTCCGATATGTGGATCTTATTTATTTCAACTTAGCATTTATCACATACCTAATAACTGTATGATTGGCTCTACCATGTGGAACAAGAACTCTGCCCAGTGGGGCCAGCCATGGTTGGGGTGGGATGTTAAGAAGAAGATGAAGAGGAGCTGGTTTTTATATGCCAACTTTACTACTTAAGGAAGACTCAAACCGGCTTACAATCACCTTCCCCTCCCCTCCCCTCCCCTGTGAGGCAGGTGGGGCTGAGAGAGCTCTTAATAGAACTGTGACTTGCCCAAGGTCACCCAGCTTTGTGTGTAGGAGTGGAAAATAAATCCAGTTCACCAGATCAGCCTCCGCCGCTCATGTGGAGGAGTGGGGAATCAAACCCGGTTCTCCATATCAGACTCCACCGCTCCAAACCACCGCTCTTAACCACTACACCACGCTGGCCCTTCCCAGTCCAATGCTAGACCCGTGGCCCTGTTTGTTTAATTCCTTGGAAGCCCCGGGCACAGGACTTCCAGCACCAGATTCCTTGGAGTTGTTCATTTATGTCCCTTGATTTTTTTATACCAATGTCGACATCTGACTAACAGTTTTTTGGGTGTATCTGCTAACACGTGGCAGATCGTTTAACCATTACTAGCAAGTTTGTCAGTGCTTAACTGGCATTCAGTTCTCCCAGAACTCTCTCAGCCCCACCTACCTCACAGGGGGCGAGGAGAAGGCGATTGCAACTCTTTAAGGTAGAGAGCAGTGTGGTCCTTGTAGTCTCTGCTGTATCATTTGTAATTCCCAGGCATTTCATTTTCTTCTCCAATACCTGGTCCCATTGGCTAATGTGCGCACCTGCCTGTGTGAGTCCAAGTCAGGTGGGCCTGCCCTCACATTTTAAGAGCTAAACTTTCAAAAGGAATTGCTTTTATCCATCCTTCCGCTGCCATCGATTACTCACCCTGTTCAGCCCAATTCTTCATGTTTAAAATCCACATTTTTCTTTGAATAATACGTGCTTACCTTTCAATCCCGCTGCAAGATTGAAATTGACCTACCTGGAATCTAGGTGCAACGGAGACCAGTCATTTTCACCCTCTTACTCGTTTGTATGTTGTAGAAGAAGAAACATCAATTAGGGGGAAAGCCGCCCTCCCTCCACCCCGGGGCAAGAATCTTTCTCCGTTAGTTATACAACGATGGTGGCTTGAAGGGGGAAATGGCCCCGATTGCCTCCCAGAAGTAATTCTTTGTGCACCGCCTGTGTCGGGCCAAGCCAAAACCAACAGGCCGTTGCTCAGGCAGCACCATCAGACGGAGAAGGCAGTGGCGGCCCGGGTCCCTTCTGGCACCCCCTCACCTTGCTGAGAGAGCTGTGGGCCAAACCAGATGAGGCCCTGGGAGCTCTGGGATGGGAGCTTCCGCCACTTTTCTTCTTCTAAAATTCAGTTATCTGGCGGGGAGGGACACAGTTCTGAGCGGGACGACGAGGGGAAGGGCGGGTGAAGCCTCCTTTCCCTGTTCGCCACATTCTTCACCTGAAACAACCCCAGGAAACCAGTGTGAGCCCTGCTGAATACTGATTCGTGTACCCGTGTATTTCCCCAACAGGGCACTTCGTGGCTCCCCTGTGACCCTTTACACCTGAGGATGTTAATAAAAAGCCGGGCCCTGTGCTCTGGCCCTCAGGAGTCTGGCGGGGGCTGACCCCAGCTGGCCCCAGAGAGTCCTGAGCCTGCTGAGCTGGCAACTGGACCATTTCCATCCGCCACGTCCCCTTTTGTGCTCAAGAGGTTATGGGGGGGGGGGAAGGAAAGAGAGCCGGTTCTGAAGAAACTCACCCCCCCCCGCGCTTCTTTTTTGCCCTCCAGAGACGAAGAAGAGCTGCGCAAGTCCCTTTCGGAACTGGCTGACCCCAACCCCAAGTCCATCAAACGCGTCAGCAGCAGCTGCAGCAACCCCTTCCTGGACTTCTCCCAGGACCCCAGCATCGCCACGTACAAGCACGGCCTCCTCGTGCGCAAGAGCCACGCTGAGCCCGACTGCAAAAAAAGTAAGCGTGCGTCTGAGTTGCAGCGGCCAGGGGGCTCTCTCCTGGGAAGCCCACGGGAAGGGCAATGTGGGGCGGGGGATCTAAGCTGCCCCCTCTGTGGCTGGAGGCAGCAGCTTTTGCCTTGGAGCTGGGCAGAATTTGGTGGTGGTCACATGAGCTCAGGGTGGTGCTAATTTTCAAAGGTACAGTTGCTTAGAGATGCCGCCCCCCCCCTTCCCCAGCCTTCCTTTTGGTCCATACATTCAGAACTGTTTAGGTTTTGTCAAGATCACCGACAAGTGAGAGCGCCTCGCCCAGAGGTCGGGCTGCCAGCCTGATCACGGCAGGAGCAGTTGTTAACTGTCTTGTCACTCGTGGGCTTTCCCCAGAAGGACACACCGGGTAACTCTAGGAATGGCCAAAAGCACTATTTTACCCTAGAGGTTCCCACAGTTCCTAGAGCTACCCAACCCAAAAGTGACATCACGGCACGCAGGACATCCGGGCCTCCTCATCCCTACCTGGCAACCCCACCCCAAAATGGTTGTGCAGGAATGTGCAGGAACACCCCCGCCCCCCTTATTTTCTTCTGCGTGGAGGACTGTAGAGGCCGATGTGGCCGCTGCACTCTCAAAAAGAGCTGCCAAAACGCTGCCGCCTGCAGCTCCCCCCCCCCCCCCGCGCCCTGCCTGCCTCTGGCTTCCTTGTGCGCTCTTTCTTAAGCCTCAGAGAGACAATTCCGTGCGGACAACGTGTCTCTGCACCCTCGCCCCTCCGTATTATGTCACAGTGACCGTCCTCCACAGGTACTCCTCTTAGAGGCTTAATTTTTTGTGTGTGCGTGTGGTTATAAAATATATGGCCCACTTTCCATCCAAAACAGAGGGTCACACATTTCCTTCTGGAACAAGAACAAAGCAATCTGGGGCAGCTGTGTAGGGCCAGCACACAGCACCACAAACCTCTATTCCCGTCCTGCAGGCAGAGGAATCCCCTTTCGATCCAACCCCCCACCCACCCCCAAAAGGAGCTCCCTGGGTGTGCCGGGCTGCCTCGAACTCCTCTTACCCCCCTCCCACCCCCATTTCTAAGAGGATCCACCTGAGCACAGCCACACACTCGCTTCTTTGCAAAGACAACGGATCGCTTCTTCCTGGCCTACTAGAGGGCGGAGAGGGCTTTTCCTCAGCAGCCGAGGTCTCCATATTTTGAGGCTGAATCGTCATTAGAGTAGCAAAGTGACGAGAGAGGTTATGCTTCCAAAAGTAGGAACAGAGTGGTTGTTGAAGGGACCACGTCGCAATTCCATCCATCTGGATCGAGAGCCCCGGCCCCGTTCCTGGGGTTTGCTAGCTGTCTCCTGCAGGCTATAGCTAAGGCAGCTCCCAGGTGGACAGAGAGGCAGGCGAGTGTTTGCTAACCTGCCTTAGGGCAGATTCCTCACTGGGAAATTATTTGTAAATTGCCTGCCTTCGACTTGTTTTTTTCCCCTTTGAGCACAGGAATATCCCCCAACAGCTAGGGCAGAACCATAATAGTGTCCCGGGGGGGGAGGGGGGGCTCAGCAGCCTCCAAGAAGAGGCCAACTACAGGCTTCGGGTTCTGATCTGGGCATTCGGGGACGACGGCTGCCGGCTTCCCAGGAAGGCCCCGAGAGGGGGGAGGATCAGCTCAGTCCCCCCCCTCCCTGATCTGAGGTATCGAGAGGGCACAGCAAAACCCAGGGCTGGAAGCTTCACACAGAGCCCTGACAACGAAACCGTTCCAGAGACCGTTCCGAAGGGTGGGAAGAGAACCGCCCGGTCGCTTGCCTAGTTCCAGTCACGTGGCGGTGGGGGCGGCGGCTGCCGTGCGCATTTTCCCTCTGCTCTGCAAGAGCCCCCCCCCCAACCCCAGCCCCCTTCATACCTCTCCGATCAGAGGAGCTGTCCCACCCCAACCTGCCTGCCTGTTTGCGGTGGCTGCTGAGCCGCAATACAACCGCCAGGGACGGCTCGGTGCCGCTCCTTCCTCCAGAAGGTGAGCACGGCATTCGGGTTGCTCACTGCCCGCCCCATGGGGAGCCCGGCACTCGGAGTCAGCCGGCCAGCCGCTGTGGCTTCTCTACAGCAACTGCGCCGGCATTTGCCAACTCCACCGTATTCGCCTGGCAGCAGCAGCAGCTGGTACACTGACCGTCTCCTTTGCTTGGCAGCACCCAGAGGGAAGCGGGGATGGAAGACGTTCCACGGGATCCTGAAGGGGATGATCCTGTATCTACAGAAGGTACAAGAACTACGGCACACAGGGGTGGGGGTGGGGGAGGCAGTCCTGGGCCTCCCTGGTTGCCAGCAGAGCTGCACACATTCTGGGGGGCAAGTGGGCCGGGGTGGGGTGGGGGACACGAACACATGCAGATAATGTAGACAGAATAAGGAGGCAGGGTGGGACAGGCTTTCTCACGGTTGACTATTGGGAGGTAGAATAAAACAGGCAAATGGGTCACCTTCTGCCTGGAAGGGGCCCAGGACGGGAGCAGCTGATTTCCCCACCTTTCTTTGTCAGAAACCCACCCAGTCCTTGCCGGCTGCTTCTCTGGCATTCCCCTTATGGATTGGGGCGGGGGGGTCTGCTCTGTTGCCTGGAGTTGGTACTGATTTATTGAGCAGCAGAACACGCGACTCAACATGCCTGGTGGCTCTCGGGGAGCCCCCTCCCCTCCCCTCCCGGCGTCTGGGACGGGAGGTAGAAACAGGCTGGGAGCTGGAGCAGGACCTCACTGAATCGACACCACCTCTTCTCAGGGAGTCCTCCGGGCTCTGAGGCCTTGGCTGAAGGGCCCCCCTAGTCTCAGGTTCGACTTCAGATTCTGAATGGGAGAAGATCCCCCAAAGATAGCAGAACCCGAGGAGGGTTTTTTGTGTGGGCTGAACAGTTCTTCGCATCTGGGACAGTCAGAACCCTCAAGGAAAAACAACATCATTCAGGCTATAAGTTCAGAAGCGCAAGTGGCACAGGGAGACGCCCCTGCCCGGTCTGTCCTGACCCCGCAAATTCTGCAGGACAGATCATGCCCAGCTCAGCAGAAGCCTTCCTGCTCCAGCGCCTCAGGATTGGCCGCCTGCAGGCAGGTTTCCAGAGCTGGCCCCTCGGTATTTTCCAGTGCTGAGGCGCGTGGAGGCCCCTGGTCTCCTGCCTAGCCCCTGCCTGCCTGCCTGCCTTTCAGGAGGAGTACAAGCCCGGCAAGGCGCTGGCTGAGGAGGAGCTGAAGCATGCCATCAGCATCCACCACTGCTTGGCCACCCAGGCGTCCGACTACAGCAAGAGGCCCAACGTCTTCTACCTCAGGACGGCCGACTGGAGGGTCTTCCTTTTCCAGGCCTCGTGAGTGGGAAGGTTTAGTAGCCATTAAGGGGAGCCCTCGGCCCAACGGGCTGCCGTGTTCTAGAGAGTCAGGCATCGCCCTTTGGGCAAGCCCTGCACTGGACTCTCAAAAATTTACTGTCCGAGGAGCACCGTTAGCTCTCGGCAGCGAAGACCCCCTGCCTCTTGCCTTTCTCGTGGGGGCTCTGACCTAGCTAGCTGCGGCTGTCCTGGGGGTGGGGGCAAACCTGCTGAAAGAACAGTAGCCGCTCTGGCTGATCCCCCTGTGAGACCCTCCCTCGGCTGCATGACTGGGATATCCGCATAGTGTCGGGAGCCAGGCATGATCTTAGTCCCGCCACAGCTGTGGGGTTGACGTTGTGGTTCTTCTCCCAGGAATACCGAGCAGATGAACTCCTGGATCACGCGAATCAATGTGGTGGCCGCCATGTTTTCTGCCCCACCCTTCCCAGCCGCCATCGGGTCCCAGAAGAAGTTCAGCCGCCCCCTCCTGCCCAGCTCCACCTCGCGGCTACCTCAGGTCAGTGCGGGATCTGCAGGTCTACCACCTTCTGGGGGCTTCTGCCGTGCCCCGGGACACAACAGAGGGCTGGGGAGACAGTAATAGTGCCCAGAGGAAAAGGAAAGGAAGATCCCTTCACTGTCTCCTTGGTCTATGCAGAAATGTGTATTTTGGACCACCCCAAAAAGCACAAGGAAGCCTGAACAGCCCAGTTTGAACGCAAAGGCTTGTCAGAGTTTGGAAGTTAGGCAGAGTCAGCTATGGTCAGTACTTGCATGGGAAACCACCCAGGAAGACCAAGGTCATGACTCCGAGGCCCTCTGAACATCTCTTGCCTTGAAAACCCTGTGGGGGTTGTCACAAGTCAGTTACCACTTGATAGCGCCAAATTATTGTTATTATTACAGAGAGCATAAAGAGCACTTGCCTTAAGAGCCGGCGTGGTGCAGTGGTTAAGAGCGGCAGACTCTAATCTGGAGAGCTGGGTTTGATTCCCCCACTCCTCCACATGAAGTCTGCTAGGTGACCTTGGGCTAGTAACAGTTCTCTCCCAACTTTCTCAGCCCCACCTACCTCATGAAGTGCCTGTTATGGGGAGAAGAAGAGAGGGAGATTTTAAGCCAGTTTGATTCTCTTTAAAAGGTAGAGGAAGTTGGCACATAAAAACCAACTCTCCTTCTTAAGGGAGGGGCTAATGGAATTTGAAGGTTTAGCTCATGGCCGAGGGCCATCTTCCTCGCCTCTCCGAAAGGGGCCCAAGAAGTGCCAAAGGAGCAGAAGGACAATGGAGGGCGGGCGGGTCAGGAAGTAGGGAAGAAAGGGGGAAGGTTCTGGCTCGGCATCAACCCCCGTGAAGGAGGAGGATACCCTGATTTCTCTCTCCAGGAGGAGCAGCTGAAAAGCCATGAAGCCAAATTCAAAGCGATGGCTGCCGAGCTGCTGGAACACCGGGCCTCCTTGCCCGAGAAGAAGGTGAAGGGCAAGGAGTACGAAGAGCTGAAGCAGAAGGAGGAGTACCTGGTGTTTGAGGTCAGTCGCGGAGGTGGGAGGGCCCAGAAGACCCTGTCCCACACACGGCCAACCCCACGGCCCTTCTCCAAGGGAGCCGCAGGGGAAGGAAGGGTCATCTTTGAGCCAGGTCACGCTTGCCGATGAATCGCTCTGCTCTGCCGAGCCCCCTGGCTGGTCTGCAGCCCCCAGCTCAGGAGGCACCGGGAGGTGAAGAGCGGGTGCTGGACCACACCACGATTCCTCACACCCAGCATCCTGCTTCCCAACAGCAGAGCCTCAGGACGCGGAAGTAGGGCAATAAACCCCACCCGTCCTTGTTTGCTGTTTGACCCTGAGTAACTGCACTTCAGAGGTTTACAGCCGATTCCCCCTTAGCCGTCACAGTGAGTAGCCACCAATAGGCTTACCCTTCCATGGATTTCTCTAGCCCTCTTTCAAGAAGCCTTGTTAAGATTGACAACACACTGAGGAAAGGCAGCCATACTTTCCCTTGGGCCTTGAGACATTCCTCCCCTTTTGTGGTGCTTCAGTCGGCTCCTCCGCTGAGTAGTTTTTCTAAACTGAGTAGACCCAAATGCCTATCTCACCTCAGTGGGGTGCTGATCCAGTTTCCAGCTCCTTTTTTGGGATGTGAGAACCAGAATGGTGTGTAGTATTTTAAATGCACCCACCCCACCCCGTCAATTCATATCGATCTTCATTGCTCACCCAAGTGCTTCTTTTCCCCGCTCAAGCACTGGGCCCTTTGCCTTCTCCCAATCCCACAGTCTCTCTTGAGGCTTCAGCAGAATGAGAAATCACACCGGCCCGGTGAGACATGGATGGGGGGTGGGGTTGTGGAAGATCAGCTGCTTCTCACTCCTCATTTTGCCGCAGAAAACACGCTACGGCATCTACGCCACTTTAATGCGTGCCAAGCTGAAGACTGGCTCCGAAGACTTGGCAGCATTGGAAGCCGCCCTGTTCAACGCCACAGCTGGCACGGAGGACCACCTCAAGAAGTCCCAGTCCCACCCTTCCCTCCACCAGGAGCCCACCAGCACAGGCCCCCGGGGCAAGCGCAACCACCAACAAGCCACCAGCAGCCTGCAGAAGTCCTAGAAGGGTGAGGGAGCCCGCCAGGAGGGGGGGCTGCATGAATCCCCTCTCCAGGGCCAGGGACTCCCCTGCAGCCGGTCGGAGGACACTTTGCTGCTCTCGCACCAGGCACCTGGACAGTTTCACCAGCCAGCAGGAGGGCCAATGGCCTCTCCCGCCCGCCGCCCCAGTGGGCACAGCCTCCCTCTGCCTCGTGGGACTTGGGGTCCTGCCTGGGTAGGCCATGCTGCCCAAACTGCCCTCCTGCTGTCACCAAACAACAGGGCTGCTTTCCCGGCACCCAGGGGGGCCACAGCGGGAAGGAAATACGCCCATTTCTTGCACACACACGAACACGGGGAGGGGGAGGAGGGGGCTGCATCGGGGGGGGGCAATTTGAATTCCCTCCCCTGTCACTTTCTTACACTTTTTGTGATATGAAGTTTTAAAAATGTTTAGTACCTGACAAAGCTGAGCCACACGGCATTGGGGAATGTTAATTTTGATGTGGGCGTGGGAGAAATCCACAGAAGCCCAGGTCACAAGGAGCTGTTTGGTGGGCAGTTTTGTTGAGCTGGGGGGGGGGTGAGAGCCATCCACCACGACGGCCACCACCCTGGCACTCATTGCCTACGGGAGAGCCAGCAACTCTGGCACCAACACCCCCAATTCCTCCACCACCAGCAGCTCCCCTGGGCGGGGGCTCATCCTTTTCTCACCAGCACGAGCTGGGCCGGCCCTGGCACTTGGCTCCACACGGACGGAGCCAGCTGCAGGGTCGGCACGTGAGCCTCAAGACCAGCACTGACAGGGTAAACCAGGGCAGGGGGCAGCAGAGGATGCCTTCTGAGGGGGCCAGCGCCACAAAGCCATATATAGGCGGGTGTCCCACGAGCACACCCCATCTAGTCCTTCACTCCCCCCCCTCGCCCGAGAGGCTCAGTGTGGGCAGGGGCGGGATGGGGTATGCAGGCTGCCTTGAGAGTCCTCAGGCTTCATCCTGGCCCACCTGTCAAGAGTTTTGGGTCGTGCGAGCCGGGGGGCAGAGAGGCGTCCACCTCCAGGGCACCTGGCCAGGGAGACAGCCTCCTCTGGGTTAGCGCCCAGGCAGGCAAAGGTACTGCCAGGTGGTTTTCCATCCCAAAGCCATCGCCACCCTCGGCTGCACGGCTGTGCCCCCACCGACCCTGTACAGGACCCCCCCACTCTTGCCAACCCGTCATTTCCAAGGGCTTTAAAGGTACGGCTCTGACGCTTTTAACTGGCAACGTGCATGCAGCAGAGACTGGGCGCAGACCGCAAGCCTCGCTGCTGTCGGGCGTGAAGGCGAGCGGGCGCAGGCTCAGCAAAGACCTCCAGGGCCTGAGCCATGAGATGAAGACGGCGCCATCCCTGGGGGGGGGGGGCATAGAGCGACCCTCTAGTGTGCCGGGGGGTGGTGGCCTAGATGCCTCCAGCACTGAGACTCTGAATGTGTCTTTTTTTATTACTATTCTGCTCGAGTTGACTGCAAAAAAAAAAAAAAACCAATCTCTGTAGTTTCTTCCTTCATTGACTGAAGTAAAACCTCAAGCAGCCTGATTCTCACTGTTGCCCTCAAACCCCTGGGGAAAATGTGGGGGGGGGGCAGAAGCATTGGGGCTGGGGCTGGGCCTCCTCTCCAGCCAAGCTCAGCGGCCGCTTCCCTGCCAGCTGTGGGCAAAGGCCGGGAGTGGGGGGTGCCCACCAGAAACAGGGCCCAGAGACATCCAGGACCCTTCCCAGTGGATGGGGAGGGAACCACGGCAGGAGAAGCCCGGCTTCTTTCCAACTAGTTCAAGCAGAAAGAAAAGCCCCCACCCCCATGCAGCAGTCATACACCCCTGGGTCATTCCCCCCCCCCAAGCTCTCTCAGGACAAGGAGGGGGACATAACTTCCTTTTAAGCCACAAAGAAGGGATACCTTCTGCAGTTGGGGGACAGCAGGTGAAACAAGTCAGACAGACGCCAGCCTTGGTCAGTCTACAAGTAGGCATGACCGAGGGTAGGGGTGGGGTGAAAACAGGTGATGAAGGCCAAATGGATGCAGTAGAAGCAGCAGGTAAGGAGAGTAATGTTTGGGGGTGGGGATGGTGGGGAATCTCCAGGTAAAACACCAGACTATCAATGGACAGCAAGGAGAGGAGACAGAGAGGGTTTAAACAACAATACGGGAGAGAAGAGGAAGGAGCTGGAGAAACGGAGCAGTTAAAATCTACAGCACCAACAGAAGGGATAAGGGAGCCACGGCAGGTAAAGGGGAGGGTATTTTGCTGAAATTGGGGGGTGGTGGAAGAACCACCACAAGGGGCTGGAAAGGGGCACCAGGATAGCCAGTGGGAAAGCCTATTGTGGACATCCAAGGGGAAAGTGACGCGGTGGGGCGAGAGGGGGTTGCCTTTGAGGTAGAAACCTCTTTTTGTACAAACCAATCCGCATTCTTGGGGCTCCTGTTGTCCCTGCTCCACGCGGCACCCAAGGGTCACGGGCCGTTTTTCATCAGCCATTGGGGAGAAGAGGCAGCTCTTTGGACAGGTGGAGCCCCCAACCTTCATCTCCTGCTTGTAGCAGGGCGTCCTACAGGACAGGGCCCCCCCTCTGTCGTTTGCTTTTTATGATGGGGGGCGGCCTGCCGGTGAAAAGCATCAGTTCCACATTGGGGGGGGGGAGGGGGGAGAGAAGGGACTCTGTTCAATCTTTTAAGTGGCTCATGGCTGCTTCTCCAGGTTTGCTCAGAGGAAATGCAGCCACCTGTCAACTGAGAGGGAGGCTGGGCCTGCTTGCTCCCCTGGCCCCAGCACCTGAACACTCTTCTTCAACTCAACGGCCACCGAGGCTTCCTCGACAGGCACTTTTTATTCTGGCTGTGCCATGGAGCAGCCCCCAGCGGGATTTGCAGAGGAAAGTGACAGGAAAGGGCCAGGACCCTCCAGTTCACACCCTTACTCTAGCAGACGACAGAAGGCACTTTCCAACACAAAGACGACTGAAGGGCTGAATGTCCTTTGCAGGACTTCTCATCCTCCTCACGTCAACCGGGGCCCCTTTCTGAGGGGCCGATGCAACCCTCCAGCAATCACTGGGAAAGCTGCATCAACTGCAAGAACGAGCTGCAGCTATGACAGCCCCGAGTGGTTTTTTTAATTGTTAAAAAGGCACACTTCCGCTTAAGATTATTTTCAGCAGTGAAATCCAAGCGGGATTACCCCTGCGGCTTTCCAGAAGGCAGGTCCTGGTTTTGCCCTCTCTTTCTGCCCACCTGTCTTCCTTCTCCAGTTCAACCTCTGCTCAGCAGAGATGGCCTCAGGCAGCAAAACAACAGGTTACCAAAAACATGTGCATCGTTTATTCCAGTCCCAACTTTGAGGCCTTCTGTGCCCAGAACTGGGAGCTTTTGTTTAGGATCCCTGCCAGGGAACCAGACAAATCTGGGACTGAGACCACCCCCCACCCCCACCCCCCACAAATCTCAGCTCCAGCTCAGCTCCTCAACTTAAGCTGCTGGTCTAGAAACAGCAGACAAGAGCAGGCGCTCACTTTACTCAGTGGGGTAAATTTCCTCAATGCCACTAGGATTTTCTCCATGCACAACAAAAACCACCCAGCCCTCAGCAGCCTTTTCAGGAAAGGAATGGCAGTGGCGAGGAGGAGCCCGGGGGACACATCCCCTCCCCCCCACCCCCCCTTGCTGGAGCTGGCTACCGTGGGCACAGCAGGACCACAGGGTCACTCTCAGAAAAGGACATTTTGTTCCTTGCAAGTAATCTCCCCCCCACCCCCACCAGCCACGTACATAATGGTTAAAAAAACTGCACTTAAGGGAACAGCCCCAGGTTATCTTAACAAACAACTGAAAGGGACGGAGGAGGGGGGGCACAGTGAAACAACAGAGACCTCCAAGGATCCTGGCAGATGGCCCAACGGGAAACCTTCCAAGCTCAGCTGCTGCTCCTGTTTGACATGATTGGACTGAAGGAACTGACAGATCCTATCATGCCCCACTTTTTGCACAACTGCCCCCCGCCAACACGTCCAAGCCCCGTGTGAAAAGCTCAGCCCCCCCAGGGCAGGGGGGGTGCACCAGTTCCCAAGCAGAAGGCACTTGAATCAACAAGACGAAAAAGGAACCCGTGGGATCGGAGTCTGGCCAGGGACATCCTTCCGAGGAAGCCGCTCGTGTCGCCCAACCAATCACAGAACAGTCCCGGAAAGGAGAGCCGCTCAGCCCTGATCAGCCCCGGGCCAGATCCTGCCAAGGGCAGCAGAAACCGCCGTGGCAGGTATGAGCCTCTTCCGCGACTCCGGCCTCCTGCCCTGGGAAGACACGCAGGATGAATAGCGGCGGAAGGCCACCTCTGGCAGACAGGCTGGCCGGCCAGGTACATTCAAGCGCAGCTGGGCCCCCACACTCCACCCCCAGCAGGTGCCTCAAGCCCCCTCCCCACCACAGTCTGGCCAAGCCCTGCTCTTCCGGCGTCAGTGCACTTGCTCCCGCTGGCTGTGCGGCAACGGAGCTGGCGGATCCCCGGGAGAGGCCGGCCGCAGCTTGGCAGGCAGGACGGCGGGATCCTCCTCCTCCTCTCCCACAGACTGGCTCCCATAAGCGCTGTCTTCCTTTGGCTCTGCAGAGGGGCAGGGGGAATCAGTGGTGAGCCTGCGGCTGCAGCAGCCCTTCCCCAACCCACCGGCAGCCTCCCGCACCTCCCATGGCTTTACCTGCACTCTGCAACTTGACAGATGCATCTGGCCTTCCCAGCCGCGTCATTCCTTTGGCCAGGCCCATGGTGTCCAGGGCATCGAGGAGGCCCCCCAGGCTGCCCCCCGCCAGCTGAGGACAGACAGGCAGGGAAGGGTGAGAATCACACCAACGGGAGGGGAGAGGGGGGAGGGGGAGGGGAGAGATGGAGGGGAGAGGGGGGAGGGGGAGGGGAGAGATGAAGGGGGAGGGGCTGACCTCGTAGCTCTGCAGCAGCCTCCTGCTGGGGGAAGCGGTGCCCTTATAGGTCTCCACCAGACTGCCGAGGCCCAGCCTCTTGGCCAGCTCCCGCCAATCTGCCCCCTGGCAGTCCCGGTTGAGGAACTCCTCTAAACTCTGGAGGGTGCCGCTGTCCAGGCACAGGACGCTCCCTGAGGCAGAAAGGTGGGGGAGGTGAAACCTCTGTTTGCAAACGCCAACACACCCCGTAATGAGCCCATCCCTCCAAGCAAACCCCACTGCCGCTTGGAGGAGGTCCACTTGGAGCACCTGGCCAGGGGCAAGGAGAGCCCCCGCACTCCCCCCACCCCATGCCCCAGTCAGAGCAGAAGGGGAGCCTCACTCACCTGGGCAAGGAGAAGCAGCTGGTTGCTCCTTTCCGGAGCCCCGTAATGAGGCATCCAGCAAAATATCCTTCACCTGGAGGGAAAGAAGAAGCCTCACAGGTCTCAGGCGCCACCCCCCCCCCCAAAACGCACCACAGGAGAACTCGCTGGAACCAGCCTCCTTCCTGCAGCACACACAGCTGATGTGGGGGCTGCAACAACCCACCGAGGCCCCCCCCCCCCACGCACACACATTTTACCACGCAGTGCAAACAGGCACCTGGAGAGCTCCTGGGCACTGCCACCTCTGTGCCCGGGGGTGGGCTGTAGCTGCGTCCACAGAACCTTGGAGCCTCACACGGAAGACGTTACAGGAACACCAGGTTGCTACTGCAGAGGCCACCGCCACAAATCTCCCGGCGGGGGTGGGTGGGGAGATGCTAACCGCCTACCTTCTGGCTGCGAGTGAAGTCCAAGGGGGTGTGTCCCCGGCCCTGCTGGACAACAGGTGCTTTGCTCTCGTGGCCGATGAGGGGCTGATCCGCTTCTGCCAACTCCCCCAGCTCCATGATCCACTCCGCCTCTTCCTCCTCCTCCTCCTCCACTTCAGCATCACTACTTGCATCAGAGGAGGTGGCCGAGAGGGGCTCGTCGTTCTCACACAAGACGTCCGCGCCTGGAGGTGGGGAGGCAGGGACAGACAGCGCTACGGCACCACAGCTTCCAGCAGGGCGGAAGCTTTTTAAAAATAAAGATCTGCCTTCCAGCAGGGCTGCAAACGGACTTCACGCACCTCCTCCTCCTGGGGGAACAGGGGCCTGACCCAAAGGAGAACCACCTGCTTTGTGCCAGGAGGGGCTCTGGATTGGTGGGCGGTGGGCACTGCCCAGCTTCCCCCCTCCGGTCTCGGAAAGGGAGCGGAATTATTCTGACCACTCCCTTGGCACTGGAAGAACCCGTCAAAAGCGGACTTCCCTAATCCAACCAGCAACAGCTAAACTGAAGCATGGAAAATCCAGCAGGAGATGGGGCAAGAAACCACACCCCATTTTCCTGAAGTCAGTTTTGCCTTTGTGAAGTTTATGTTTTTAGGAAGAGTTACACAGAAACCAAGACCGCCCCCCCCTTCCCGTGTTGCCGGACAGGTGGAAGGAAGGAGCGGCCGGCTCTACACAATCCCCATACACACACAACCTGCCTCCTTGAGCCAGTCAGGTGCTAACGGGAAGCCCCCTCCCCCCCCCGGAGCCCGGCTGCCAGGAGCTGCAAGGGAGCTCCACCCCCCACCCCCCAGGACACTTTACCTGCTTTGATGAGCAACTTAGTCAGGATAGGGGAACCCTTCCCCGCTGCCAAGTGGAGAGGCGTGTTCCCGGCAGAGGTGCGGGCGTTCGCGTCGGCCCCCAGCTGGGGAGAAAAACAGCAGAAGGTGAAAGGCAGGCGACGCGCTCGGGGGGAAGAGCCTCCCTTCGTTCCAGAATGCAAAACGCGTGGCTGATCCTTGGTGGGGAGGAGCGCCGTGAGCATGAGGCATCGAATCTGGAGGGACCTGCTCATGGGAAAGCCCGGCTAAGCTACTCTGCACGGAGGGAGAACCAGGGGCCTTTCAGGCACCCAGCCCAAGGGGGAGTAAACTGTACGTACTCAACAGGCAGGGACTGGGGTCACTTTCCTTCTGCAATCCCCCCCGACACACACACACAAGCACAGTTTCCTCTCCCTACGATACACTCTTGGCCTCACATGCACACTGCAAGAGGCCCGTGTCTTCCTTACGGGGATGCTGGAAGCTCAGTGATGGGTGAGAAGCCCCAGGGCACTCGAGGCGCCCCCACCCGAAGCAGAAACAGAGCCCCCTCCCTCCTCCCACGGCCCACCACTGTTCTCCACCCCACCCCATACCTTCTTCAGCAAGTGTGATGCCAGGTTAAAGTCCTCCATCTCCACTGCCAGGTGCAGAGGCGTCCGGCCACTCTGCCGCTCCCCAACGTTCACGTCGGCTCCCTTCTCCGCCAGCAGCTCCAGGCAGGCCAAGCTCCGGCACTTCATGGCCAGGTGCACGGGGAAAAGTCCTGCGAGACGAGCAGCCACTGCGTTGCTCCCTCCCACTTTCTGCATGGCACAACTGCAGCACCGGAAACTGCCCTGCCAGCACGGCTGGGCCACCCTCTTCCAGCACAGCCTGCCTCCCCTCCAGCACCGTTTACGCCTCCCGGGCAAAACTGCTCAGAGCCTGCTGAGCCTCCCCTACGAGAAAGGAGGACTTTGCAGAGATCCTCCCCACACCCCCGCCTCATTTGCTTTTTGCCTGGTCCAAGGAATCTCATGAGACCCACGGGAATGAGACCCCCCACACACACACAAAGGGGCTGACCCGACTCTTCTCCCCTCACTCACCAGAATAGTTGGGCGTCTCCAGGAGGGGGCGGGTGTGGGGGCCCAGGTGGCAGAACAGCGTCCCCAGCATCTCCTGCCTCCCCACTGACTGCAGAGCCAGGTGCACCACGGAGTTCCCATAGCGGTCCAGGAGGGTGGGGTCAGCCCCCGCCTGCAGCAAGTAAGCCGCCACCCGGGGCTGCTGGGTGATCACCGCCAGGTGCAGCGGGGTCTGCGGAGAGAGGAGAAGAAGCCGTCGAGCTCCCTCCTTTATACTGAATCAGACACACACACACCCCAGTCCGTCAAAGTCAGTATTGTCTGCTCAGACCGGCAGCCGCTCTCCAGGGTCTCAGGCAGGGGGTCTTTCACATCACCTACTTGCCCTAGGCCCTTTTAGCTGGAGATGCCCCTGGGGATTGAACGGGGGACCTTCTGCATGCCAAGCAAAGGCTCCACCACTGAGTCATGGCCCCACTCCTTTTAACTATTACTGTAAGCCACCTTGAACCAGGTGGGATAGAATGTATAAATAAATAAATGTCCGCAAGCAGTGCAGAAGCGGTGCCCAGGGTGATGATTGGGAGCCACCCCACCCCACCCACCTCGTCCAGGCAGCTCGGACATTCTGGGCTCTCACCCTTCAGAAACAAGACATTTGCAAAGAAGCAACCAAACTGGAGCTTTTGCCAAACTAAGACTTCTGCATTTCGAGGAGAAAGGGGACGCCATTTACTGCCTGGCCCCGCACAGGATTGGGCTCCAAGAGCACGAGCAAGACCGGCCTGCTGAACTCTCTTTAGCAGAGGCCATGGGAGGGTCTGTGCACGACCAGCGCAACCGAGATGGCACAGGGAGGAAAAGGGCAGAAAGGGAGCCAAGACAAGGAGGGCCCCCAGGGGGACACAGCACCTGACGGGCATCACTCAGCAGCACTGGCAGAAGGACCGGGAGGGGAGAATGTTGGGCAGCATCTGCCGCGTCCTGGGATCGTGGCCACTCCACTCACCTGCTGCAAATGGTTGGCCATGTTGATGATCTGCTGGTGGGGAATGCTGACCGCCACCTGGACCAGCTGCCCAATCACAGCCGTCTGCTCGTGGATGATAGACAAGTGCAAAGGCCTGCGGGAACAGAGAGACGGGGCTTGGGGCGGGGAGAGGCAGCCCGCCTCCGGAGAGGAACCCTTCCCACCCTCCTTCGAAGGGAGGGGGCAGCGGCCAAGAGAGCCGCCCAGAGCCCGCTGATGCCTCCGCTCCCGTCCCCTTCCCCTCCCCCCGCCAGCCCCCCGCGGACGGACTCACGTGTCTCCGTTCTCATCCTGAGAAGCCACCAGGTGCCTCTGCACGGCCAGCAGCATCCGTGGGTCAGCAGTGACGGCGTAGTCCAGAAGCGCCTGGGCGCTGCGCCGAGCCAGCACCAACATCCACGTGCTGCAGTTCTGAGCTGGGAGGGAAAGGAAAGCAGGGCCTCAACACCACCGTTCACACACACACACACCGCTGCTCTCCTTGAACAGGGCCTACAGTTCTCTGCATAGGATCCCCCTGGGTACTGCTTAGCCACGCCTTGCCTCGATTCCAAGTTCCAGAGAACCCCTTTTATCATCGCCGCCCATCACAGGTCTCCCTTTCATCTGCTTCCCATGTTACACGACACCTCTGCTCAAAGGTAATGCAATGGAACCATTAAATAATCATTTTTAAAAAACTATAGCCCTCTTCTGACATAGCCGATTTACCATCACTCATTGGGGGGAATGGAGTGTTTTTTAAATTATTGTACCTTTTTATTCTGCCCTTGAGCTGTGGGGGAAGGCCGGATATAGACGTTTCCCAAAATGCAGACACAGAAGAGTGGACTGGCAGCAACTTCCATGAGGAGGGGACCATGAGGGGGCCCCTTTACTCCCCATACCTTTTAAGCTCCCTCCCTCCCCACCCAGCCTTCCCAACTGAAGCTTTTTGCCTTCAGAGGCAGAATGCAACCTGCGCTCACGCACATCCCTCACTCCCCAAAGTGTTAGGAGAGGCAGTGCAACTCCCCGCCCCCCAGTATCATCGTACAAATCCCATCGTACAAAGATCCTCCCCCCCCACACACACACAGGCAGCCTGCAGGAGCCTCCTACTCTCTCCCACCACCACCAACCTTGGCAGCCCCTTCCCCAATACAGGGCATGCTTTCAATGTGGCCAGTAGAGAATTGAAATCAGCAGAATGACAGAAGGACGCCTTCTGCTTGGGTGTAGAAGATTCTTGTATGTATTTTGCGTGACCAGCTGGGCAGGCCCTTGGCACAGAAAGCATTGGATGCAACCATCTTCCACACCCTCGCCATTTTAATATTGGTTCCATTGAACACTGAATCTTGCCTTCTTGAAATAATTGTTCACAATTATTTCTAGGTCTAAGAAATACTCCTGGTCAAAGTTCAGTGACTGAATAGTGACCTCCTTACCTTAGTGCAGCAACCTTAAAGGGATTAAAGAAATTAGCTTCCTTTAATCTCATCATTCTATGTGACAGACAGCCAATGTTTACTCAAAGGATTCTGGCTAATGTACCATTGTCTTTCTTTCTCTTTTTACCTCATTATTCATTAATCTTGGTATTCCTTGTTTTAGTTCCATTGTATAATCATTGACTGACCTTTTTGTGAGATTCCCTAATAAAAATCTTGGATGCTCAGTGAAGAGAGAGGATTCTCCAAGGAGAAAAGATACAGAATTGTCTGTCTTTCCTTCACTTGGGGAAGACCTTTGGCTCCAACGCCACGGCTGGAATCCAGCTTGCGGACAAGTACAAATTCTGCCTAGTTTCCTTCTCCCTTAAGCAATTGCCTTCCAAGCACCAGCCCTTGGTCTCAACATCCTGTTGCTAAAACAGACCCAGTTTGCACCACCTGAAGCTGGCCCACCAAACATACCTGCTGGACTGGCCCCCAGATACGGGAATGCACAACTCCACATTTCCCCTTTACATTCCAAACTCTTAAGTATCCATTGGTGGTGATACCAGAATGGGCACATTTGTTGCATAAGAACATAAGAAAGGCCATGCTGGATCAAGGCCCATCAAGTCCAGCAGTCTGTTCACACAACAGCCAACCAGGTGCCTCTAGGAAGCCCACAAGCAAGACGACTGCAGCAACATTGTCCTGCCTGTGTTTCACAGCACCTAATATAATAGGCGTGCTCCTCTGATCCTGGAGAGAATAGGTCTGCAGCATGATTAGTGGCCATGAATACCCCTCTCCTCCATGAACATGTCCACTCCCCTCTTCAAGCCCTCCAAGTTGGCAGCCATCACCACATCCTGGAGCAGGGAGTTCCACAATTTAACTATGCATTGTGTGAAGAAATACTTCCTTTTATCTGTTTTGAATCTCTTTCCCTCCAGCAGATGACCCCAAGTTATGGTATTGTGAGAGAGGGAGAAAAGCTTCTCCCTGTCCACTCTCTCCACACCATGCATAATTTTATAGACCTTTATCATGTCTCCCCTTAACCGCCTTCTTTCCAAGCTAAACAGCTCTTTGTTATATTTCTTCTGGCTGCCACTTCAGTGGCATTTGGAGCAAGCGAGTTAAAGGGGAAGCGGGCATTCATGCCCAACTGCTAAAATTGAAGGAGTCATAAAACCGGTTTCGTAGGAGCGTGGGAAAGAAAACTACTAAGAGGAAGATGGAAACTGGACCACTGCATTTGTAAGCCTTAACATCACAGTTTACGTAATGCCCAGGATGGCTACAGAACATCCACCCCAGTGTAAATATGGACCGGTCAGCACTTGGCCGCACAACCCAGCCCCGAGTGGCCTCCTGAGGGCAGACTGGGCGCCCCCTCCCCCAGCCATACCGTGCTGCAGCAGTTCCAAGTAGCTCTTTTCCTCCGGGGAGAGCGGGTTGCCTCCTCCTGAGGAACGGGGTTCAGCCTCTTCCATCCGGGCAGCTCTGGTCATCTGGATGCCCCTCCCACCTTGGTAGCTGCCCATGGGGTGGGTGCCCGAAAGGTAGATGCTGCTGTTGTAAGGGTTGTATCCAGACGAGTGCCAGGGACTCCCAGCTGGAGGGGAGACACAAATGCAGGTGACGTCTCTAGTGGCCTCTGCTTATAGTTAACACAGCCAGAGTGGGAACAATAGCTAAAAATATCAGACGAGGACTGTGGATGATCCAGGTTCCAGTCACTGCCCAGCCACGAAGCTCTCGGGGTGATCTGGTGTCCGTCACTCCCTCTCGGCCAAACCTACTTCATAGGGTTGTTGGGAGGAGGGGAAGGTGATGTATGCCAGCCTCTGCTCCTTGGAGGAAGGGTGGGATTAAAGCGGGGGAGGGGGTAGCATCGGTGTGGCGGGTTCTTTAAACAACTCTGTCTGCAGCCCGGAACCACTGCAAAGTTACAGCCTTCACAAACTGGGAAAACTTTGGCCAAACCAAAGACGAGCCCCCCCCCCCCCCCCGCCATCGCATCTGAATGATCTCTCAGTTTACTGGGGGATCCTCATCCATCTCTCACCTAATTTGCTAATGGTGATCAGAGATAGAGATTTGCACATTTAAATGCACACCCAAGCTAACCTTGCGGACATGTTTAGTTTGCTGCCTCAGAAGCCGCCTGCTTGGGCTGGCACCAATCCAGACCCCTGAGGAGGCTCAAAGCCCCACAAGTGCTTGTGGGAGCATGGGGTCTAGCTCTGGAAGCTGCCCCCATCTCCTGTTTACCCTTTCTTTGCCCGGAGGCTGAGTCACATGAAGAGGTGTGACGTGGACTCTGATTAGCTGCTCACATTTGCCAGAGAAGCTACAGCTGCCTTAAGAGCAAATAAACCCCCCTGTCTTTAAGGATCGCCATTTTTATCTTCTTTCGCCAAAGTGGTAATTAAGCAAACCACCGCCAAGTTGCATGAACAATTTCATCCCACGCCTTCTCTTGATCATATTGCCAACATCAGCATAGTGGCAGAGAAAGAACGGCTCCCTTTCCAAGTGCATACCGTGCACATGAGTTTGAGGAATGGGAGTGGCATAACCACTACACCACGCTGGCCCTCACAAAACAAAGTAGGCAACATTCAAAGGAAATGAAGGAAGCACATTGCTAAAGATGTTTAAAAGAAAATTCTGCCTGTGATCACACATTCTCAGACCCCTTCACCCAGCTTGGCTGTTATATGACCAAATGATATGGGGGGAAAGGGTGAAACCACCTGTTTACACTGCAGCAAATGGGAGGGGGGATATCTACATATGAACCAGTTTTGTCAAGAAGGGATGACACAGTTTGAGACTAGCTGGCAAATGTTGAACTGGTCAGCCCCGAAAGTCAAAGGCAACTGGTACCCCTGGGAGTGATGGTGCCCAAAGAGACACGGCCCAAAACAATTCACTCTATTTTTACCATAAAACTTAACAGAATCAAGTCCACTCTAAGAAAATTTATCTCCCTTTCCCCCCATCCTCACAACACAGTTCGCTCAAGGTTGAAACTCACTCATTCTTCATCCATTCTCATGACAAAGTGCTCGGAGGAGCAGAAATGGGGGCAACCAAGAAGGCAGAAAAAGGAGAGGGATAGATTTAAGGCACAACAGCTGGCAGCAAAGTAAGTTTGAGACTGGGTGTGGGCAGGGGAGAGCTGAGCACCAATGCAAAAACAGCGCAACCCCCCCCCCAAAGGACTTCTTAAAGAACTGAACCCCTGATCGGGACTCCCCAGGCTAGCCTGATCTCGTCAGATTTCAGAAGCTAAGCAGGGTTGGCCCTGGTTAGTATTTGAAGAAGAAGAGTTGGTGTTTATATGCTGATTTTCTCTACCTTTTTAAAGAGAATCAACCTGGCTTACAATCTCCTTCCCTTCCTCTCCCCTCAATAGACACCCTGTGAGGTAGGTGGGGCTGAGAGAGTTCAGAGAGAGCTGTGACTGGCCCAAGGTCACCCAGTAGACTTCATGCGGAGGAGTGGGGAAACCAACCTGGTTCACCAGATTACAGTCCACTGCTCTTAACCACTACACCCCGCTGGCTCTCATTTGGATGGGAGACCTCCAAGTAACACCAGAGTTGTGACATGGAGGCAGGGCAATGGCCAACCCACCTCCCAACGTCTCTCGCCTTGAAAACCCTACGGGGGTCACCCTCAGTCAGCTGTGACTTGACGGCTCAAGAAAAAACCCAAACCCTGAAATGTGAACTGCCTGAACATTGAACACGCAAGGTCCTTAAAACCAATCTCCCTGTGACAGGACTGGAAACTGCCAATGAGCACAAAGATCCAGGAAACTGCAAGACCAGTGAGCTTCTCTGTCTCCGATAAACTGGCAGAAAGGAGTTCAGCCAAGTCCTGTCGAACAGGCGAGCGGCAGCAAAGCGACGCCTGACCCCGGAGACCTTCCAGGATTCTCTGAGCCTCAATAAAGCCCAAAGACGGGTGATTTGCTGGACAACAGAGCCCTGCAGATGTTATGAAAACACACACAACACAAGTCTTCACTGCAGATGTTTGGTGCTTGTTGTTGTTTTTTAAATTTAACTGCCACAGGACAGCCATTCGCAAGGAGAGGCGCTGCACCTCAGAAGAGGCAAATACAGACTGCTCTCGAGTGGCACGGAGGCTCATTCACGAGCCAGGCCTCGTGCAGAGCCAACAGCCTAAGAACAAGCAGGGATGCCGAAATCAAACACTTTAAAAATGTTTCAGCCCAAAGTTGAACAGGAAATCAGTGATGCTGGCTGCAGGTTTACTTCCTGGGTGCATTCTTGCCAGCTTCCGCCACCTCCCCAAATTTATTATTTTTGTATTCAGCATTTTGTTTTCATCAGGAATGTGAAGACTGGGGGGTTTTAATTCTTGAAAAAAGAGGCAGGAGGGAGGAACAGCTGCTGGGCTGGGGGGCTGAACTGGTCGCGACGCCCCAGAACAGAAATCTGCCCCCTTGCAGCAAACCCCCCCCCCCCAGGACCTGAAGGGACCTTCCGGCAGTTTCAGGCTCTTCCTCGGCAATCACTGGGGGCGGGGGGATTTCCAAGTTCAGAAACTTGGGAGTCTGTTGGCTGGAAAGAAATGTTTTGCTCTCCAGGATTTCACAGCTGCTACTAGATGCTCAACGGTCTACCGCAGCCATGCAGCTTAACAGTACGAAGCCTCAGATCTCAGGAGACAGTGAAAGGGCGCATGAATCCCAGCCCAGCAGCCTTGCAGGAGCCTTTGCCAGGAAGGGCCACGCTTACCTCCTCCAGAGCCGCATCCGCCAGCGCCGCCACCAGCTCCTCCCATGGGTGCCCCACCCCCAAAGTGCTGAGGGAACTGGGGCAGCGTCTTCTTCCGCTTCCTTTCCACCTCTTCCTTATCTGCAGCCAGAGATACAGAAAGTCGTCAAAGTTAGGACCCGTTAGGCTCTTATTACGTGCGAGAAGGCGCACGTCAACCCGGGGGGGGGGGGCTCATACCTTCCACCACTGGGTAGTAGGTGAACTGCTTGGAGTCGCTCACGTCGCCCCCCCGCTTGCGCTTCAGCTGGAGGAACACCGTCACCGGGCGGTCAATCTTGCTCTTGTGGTAAGGCGGGGTGCGGAACACGATGGCATACTGAAGAGAAAGGAGAGGGGGACCGAGTCACGGCACGCGGCCAGACCACCACACCATCAGGTGACACACACACTGTCAGGCTGTTATCTCGGTTTAGATGTTTCCTTTCGTTTCTCTGCTGAACCGTCCAGACTTCAAGGACGGCTACACATACCAAAGCCTGGGAACGCCACTCCTGAGAAATAATGCTCTGTTTATGCTTTGTAATCTCCCGCCGTTTCTCTGCCTTATATTTCCAAATAACGGGCAAGACAATCCATAGCTGTCATCTTATCCTCAATGCACTGTATTGCCTATTTGACCAGTAAAGCCATCTGCTTGGAATCTGATTGTCTCTGTGGTGATTTCTGGTTCGATGGGTCAAGAGCTCACACACACACACCCCTTTTCAACAAAGGAGCCAGGTGTGGGGCAGCCGTCATTTTCCAGGCCCTCAAAATAGCCCTCAAAGGCCAAGTCTTGAAACCTCCCTTTTCAGCTGAGTGGGATGAAATATTGTACTTACCAGTACAATTGAGTGGCCTTTTTATTTAACAGGACAGTCTCAGCAGCACACAAAGAATAATAAAAATACCAACGTTTGAAAAGAGGAGGAGGAGGAGGAGAGTTGGTTTTACATGACAATTTTCTCTACCTTTTTAAGGAGAATCAAACCGGCTTACAATCCCCTTCCCCACAACAGACACCTTGAGAGGTAGGTGGGGCTGAGAGAGTTCAAAGAGAACTGTAACTGGCCCAAGGTCACCCAGCAGGTTTCATGTGGAGGAGTGGGGAATCGTACCCGGTTCTCCAGATCAGAGTCCACCGCTCCTAACCACTACATCAATTTCAGGACGGAAGCTTTTGAAAATAAGCAAATGTTTGTTTGAGGATGCTGTGGCAAAAAGTAAAGTCAAGGTAAAACTTGGGCAAGTCTCCTGGGCAGAAAATTCCTCCGATCAGAGCATCACACACATATCTGCCAAAGGGGCCCACCCACCTCCCTATGATTTTTGCCTCTGAAAATGGGGGCATTCCCCTACGGAGCCTCACAGACGGAAGGGACATACAAGGAGGGGGGGCTCTCTTCCGGACCCTCAGAAGGGCGAGGAGGCGATGAAGTCCTGAGTGCCACTGTGACCCAGGCAGCTCCCCAGCACCAACGCAGCAGCAAGTCCCCCACAGCTGAGCATCTGGGGGGGGGGGTTTGACACCAACACCCACACACCCTTGAACACCTCCAGGAGTTCAGCCAAGGAACCTCTTGGGAAGGGGGGGGCTGCTGAACCGCAAGCCTCATTTGCTAACAAGCCGCCCGGAGCCAAAAGGAAAGGCTGGGGACAAAAAATTCAAACCCATACATTCAGAAAATAAACCATTTTCCCCTTAACATCCGCAACCAGGAAAACCAAACCCACTTGGCACAGGGAACGTTACTGTCAACAGATGACGTCACTCCCATCCGTGAGCAGAATTCTAGCAGTGAGTGCAAATCACACCGCTACAGACCGTGAGTCACACACAGCCACATGACTTCATCATGGATTTGAACCCAGGCCTCTTGGGCCCAAGTCCTGCGCTGGAGCACAGGGCCCAGGGTTTATCTCTGGGCTTCTGTTCATGCCCTCTCTAGACAACTGTACCTGTTTGTGCACGTCTGTGGGGGAGAAGTCCCCAAAGGCCTGCCAGCCATTCTCATCGTCTTCATAAAACCGCACCTCAATATCATCTAGAGAAGGAAGAAAGTCACTCGTTGCAAGAATATCCGGACTGGCACCACAGTGCAGACGCCCCAGAACCGGCGGAGCTGTCAATTTCTCAAGATCCACCCTGCCCACCTCTATCTATCTACTGGACCAGCAGCCTTTGTGCACTCTGCACCTCGTATCTCCCCCTTCTCCCTCACCTCCCTTCTTCTACACTTTTGCCCCTCACCAGCCCTCATCTTTTAGGGCTCTGTCCCTCTCCTGCCTCTGCCTTCTACATCTCCCTTTCTCAAAGCAAACCTTCCACAAATCATTAAGGGAATCTGAGCAACCTCTGCTTTCTTGAAAAACTCCTCCCGCCCAAGGCCTGGTTCTCCCCACCTCCCCAGCGGCAAAGGCCCTTCCCTTCCTACTTCTGACACTAACTCCAAACAGCTTGAGGGCTTCCAGGCCTCACTGGAAAAGGCCACCTGCCTGAAAGCACACTGCCAGTATCTGCTCCGGAGCAAGCTGCTCTCTGAGGCTCCTCAAAGAGGAAACGTGCATCTTTGGAACAGCCTGAGACGGTGGCAGGAGGCAGGGAGTTCCAGAAGAGCAGACCCACAAGGTGCCATCGGCAACACATCCCAGGTCCGCATTTTCGTTCTGATGCCCAAAGGTGCTTTCAGCAGCTTCCCCAAGGGCTCAGTCCTCACACCCAGGTCCCCAGCACTCAAGGCAGAGGGGCCCTGTTGCATGGAAAACCCCCACAGCTGTTTGCCAAAGGGAGGGAAAACATCTACAGGAGGAGGGGACGGGATGGCGCTCACCTTTCTGGACCTTATCGCACAGCAGGTAAACTTCATCCCCGCCTCGCACGGAGCCAGCCGTTTTATCCATCCGGGAGATCTTCAGGTTGGAAGCCCCGGGAGACTCTGCAGAACAAAGAACCAGAGCCCTATCAATGAGATGCACAGACTTCCCCATGGGTCAATGACCCGGTGTTTGCACAGGGGACCTTTACCTTTTACCTTTACATGTATAAAGGACAAGAGACAGCAAGCCACACCTATAGCTGGGGCTGGACTAGCCTTAGAAAACACACACACACACACACACCACTCCCAAGGGCCTCTGGAGAGACCGTTGAAGAGTCTGGGATTTCTGCTGCTTCCGCCTACTGTGCAAAGTGAGCCCAAGCATAACACTCACTGCTGTCGTGAATGGGGTCCGAAATCACGGGGATCAAGGCGAGCGTGAAGTCCCCGCTGCTGTCGCGAAGGTAGGCGCTGAAGCGCAGGCGCACGATGCTGAGGTCCATCGTCTTCTTCAGCTCCTTGGCCTCCTGCTCAATCGCCTCCAGCTCCGGTTCTGCCAATGCAGATGCCAGATTACGGTGAGGAGAGGCAGCACCGGGGATTCTGGGCCTCCTGCGCCCCACACTGCCAGGCACCCTCCTCCACAGCTGCTGGATGCTGCATCTATGCGGCAATAGGGTGGGCGTTGGGGGATCTGAAAAACCAGGCGCACAGCTGTGACTCCATACAAAGGAACACGTAACCTGCTGGCCTCGAGCCCTACACCACCTCCGCTCAAGAGGCACAGTGAACGGGAGCCCCTGTTTACTCCTCACTTTCCCCTTCTGACCTTTTATCCATGCCACAGGGGAAACCGCTTCCTGGCTGCCTTCGCTGGCTGAGCCTTGATCAAACTACCCGCCAGGAATTTAACTTTGTTAGATTTGCAATTATACTGCACATTTTTTTCACAACCTGTGGAGGGGAATGAGGCCACGAGAACATGGCTTTCCTCCGGCCGCCAACCTGGTTTGCGGGTGAGGCAAGGCATGGGGGGGGGGGCGCTCAATGCCCAAAACGTCCTGCCAACCTGTGGCGCCAACTCGGCCTGCTTAGCAAGGCAGGATTTCAACCTGGGAAAGAGAGACCCTCCGGACACCTTCAGAAAGACGGTGCAGGATGGGCTCGGAGTGACGCCCTTCCAGCTCCTCTGACCAGCTCTCAAAGTCTTCTGAGATGGAGGGCCAGTGACCGCCTGGTGGGGGGGGGGGGCAGACGGTCTGCATTTGGACCAAACCTTGCGCTGACCCTGGTGCCGTATTTCCCCCACATCTCTCCCGCGAAGCACAAGACAGCACAGATCGCATCGCCCCCGTTTTGTCATCCGCATATAACCACGGAGGCCAGACTGGTCGAGAAAGCCTTCCAAGTGGTCTTCGCCTGTTTTAACAGTGACTACCCACAGAATCCAAGTTGGCCAGAAAATCCGACTCATTTTAAGGAATAAGCTTATGAAGTGGCAAGAAAATGGGACTTTGCACATGCTCAGGGACCTTGTATGCTCTTTCCATCCACCTGTCTGCTTTCTATCTTCTTCCCATTCACCTCTTCCCTGAAACCTACCTACTGCCACGCTCCTGGGAGTCCAGGTGTTACAATCCTGTTCATGCTGCAAAAAACGTTTGGGGGGGGATGTAAACTCTCCCAGACCAGCTCCAGGCCACGGACTCCTTTTCCTGCTCTCTCCCCCCACAACCATCCCCCACTCCCCACCTCAGCTGCAGGGTCACCTGTCAGAGGCGGCACCCTGCTCCGTATCTTCTGCTTCTTCAGTTTTTCCTTGATGATCTCCATCATGTTTTTCTTTGTCACGTGAAGCACACCCAGGTTATTAAATCTGAGAAAGAGCACACCCGCACAGCGTTTGAACACAAGCCACAAAGAAGAAAAAGAATTGGTTTTTATATGCTGATTTTCTCTACCTTTTAAGGAGAATCAAACCGGCTCACAATCACCTTCCCTATCCCCACAACAGATAGGTGGGGCTGAGAGAGCTCTATCAGAGGTGTGACTTGCCCAAGGTCACCCAGCTGGCTTCATGTGGAGGAGTGGGGAAACCAACCTGGTTCTCCAGATTAGCCTCCACCGCTCATGTGGAGGAGCGGGGAATCCACCGCTCTTAACCACCACACCACGCTGGCTGGGCAGCTACCTCCCCCCAGACACAAGCCAAGACTGACTTGGGACTGGGAATGTTTTTACCTCCGCAGATAGAAGGGTCAAACGGTGAGCCCTTCCTTTGCTCAAGAGTGGAGTGGGGTGAGAGGCAAGGGATGAGGTGAGAGGAGAGATAAGACGAAGGGGGGCTCAGCTCAGACACGTGGAACCCCCCCCCCCGATGCAGAGATGGGGAGGGGATGTGCTTGCTCCAACTGAAGGTAACTAGCATGATGCAACTAAGCTGGATCTATGTTTTTACTTTTTCTTTCCTTAGATCAGTATCTCTCACTACGATGGCTATTTTCCATATATGTGCTCTTGTTTAATCTGTTGTAATAAAGGTCTTCCATGTTTAAGACCACCCTTTAAGATCAACCAGCTATGGCTGGTTTTAAAGGAAATGGGTGTGCCACTACATCTGATCGTTTTGATGTGCAACCTGTACTCTGGACAAGAGGCCAGTTAGAACAGAATATGGAGAAACGGAATGGTTTCCAATTGGCAAAGGTGTCAGACAAGGATGTATTTTATCTCCCTATCTCTTCAATCTATATGCAGAACATATAATTAGGAAGCTGGATTAGATTTAGATGAAGGTGGAGTGAAAATTGGAGGAACATTAATAATTTGAGATATGCTGATGACACTACATTATTGGCAGAAAATAGTGAAGATTTGAAACGACTACTGCTGAAAGTTAAAAGAGAAAGTACCAAAGCAGGACTACAGCTGAACATCAAGAAAACAAAAGTAATGACTACAGGAGAATTACACAACTTCAAGGTTGACAATGAGGAAATGGAAATTGTTCAAGACTTTCTATTCCTTGGCTCCACCATCAACCAAAAGGGAGACTGCAGCCAAGAAATCAGAAGAAGATTGAGACTGGGAAGGGCAGCCATGAAGGAGCTAGAAAAGATTCTGAAGTGTAAGGATGTGTCACTGGCCACCAAGATCTGGTTAATTCATGCCATCGTATTCCCTATTACTATGTATGGGTGTGAAAGCTGGACAGTGAAGAAAGCTGATAGGAAGAAAATAGATTCCTTTGAAATGTGGTGTTGGAGGAGAGTGTTATGGATTCCGTGGACTGCCAAAAAAACAAATCAGTGGGTTATAGATCAAATCAAGCCTGAACTGACCCTAGAAGCTAAAATGACTAAACTGAGGCTATCGTATTTTGGTCACGTCATGAGACGACAAGAGTCACTGGAAAAGACAGTCAGGCTAGGAAAAGTTGAGGGCAGCAGGAAAAGAGGAAGACCCAACAAGAGATGGATTGACTCAATAAAGGAAGCCACAGCCTTCAATTTGCCAGATCTAAGCAGGGCTGTCAAAAATACGACATTTTGGAGGACTTTCATTCATAGGGTCGCCATGAGTCGGAAGCGACTTGACGGCACTTGACACACACACGTTTAAGAAAGCAGACTGTGCCTGAAATCTCACCCACACGCTAAGACCACTCTTATGTGCTAAAAGGCACCCTCACAGGGAGAAGCTGAGGTAACTGGAAGCTCTGCCCTTTGAACTTGCTCAGAGGCCGTCTTACCAGGGTTCCCCAAGGCACTGGTTACTGAGAGGCTGGGGTTTATATCTTGGGGGGTGGTGGTGGCCGGAAGAGGAAACACGCTTTTACATGCAGGCAAATGGGCAACACGAATGTGGGAACACACAGACTGAGGCAGAGGAGAGCTGGCCCACAACTACTCGCAACTCAATCCATTTGTGATTGAGAAAGAGCGCAGAGGCAAGAGAGCAACGTGTACACAACAAGGCCTTCGAGCCGTCGGGCAAGAGACAACAGACTCTGCCACCTCCTGCTGCTGAGTGACAGAGCTGCCCACCCAAAAAGATAAAACCCTGCCTTGCGCAAAGGACAGCACAAAGGCGGATGTGATTTGTTAAGGAGCCCCCAAAGTTTCCTAAAGGGCCAAAATGCCACCATCTTACTGTGGCTGGGCTGGCCGCCAGCAAAGGCCCTGGGACCAGTAAGTGCCAACGCAATGGGACTGGTGCGAATGGGCCGGAGTCCCGTGGCTCAAGTCAACTCACCGAAAGTCAACTTGCAAACGGGAAAGATGTCTTAACTGAGGGCTGGATCCTCCCCCCCCCCCCCCCCGGGGCCAATACTCACTGAGCAGTCATGTCCTTGGGGCCCACCATCACCACGCAGTTCCCAGCTTCGTTGCACTGCTTCCCCACCAAGCTGTGGGCGTGCACCTGAGGGGGGTCCGTGTGGGTTACCAGGTCCACCTCGATCCTCGCCTGCCCCACGTAATTGGAGATCTGCGAAAGAGGAGAATCGCGTCAGGTTCCGCGCTGGCAGGAGAGGAGAGAACTGCCGCCCAATGGGACGCTTGAGACCCCTTCCGCCCCGAATGGATTTACCCTCAGCATTCTTATACCGTCCTGTCCCCCACCCCACCTCAATTAACAAACCACTTCCAAGGCACATCTTCTGACAGCCGCCTCCAGCTGCCTAAGAAGCCAATCAGGATAATTCGGGGAGAACCAGCCTCCCATCCAGCACAGGAATAGAAATATAAACTGAACACGGGTGCACACGCAGAAGTCTAACGGGCTCCTAGGATCACAGCCTATTCACACACACACACACACACACTCATTTCTAAAGAAATTATTCATGTACCCTAGAAGCCCACGGCATGGTTAACAGTCATCATATCCAAAGAAAAGTAAAAAGACATGCAATGAAATTATACCCAAAGCGATTCATGCTCTGGCATCACAAACAGGACGGTCTTGATGAGGCAAGCCGGCGGCCCTCACAATTCTGCCTCCCGTCCCCCCCTCCACGCACCGTTACGTTCCTGCTGCCCCCAGTTTTTCAAATGTGCACCTGTGAGGCTCCACGCAGCACTGCCAAAAACGCCAAGCTTCCAATATCAGAATACTGCGCACAAAAAGAAATCACTGTGACATTTTAGATGCATAATTTATATCGAGAACAGAAACCTGGCGCTTCGATGTCAATTCTTCCAACATGTCAGAGCAGGATTTCTTTGGCAGGGGCCGGATCAACTGGTCTCCCGTTTGCCCAAAGGGAGGACCCCCACAAAATGAACGACTCGTCATCCGAAGACTGCGACCCATTTCTCCTCACCTGGAATACCCTAATGCCAGCGACAGCATATAAAATGCACCTTTGCAAGGGCAAAAGGAGAGCCCTGTGGCAGCCAGACGACTTAGGGGTCGCTACAACAGGGGGGGGGACATCCCCCCCACCCCCACCTAAATGAATGGGGCATCAGCAGCCTGAGCAAGATGTGCTGTTCTGGACGTTACAATAACACCCAGTTTTTAACAAAGGGAATTCCAGAATGCAAACAGCTGATCAATATGCAATTATCACAACAAAGAACCCCTCAACGGCTGTTTATCACTTTCACACTTGAAACTAGTTTGCACCCAACCATGGTTAAGTGACAGCAAGTAAAAAAAAAAAAGAGTTAGACACAAGCCGTTTCCCTTCCCCGCCCTCCCAATCCAGCTCACAATGGACACCTTTGGTCTCTAGAGTAGTTATGGCCACAACAACCAACTTCCAGAGCTGTGAAACAGCACAACACTCAGGTAGGTATTATCAGCGGACCTCCATTTCACACCTTGAAAGAATACCTTCACTGTCCTCTTACCTAGAAACCTGCAGCAGGATCAGCAGCAGATTCAGTCACCCTTCAGCCCCACGGCTGCCCCCCCCCCACACTCACTACCTTCTGGGGCCTCATTGCCCCCTTTACTGGCAGCGCAGCTGTCACAACATGAGCTTAGCTCTAGCAACTCCACCCCCACTGCCCACCCCCCCCCCCGAATATTCACGGGCCCTGCTCTGCTCCACGCAGACTCTTTTCTCTTCTCCTCCGTTTCCACCAGTCTCCTCAGGGTTCTTGCTCAGCTCAGCAGCCACGACTACCCCTCTCTACCCCCTGGGGCCTTTCTGGATTCCCTCCTAGCCCACCGCTGGCTCCTGGTGGTGGTGCTCCTAGGCTGCCTGGGCCTCAGCTCCCTGCCTCCTCTCGTCCATGAGGCCGGCCCCATTTCCCCTTTGTTGAAGGGTGGGTTTTTTTTCCTCTGCCTCTTGTGTTTTCTGCTCCTTTATTTCAAGCCTCCTGGGAGGCTCTGGGCCCCTGGAAGTCCTGGCCGGCCGGCTGGCCCCTCTTCCAGAGGTCTTAATTCCACTCAAATGGACACACCTTAGTTTTCTCATCAATGCCGAACCACAGAAAGTTTTGGTCCTCGATCAGCCACCCATTCTGAGCCAGGGCACGAGGCTAAACCAAGCGAGGAGCAGGGGGTCACTGGGGGTGTGGGGGGGGAGGTGGTTGTGAAGTTCCTGCATTGTGCAGGGGGTTGGGACTAGATGACCCTGGCGGTCCCTTAGAATCATAGAGTTGGAAGGGACCGCCAGGGTCATCTAGTCAGTGACAGACACTACACCATCCCAGGTTTGCATGTGTTAAGTGCTGTCAAGTTACTTCCGACTCATGGGCGACCCTGTAAATCAATGTCCTCCAAAGTGTCCTATCCTTAACAGCCTTGCTCAGGTCTTGCAAACTGAAGGCCGGGGCTTCCTTGACAAGAGTCGATCCACCTCATGTTGGGTCCTCCTCTTTTCCTGCTGCCTTCAACTTTTCCTAGCGTTATTTGCCTTTTGTCTTCTCATAATGTGACCAAAGTACAATATCCTCAGTTTAGTCATTTTAGCTCCCAGGGAGAGTTCAGACTTGATTTGATTTGAACCCACTGATTTGTCTTTTTGGTGGTCCACGGTACCCATAAAACTCTCCTCCGACACCAAATATGAATGAATCAACTTTCTTGCTGTCAGCTTTCTTCACTGTCCCACTTTCACACCCATACATAGCAATGGGGAATAATACCCTGGTATAAATTATCTTGATCTTGGTCGCCAACATCACATCCTTACACTTCAGAATATTTTCTAGCTCCTTCATGGCTGCCCTTCCCAGTCTCGATCTCCTTCTGATTTTGGGGTTTGCAGCCTCCCTTTTAGCTGATTATGAAGCCAAGGAATAGAAAATCTTGAACAACTATTTCTTCGTTGTGTGGTTTTCTGGTAGTCGTTACTTTTGTCTTCTTGATGTTTGGCTGTAATCTTGCTTTGGCACTTTCTGCTTTAACCTTCAGGCAGTGGTCATTTCAGGTCTTCACTATTTTCTGCCAGTAACGTGGTGTCATCTGAGTATCTCAAACTGTCAATGTTCCTCCCCCACCCCCAGCTTTCACTGCCCCTTCATCTAAATCTAATCCAACTTTCCTTATGATCCGTTCTGCATACAGACAGGGAGATAAAATACATCCTTGTCTGATACCTTTGTCATAAGAACATAAGAAAGGCCCTGCTGGATCAGACCAAGGCCCATCAAGTCCAACAGTCTGTTCACACAGTGGCCAACCAGGTGCCTCTAGGAAGCCACTAACAAGACGAGTGCAGCAGCACCATCCTGCCTGTGTTCCACCACACCCAAAATAATAGGCATGCTCCTCTGATACTAGAGAGAACAGGTATGCAGCATGACTAGTATCCATTCTAACTAACAGCCATGAAAACCTCTCTCCTCCATGAATATGTCCACTCCCCTCTTAAAGCCCTCCAAGCTGGCAGCCATCACCACATCCTGGGGCAGGGAGTTCCACAATTTAACTATGCGTTGTGTGAAAAAATACTTCCTTTTATCTGTTTTGAATCTCTCACCCTCCAGCTTTAGCAGATGACCCCGTGTTCTAGTATTATGGGAGAGGGAGAAAAACTTCTCCCTGTCCACTCTCTCCAAACCATGCATAATTTTATAGACCTCTATCATGTCTCCCCTCAGCCGCCTTCTTTCCAAGCTAAACAGCCCTAAGCGTCTTAACCGCTTCCCATAGGACAGTTGCTCTAGTCCCCTAATCATTTTGGTTGCTCTTTTCTGTACCTTCTCAAGCTCTGCAATATCCTTTTTGAGGTGTGGTGACCAGAACTGTACACAGTATTCCAAGTGTGGTCTCACCATAGATTTGTACAAGGGCAGTATGATATCAGCAGTTTTATTCTCGATTCCTCGTCTAATTATGGCCAGCATGGAATTTGCCTTTTTTACAGCAACCGCACACTGGGTTGACATCTTCATTGAGCTATCCACTACCACCCCAAGATCCCTTTCTTGGTCTGTTGCTGCCAGCACAGATCCCATCAGTGGATATGTGAAGTTGGGATTTTTTTGTTCCAATATGCATCACTTTACACTTGCTCACATTGAATCTCATTTGCCATTTTAATGCCCATTCTTCCAGTATGCAGAGATCCTTCTGGAGCTCTTCACAGTCCGATTTTGTTTTAACCACCCTAAATAACTTGTGTCATCTGCAAACTTGGCTACTTCACTGTTTAACCCTAACTCCAGGTCACTGATGAACAGGTTGAAAAGCTCCGGTCCCAACACAGATCCCTGAGGCACCCCACTGCTCACATCCCGCCATTGGGAGAACTGACCATTGATTCCTACTCTCTGCTTCCTATTTTTCAACGAGCTCTCAATCCATAAGAGGACTTGTGCTCTTATCCTGTGACTATGAAGTTTGCTTAGCAGTCTTTGGTGGGGGACTTTGTCAAAAGCTTTTTGGAAATCCAAATACACAATATCCACAGGCTCATTCCTGTCCACATGCTTACTGACGCTTTCAACTCTAATAGGTTAGTGAGACAGGACCTACCCTTACAGAAGCCATGTTGGGTTTTGCCCAGCAGACCTTGCCCTTCTATATGCTTGACAATTTCATCTTTAATAATGCTTTCCACTAATTTACCCAGAACAGACGTTAAGCTAACTGGCCTGTAATTTCCTGGGTCCCCCCGGAACCTTTTTTATAAATGGGTGATACATTGACCATTCTCCAGGCCTCTGGTACAGAGGTTGATCGAAGGGACATATTACACATCTTTGTTAGAAGTTCAGCAATTTCCCATTTGAGTTCTTGAAGAACTCTAGGATGAATACTGTCTGGCCCCTGTGACTTGTTAGTCTGCAGTTTATCTAGACGTTCTAGGACTTCCTGCCTTGTTACCACTATTTGCCTCAGTTCCTCATTTTCCCCTCTCCAAAATCTCTGTTTAGGAGAAGGAATCTGCCCTGTATCTTCAACATTGAAGACAGATGAGAATTCATTTAGTTTTTCAGCAATCGCTTTATCCTCCCTTAGAGTTCCTTTTACCAATGGAAGTCCATTGTCATCCAATGGTCCAACCGCTTCCCTAGCTGGTTTCCTACTCCTAATATACTTAAAGAATTTCTTATTGTTTGTTTTGATGTGTTTAGCAATATGCCCCTCAAAATCTTTTTTTGCATCTCTAATTATCTGCTTGCATTTCCTTTGTGCAAGTTTGTGTTTGCTTCTGTTCGCCTCGTTTGGGCAACCCTTCCAATCTCTGAAGGAAGACTTTTTTCCCTCTAATTGCTTCCTTCATCTTACCCGTTAGCCATGGTGGTGACCTCTTGGACTTATTACTACCTTTCGTGACCTGCAGTATACAAGCTAGCTGAGCCTCTAGTAATGTGGACTTGAGTAACCCCCAAGCCTTTTCAAGAGATTTAACCCTCTTAACTGTTCCTTTCAACCTCCTCTTTACCAGTTTTCTCATTTTAGAGAAGTTCCCTCTTTTAAAGTCAAAGGTAATTGTATGAGATTTCCCAGTCACTTTCCCACTTACATCTAAATTAAATTTGATGCCATTGTGATCACTATTGCCAGCTGGCTCAACTACATCCACATCCCACACTAAGTCACCGGCAGCACATCAGAGTATTAAATCCAGGATGGCTTCCCCTCTGGTTGGGTCTATGACCAACTGTTTGAGGGCACAGTCATTTAGGATGTCTAAAAATTTTATCTCTTTGGCTTGTCTGGAGCATACATTTATCCAATCAATATGAAGGAAGCTGAAGTCTCCCATTATTACTACTTCCTTACCTTTACATGCTTCCCTAATTTCATTCTCCATCTCAAGATCACCCTGAGCCATTTGGTCAGGGGACCAGTAGAAAGTCCCCAGTACTAAATCTCCTTTGGGGCCCGGAATCGTCACCCATAAGGATTCTGTGGACGAGTCTGCCCTTTTTATGATCTCTAGCTTATTAGACACTATGCCTTCCTTGATATACATAGCAAGACCCCCTCCAATATGCCCTTCCCTGTCATTTCTATACAGTTTGTAACCAGGGATGACCGTATCCCACTGGCTCTCTCCCCTCCACCAGGTTTCTGTAATGCTCACTGTATCTATGTTTTATCTTAAAACCATGCACTCTAATTCCCCCATTTTTGCTTGGAGGCTTCTAGCATTAGCATAACCTCCACACTGTTTCTCTTTTTCGACTTGCCTGGCATGTTCCTTTGGGCATCTTTAAGTGGCTATCCATCATTTTTCCATTCCCTTTCATGTCTAAGTAATCCCTATGAGGGCAATCTGAAGCAATTTTCCCTTTGTCCGTATGCATTGAGTTTGCTCGAACCGGATGCTTCTCAGCTCCCGTCGGCTTTCCCCGCAGATTCAGTTTAAATGCTGCTCTGCCACCTTTTTTATATTACGCGCCAGCAGTCTGGTTCCATTCTGGTTCAAGTGGAGCCCATCCCTTTTGTATAGGCCCGGCTTGTCCCAAAATGTTGCCCAGTTCCTTACAAATCTAAAGCCCTCTTCCCTGCACCACCGTCTCATCCACATATTGAGACTCACCAAATGTGCCTGCCCAGCTGGTCCTGCACGTGGAACAGGTAGCATTTCTGAGAAAGCTACCTTGGAGGTCCTGGCTTTTAGTCTCCTGCCTAGCAACCTAAATTAGGATTCCAAGACCTCCGAACTACATTTCCCCACGCCGTTGGTGCCAACATGTACCACAACCACTGGCTCCTCCCCAGCACTACCTACCAGACTACCTATATGACGGGTAATGTCCGCAACCTTAGCACCAGGCAGGCAAGTCACCATGCGGTCCATGCACCCACCAGAAACCCAGCTATCTACATTCCTAAGGATTGAATCCCCCACTATAAGCCCCCCTCCCCTCTGAGGCATATCCTCGTTACGAGAGGATATCTGTTCATCCACCAAGGAAGAGATTCCCTTCTAAGGTACCACATCCCCCTACCTCAGTGAGATGGCCTCCTTCCACAAGGGCTCCATCATCCGTGACTGGCAGGTTGCCATCACCTTGGGACTGGGATGTGACTATTTCATCCCCAGAGTCCTTAGTCACCTCTCTCTCTCTGCCTGCCTCAGCTCCTCCAGTTGAGCTACCTTGGCCTTGAGGAAGTGAACTCGCTTCCTGAGAGCCAGGAGCTCCCTGCACCGAGCACATACCCACGACTTCTGTCCAGCAGGCAGATAATCATACATGTGACACTCCATGCAGCACACTGGATAGCCCCCCGACCCCTGCTGGCTTTCTACCTTCATAACTGGTATTTTATTAATTAATTAATTATTATATTATTCTTTGGTGTTGTAACCCTGCCTTTTACTCTCTTGCACTCTTCCTGTACCAAATAAGAACTGAGTGCCGAAGTTCCTTGCCCTGCAGCTATCTGCTGCTAATTCACATAGAAATTCAAGTTGCTCGGTACTCCAACCGGATGGAGAGAGTTACTCTGCCAAGATAAAAAGATTTGATACTCACCTACAGAATTCCAGTCACGATCCACAGGCTAAGAGCCACAGGGCAAGAGCCTCTGGCGAGCAGGAGACTTGAAATTTAAATGCACACAGCCCCCACCTCCACACACAAGCTCCAGTCACAACAACCCCACTTAACAAGGGAACAGTCAAGCTTTCAGGCAGCAATCAACCTTAATCACCCACTGGCACAACAATCACAAACCTCAATTAAATCCTCAGTTTAGTTAGGCTTCCCAGCGTTTTAAAAAAGGCAAAGTTTAAGCTCACCCCTGCTGTAGTCCCCAGCTCAGCTCAGCTGAATCAAAATGTAGCCTCTGGCGAGCAGGAGCCTTGGAATTTAAATACACACAGCCCCCACCTCCACACACAAGCTCCAACTTGTGTGTTGTGTCAACTGGAAATCATTCTGTTTCTCCATATTCTGTCCTAACGGTAGCCTCACGTCCAGAGTACAAGTTGCGCATCAAAACAATCAGATATTGTGGCACACTCATTTCTTTTAAAAACTCAACACAGCTATTCATGATCCACACAGTCAAAAGCTTTGCTCTAATCTATGAAACATTACCTGTTTTTTCCCTGAACCATTCCGAGAGCAAATACCAACCAGAACACTCAGGTACGAACACAGTCAGAGTACTTTAAAGCATCTGAGGCTAGATGAGAACCAGGGAAGTACCTCGCCAATGCATTATGTGATTTATAAAATATCAACAAGCTGGCTTACAGTCAGCAACGCTACCCTAACTGGACGGACCACTGGCCTACAATGGGACTGGTATTACTAAGGTGGGGAGGAGGGAAAAGGGTTCTAAACTATTACAAAGCTCAGTGCAGATTGTGTGTTTCTTCCGCCCCGCCTCAATTCACAAACCCTCGTCCAGGCAGACTGGCGCTCACTTTGACAGTGGGGTAAGTCTTGTGTCCTTTCTCACTGGACGCTCCCGGCAACCCACCGTGGGAGGGACCTTCACAGCCGTAGCGGAACCGGAAACCTCGCTGCAGGGGAAAAAACCCAGACAAACAAATCCCATCAGAGGGTCCCCCACAACGGCATCAAACCCACCTCTGGAAGAACGTGGCTGGGATGCCCAGCTTGCTACAAACCACAAGATCCTTACCTGCTTCGGCTGCTCTATTATAGTGAGGAACGGACCTTCGACTGAGGATCAGAAAAACAAAAACAAAAGAGCAGATTACAGTCTGATCGAGGACAGTTTTTCACGCGTGATCCAGTAAAGCGATGCTATGCTGACGTGACAAAATGCACCATGAAAGTTAGGCCTTCCCTCATCTTTGCGGCGTCCTTGTGATTTACTCTTCCCAAGGCTCAAAGGTTCCTTACGTGTTCCTTACCTGTCTCCATGAGCAGCTCTTTCTGGTCCATATGAGGGGCAAACTGGAAATCGTCATAGTCGATGCCATCCAAGCACTGCGCACAGATCGGGGGGAAGAGGAAAAACAAAATATTTGATCATGTTACTATCACGTGGTGTTGGAAAAGGAAGAGGAGGGGCTTAATCCCGCAAAATTAATTGTCACACTCTAGAGTGACAACCTGTAGCATAGAGGGGTTTTCGAAGGGTTTGGCACAGTTATCACTCAGGAGACTAAATGGAAAATTTGTAGCTAGAGACAGGATTGCCCTTATTTTTTCAACTTGTTTTGTTTAAAATATTGTTGAAGGCTTTCACGGTCAGAGTTCATTGGTTCTTGTAGGTTATCCGGGCTGTGTAACCGTGGTCTTGGAATTTTCTTTCCTGACGTTTCGCCCGCAGCTGTGGCAGGCATCTTCAGAGGAGTAATACTCTGTTTTGTTGACTTAGCTCAGATGCTGGTTTTGCCCTGACCTGGAGACCCCCAGGCTAGCCCACCCTCATCAGATCTTGGAACCTCAGCAGGGCCGGCCCAGGTTAGTCCTCGGATGGGAGGACCTCCAAGGAAGCCCAGGATTGGGATGTGTGGGGGGGGGGGAGGCAATGGCAAACCACCCGGGAACGTCTCTTGCCTTGAAAACCCCATGAGGGGTCGCCATAAATCAACTATGACTTGACGGCAAAAAAAGAGGGGGGGAAATGCTGGATTTGTATTAAAGTGATTTGCAAATTATTGTCGCAGGCTTTCGCGGTCAGAGTCCAGCGGTCCTTGTGGGTGATCCGGGCTGTGTGACCGCGGTCCTGGTCGTTTCTTTCCCCCGCCCCCCCCCTAGTCCCCCTGCCTAAAGCGCTGCGGCGGGATCAGCCCCGCGGCCCACCCAGAGGCCAGCCAGGGCGTGGGGGGGGGCAAGACTCTCCCCCTCCCTCCCTCCCTCCTCCCAGCAGGGGGCGAAGAGCCCCCCCCAACCCCCCCCACGCCCGGTGCAGGAGGCCGCAACCCCCCCCCACCGACCCCTGCTCACCGGCTCCCCCCCTCGCCCTCCCTCCCTCCCTGGGCGTGGGGGGGGGCGAGACTCACGGGCGGGAACCCCTCGCACTCCATGGCCGGCCGGGCGGGGGGGGGGCCACGCTCGCTCGCTCGACGGGGCCCCCCCGGCAGCAGCAGCAGCAGCAGCAGAGGCGGCGGGGGGGAGGGAGGGAGGGGGAGGGGGGAGGCGGAAGCCGAAGGAGCCTCTCCGCCCGGGGGGGGCGGGGCGGGGCGCGAAGGCTGGAAAGTCCCGGGAAGCCCGAAGAGGGGGGGGAGGAGGGGAGGAGGGGAGGAGGGGCGGGGCCGCCTCGGCCTCGGCCCCGCCCCCTCGCTCCCGTCAGCTGACCCCCCCCTACTGGGCGGGGCTCCCCGTCGCCCTGGCAACCGCCGCCCGGCCTAGGCCAGGAGGGGGGAGCGGGGGGGAGCGGGGGGGAGGAGAGGGAGACCCTCCCCGTGGTTGCCAGCCTCCCGGAATGACGGCGGAGCGCCAGGCGGGGCTGGGGGGGGGGGCGGTCTAGACATTAAAGTTCATTATTGTTATATAGGCGTGGGGGGGGGAGGAAGGGCAGAGTCCGCAGCGCTGGACACCCCCCACCCCCCTCCCCCGCCACGGGGGAGGGGGGGGAGAGAGGAGGAGCCCCCCCCTCCGGCCTGGAATCTCCGTCCCCCCCCCTCTTTCCAACACGCCGGCAGGGGGGATTTCCCCCTCCCCATGACGTCACTGTGAAGCGTCTGAGTTGGGAAACCCCCCACCCTGAGTGGGGGTGGGGGCTTTCGAGCGCTACGGGGGGGCGGGGGGGCAGCCAGCACTCCCGGAAGGAGGGACGGAGAGGGAGGGGAAGCTCCCCCCGGTTTCTGCCGCGAATCGGGGGGGGAGGCAGAGGGGGGGAGGAGATCCCAGGGTTGGGGCCGCCCTGGTTATCCCCGGGCTGGACACAAGGCTGGCTCAAACACCCCCCCCCCGCCCCCCACCCCAAGCCAGAGATAATAATACCCAGAAACCCCCCCCCTCCAAGGAGGCCTGGCGATCAAAGCCCCCCCCCCCCCACACACACACACACCCGCCGCCCCCCCAATGCCCCGGCCAGCAGGCCGGCCCGGCAGGCGCGCCTCCAAGGAGGGGTCCCCCCCCCCGAGGTCAGCCACACACGCACGCGCCCCCCCCCCCCGCGTCTCCCTGTATGCAGTGCAAGAAGCCTCCCGCGGGCCCCCCTCCTCGCCGGGGCCCTGCTCCGGGGTTGAGGTGGGGGGGGGGCCGAACTGTGATCTCAGCAGGGGTGGGGGCAGGGAGGGAGGGAGGGAGGCGCTGCCCCCCCCACCGGTGTGTGTGTGTGTGTGTCCCCGCAGGCCCCGCCCCAACCGTGGCGCGCCCGGAAGGCTGGGGCGGGGGGCGGCTGGCTGCACGCCCGCACAGCGCTGGGGACGGCCGCTCAGGGCAAGGCGCTCTGCACACGCGCAGGGTCCGGCTTCCGACGGCACCGACAACCGAACGACCCTCCGGGCCCGGCCGGGGCCGCGCAGGAAACTCCCTCCCCCAGGGAAAGGAGCCAGGGTCTTCTCCCCGGGGGGGGGGGGAGGGACGGGATTTAATGGGGCGATACCCGGGATTTGGCCCCCTTCTCTGGAGACGGGCCGGGGGGGGCCCCCCCAGGGCATCCGGCAGAGGCGCAAAACACAACACAAAGACGTCTCCATTAGCGCATCTGCCTTTTAACCGGGAGGTCTGCCAGATTCCAGATGGCTCCCCTCCGAAGCGTGGCCGGGGCCGACCTCGCGGCAAGACCAGCACACCTGAAGACGTCAAGCGACAGACAAGGGGGGGGGGTGGGGAGGAGGGAGGGGGGGGGAGGCTCGCACCTGCCTCAGGCTTCTGTAAAGGATCACCCCGGGATCTTTTCAGATGATCTAGGATTAAAAATAATAACTGTGCAGCAGCTGCTCAGTCCTGACAGGGGATCCAGGCAACTTTCTGCGGCAACACCGCACACACGCCCCCCCCCCCCCACACACACACACAAAGTACTGATTTTGCCCCTTCTTGACACAGGCCACTCTCCACCTCCGCTAGGGCGGGGGGGGGGGCAGCCTGAAATCATGAGCCCTTGGCAGGACGTGGTTGCCCACGTGTCAGGGCCTGTGACGTGGGAAGACTGGCATGAATGTCAAACGGACAGGGAGGGGCTCCATCTGGAAAGCCCCCACCCCCTGGAACCACTCCACACATGAAGGACTTTGGTCTTAAAATAGTACACAGTACTGACAACGGCTGCTGGGATCTCTACGCACCCCTCTGCTCCTTCTAAAGACCGAGTGCCTGCGTGTACAGAGGGAACTGTGCTCACACACGCTTGCCTTGGCCACTGCCAACAAGGCAGGTGTGGTTCTTCCGTGGCTGGAGCGGCGAGGGGATGCCGCTGTCTCCCCACCCCTCACACACACACACACTCACATGATGGGGGAAGGGCCACCCCCACAGTGGCTTGAGCAGCAACATCACACTGTTGCCGCAACACCGCTGGCCCCCCAGGACGGCGGGACCGACTCCCATTCCGCCAGACCAACTCCTGGGAAGTCTGACTCCCGGGTGTCTCAGAGGCCCCACGCACCTTTGGCTGCTCCTGCACAGTTTCCCCCCATTGGGTATCTTTCGAATGCAGGCAGAGAAAATACCTTGGGATCTCCCCACAGAAGGCGCACAAATAGTGAAAGCGAGAACGAAAGGCACAGACTTCAGAAACAATCTCGGCAAATTCCTGCCAAGCTTCCTAAAAGGCACTTCAAGTATGGAAACAAGCGTGAGCTGAGTGAAGACCTCGCGTTGCTCCACGAGAAGGACGGGCTTCCTCGGCTGCTGGGGAAAGGCACTCCTTGTACCTCCTCGGCCTGCAACCTTCCCTACCTCTATTCCGGGAATAAAAAACCAAGAGAGATTTACCCGTGGGCGTCCTGAATTTCTGAACAGTTTTGAAAGTGCTTTAAGTTCTTTGGAGGTGAAAAAAAGGAAACCAGGAGGACGATCAACACCCTGACTGACGTGGTCTTTGAAGGCAGCGACTGCTGCCAGCACCTGGGACGGGAGAAGTATGGCACCTCTGACCAGCCGCACAGAAGACGGAGGGCCCCCCCCCCAACCCAACCCCCCAAGGCATCTCCTACATCAAGCTGGGACCGCAAAGGGTCCGCTGAGCTTTTGGAACGAGCCCTAGAACTGAAGAGCTGCAGGGATGTGATGCCGGAAGTCCCGGGGCTTCAGCAAGACTTTTGAGACGCAGCCAGACGGGTTTCATACAGCATAAAAAGGAAGCCTCTGCTACAGCCAGGGCTTCGACATCAAAACTCAAGGCTGAAGGCACCAGATGCCAAGCCGGAGCCCAAACTCCACATTGCCATCACAGGGGCTGTTACCCATCTGCGGACCCTTCCGTTAAGGAGGTGCCTACTGGGGTATGGAAACAGATACTCTGCAGGAGTAAGTCACGCGGTACAAACAAATGAAATACGGTGAGCTTAACTGCAACAACCTCAGGCGATAGTTTACCTTTTCTCAGTTCTAGGGCTCGACTTACGTGCTGCTCATGTTTAACCCCTTCAGTTTTCTTTAGGGAAACATGTTAGAGGTACCTTACTTTTCCAACCTGAATGAATAAAGAAAGTTTCTTGCATACAATAACACTGCTTTCTGCAGGTTTACACAGGAGGGGATGCAACACTTGAGTAAACAGAACCGGCCCAAAGTGGCGACAGGTAAAAGTTACGTAGAAAGCGCTCTTGGTCCCTAAGAAATGAGGGCCACTCTTGACAGCGAGTCCTCTCCTTGGAGGAAAAGGCGATTTCTTTTTGTAGGGGCAGCTCCCACTTGGTGGCTTTCTGTGTCTGAAAGTCCTGGGAGAATGCAAGAGCTTTACTCTTGGTCATGGCAAAAGCCCAGGTCTGCCATGGACCCTCAGATCCAGCTCTCCTGGGTCCTAGGCAGGGATCTTCTCTCAGCCTGGGTATTTTAGATCGCCTAACTGGGAACACCAAAGATCACAAAATGCATGTTACCAATGCAGATCTCCAAGGTCACAATCTCTCTTATCCTCATCCAAACACAGTGGATAATTTGGTCTGCCCCTCCTATGTGGAAGTGTTGGATGGCTGGAGAGTCTCTGAAGAAGGGAGGGAAGGAAATCTCTCTAGGTGAAGGCCACGAGCAGCATCAAGGCATAGGTAGGCAAGTCTTTAGTGTAGAAGAAAGGCCAGGTCTCGGTTAGCACGGCACATATACCAAATAAATACGTGTGGCGAACTGTAAGCATGTTCAAGATAAAGATGTGACTTTTGTTTCTTTTTGGTCGTGTTGAACATCCCCAGCGCATCCGTGTTCTTGTGGGGGTGGGGAGCCCGCTTCTCAAATCATGGCCAGGTTCTCCAAATGGCTGGGGACGTGGCACATGCTGGGTGCGCTGCTGTCCGCGCTGTAGCTTTTAGAAGTCCGCCTGTCTTTCAGAAGAACCAGGAAGGTGTCTGTGGAGATGGCCCCGAATTCAGCAGTGAAGGTGCCGTAGAAGACGAGGACGTTGATTATAAACATCCATTCGCAGAGAGCAGCCAGGTGTTGAAGTACAAAGCTCTCCTGGTTGAAAAATACACCACATGGGGGCACAAGAGTCAAGGCAGACAACTGTGGAAACGTTCCCGCTGGAGGCCTAGCAAGCAATTTAATAATACCGTGGAATAATAATAATAATAATAATGGGATTCTGCTAGCATCGCTTGTGAAGTGCCCCTGGCATAGATCCACTTGGTCAGTGTGGCGAGAATTTTGATATTAAACATTGGTTTGGCTTAAGAACCAATTTTATTAATCTGTAGCTTATTAATCTGTAGCGTAGAAGCCATATGAAGACCTGACTTTTAGCTGACCCCAGCTCCAATTAGGATCCTGACCTTAAAGAGCATAGGAGATTGCATTACTTGGAGTTAATCACCCCAAACACATCAGATGCTCTAAACTATGTTTGTGATAACAAGGTCGTTTGAGCAGGCAACAAATTGTCTGCTTACGTACGGGGTGGGGGGGGAATTGTTTTCCGTACACTGGTTGACGGACGGAACAAGATTTATCAGAGACCTGGACATGGGAAACTTATTATGGAACAGGATATTTCCAAACAACTTATAGCCATGATTTGTGAAAACTCATCTCCTGGAGAATTTGGGAGGAGGGGGCCGTTTGAGACCCTCTTTCTCACGATTAAACCTATAAAAGGCTAGTCCAGTTGTCCAGTCGTCGTCCTTCTCAAGGAGAGACTAGGCTCCCCAACTGGTGGTGGCCTTTTCCTGTCTTTTCTTTTGAACGACCTCAGAGCGCTCTGATAATTGTTGTTGGTTTGTCAATTGTGTGTGGGTTTGTTAAGTTCTGTCTTATATATTTTTCTAATCAGTGTCGTTTTCTTCTTTGCTTTATATTCTCTTGTAAGTACAATAAACTGCATGTTTTACTGGTACATGTTTAATGTGGTGTTTGAGGAAAAGTGTGTGTGAAAAGTCTGTCTTTCCTATCACATTCTCTGGCCTCCGCTTTTGGTGAGTAAAGCAGGCAGGGAAATTCCAATTATATGAACCCAGAAGGGGGAATTTAAAAATTCTCCCATCAGTCAGTCCACCCAAAGAGAGGAGGACAGAGATGGTCCCCTCTCCACTTTACTGGCCTGGCTTCTGGCTCCTTGGGGGTTTCCAGATTCCATCATACAGAATGGAAGGGCAGCTGACTGTCAGCTAACAAGAGCGGCTACAAATGTCAGCGCCGTTCTCTGGTGTTAAACGTTTTGCCTTTTGGAACCCCTTTACCCGTCCACGCTGCCTTAAGAGATTTCCCACAACTACTCCTTGTGCATTCCCTTGGCCAACACACGGAGATACGACATCGCAGCTGATGTCCACCTGGTATCACCAGGGTGGGAGGAAACCGATCCGCCTCACGATGCCCACAAAGGGACTGGACGATCCAAATCCACCACCCTGCCTCCGACCCCTGTTTCCCCGCTCACAACACACTTCGATAACCACAGATGTCTGGGTGGAAGGTGGAATATGCCATGAACCCAGATAAACCTGGAAAGAAGAAGACTGAAAACTGAAACGCCAGATCCTAATCCTATGCAGAGCTCTCCGTTTTTCATGTGGGATCTGTCAGGCACCCCACACCTCAGAGACAGATAACAATGTTAATTTTTTACCTATCCAAAACACCAAGCAAAGTTCACACAAACCCTGCCTCACACATACATAGACTCTCTGCGATGACCCCCCCCCCCCCGCGCGCACACACAAGTTATTTATTCCTGGATAGTTTCGGTGCTGAACCAGAAAAACCGAGTAACTACCATAGCAAATGGACAGGGCAGGATGTGCCCTCAGGCCTGTCCACCCAGCCGCTCGACCAATGGGAGGGCAATTTGGCAAAGGTCATCATTACACCGCGCACCCACCCCCTTCCGTTAACCCCACTGCCGATACACCCTTCAGGGTCGCTAAACGGTGTTAATCGTTACCCTCCACTCTGACCGAACTTTCCAGTTCAAAACCGAGGGCAGCAACATGGGCACGGTGAGGAAAGGTCGCAGGAGGATCCTGGGGGGAGGAATTCACCCTTCCTGTGCGCACACACACCCTGCGCTCCACGTGCCAAGAACATCCCCCCCCCCCCGCGCACTGCAGGTATTATGGCACTTGTTCCTTCACCGCCTCTTCTTCTACCATCCACTCGCTACCCTGGTTTCCTCGCCCTGGGTTGAGCAGCGGCTGGTGGAGGAAGGGGGAGGGTTTAGACAGGGAAACAGCCCCGGGGAAAGGGTTAACACCTCCCTGCCCCCAGCACTGCTCCCCTGATCAAATCTGCAGGTTCCTGTCCTGAGACCGAGCGTTACTGTATCAGGAGGTCTGATTTGTAACGGCCAACACATCTTGGCAGGTTAAGTTTTTTTAAAGCCCTTTAAAAGACCAGAGTCCACATGGACACCCCACCTGCAGCCACCCCGCAGTTTCCTCAACGTGCCGGATTAAATGGGGTGCAGGAAACAGCCAGGGACACACACACACCCCAAAAAATCACACTGCTGCAGAAAGGATACTGAAGACGAGGGTAACGAAGGCGAGGGCCGCGAGGAGGCTGCGCAGGTGTCCCGTCCAGTAATGACCCCTGGACTTTGCTGTGCGGTACGTCAGAACCGACTGAAGGAACAAGAAGAGCATGCTGGTGGGGAAAGCCACGCCGGCCCCGATGTAATGCAGCACTTTGGCCTGGTCCACCTAAGCGGAGGGAGAGGGAAGCAGAACCAGCTCAGGAATGCCCAGCCGCAAGCCGGAGGAGGGGGGGGTTTCTGGCTCTCCGGCCCCAGTCTGTGGCTGTCTGGAATCCTTTTCCATGCACGCCTTCACCCTCTGGCTTTACAATCCTCGGATCAAGTTTAATTCAGCAACGTTATCAAGAATCCGGTCTGACAGGCAAGGAAGCCTCGTGGATAAATCCTGAGAATTTGGACTGGATATTCTGAATTTACAAACTGGGGACTGTGAAATTCAGAAAATGTAGGTCTGTCCTTACCTTTAACAGGCCACACCTCCTCTGTGTGTGATGGCAGAGGGGAGGGGGCACACCTTCCCCTTGGCACATACCATGTCAGGCAGCCCCCTTCCCCACTCCATACACACACACACCCGTGCAATTTGAGCCATCTTCCTCTTGTATTGAAGGGGAATAATTATACATATTGGACGGCCTTGTGGTGCCGCGCATCACGTGCCCAGTGTGTGGGGGGGGGGAGGGGGGGAGCACCCGAGCCATCTGAAGAGTACTGCCTGCTCAATAACTACCCGAACCCAATATCAGCTGGGCTTTCAAAACTGAAGATACCCATGTTCAGATTTAAACTACTTGTGTAATACTTGAAATCCAAAATTGTAAAATGTTCACAAGTGGTAGAACTCAAATTTCCATAGTTTAGGCCCATATTTGCTATTAGTGATATAGTGATATGAGTGAGGTAGAAATCTTTAAATAAAGGTAAGTGGACCAACTAGCTCGTTCTCATTTCATGCTGGGGCAGGAGCCCAGGCGGCCAGTGACGCCGGGCCAAATGGAAAAGAAATGTGGTTGCATTGTGAGAAATTTGGTGGTGGCAGCCAGATGATCAGTTGCCTGGTACTGGGAACAAACTGCTGTGGGCAGCTGTCGAAGGTGGCTTGGAAGGTGCTGGTTGACCAAGGGTGTGGATAAAATATCCGTCCGCAAACAACTAAGATGGGGTGGGGGGGAATGCACAGATTTTGTTTGAACAAAGATGGTCTTTATTCATAAACGGCTGGAATAAAATCAAGCCAGAGGAGGTCACTCCGTTCCAGAAGCCACAGCCTCAGAGCTGACGGGGTGGGGGCAGGCAACTGCCTCCCCCCGGCAAGGGAACGCTGATCACCAACCCTGGGACTGACGTCACTAGCGAGACGTGAAGGGCAGCCTTTCCAGGGAATGGGGGGGGGGGCTGATCTGAGGCTACCCTTGAACAAACGTCTCCCCCCCCACTGGAGGAGAGAGCCAGACATGAGAAGAGAGTGGCAGCAGCTGCCCAAACACATTTCTGCCCTGCATTGTTTCCCCCCCCCATCTCCCTCACTCAGACACTGCAAACACCCCCCAGCCGTTGGCTGCTCAACGAACGGAAAGCAAACCCCCCCACACACACACACACCCTCCCTTTGTACCCTGTGGGAGCAGCAGGCAGCCGGGGTGGGGGGGGGTCCCGGGAGGGCAGGGAGCTCCCCTGCCCTGGCCCTCCAGCACTTTCTCACGACTGCAGAGTAAAGCTGCCTCCCCCGGCAACTGAAAGAGGCCAGGAATGTGGTAGGGAGAAGGGGCAGCCCTCTCGAACCCCCATCCTGCCCCCCCAAAAAAGAGAGACAGCATTCTCTTAAACAATCCAGGATCACTAGGAGAGCAACTGAGCTCCGTGCCAGGCGCATGCTTCATGCCTGCCCCATCAATGGACGGAGGGCAGAGCCCTTGGTAGGAAGAAACCAAGGTTTCTTGGATCACCCTCAATAAAGAGATAACCCAGCCCCTAGTTGCTAGGATAACCCAGCCCCTAGGAGAAATGGAGAGGGCAGAAAGCGGGGAACCTGTTTCATAAAGGCGCCATTCATTTGGCATGAGCTTTGCTCCCCCTACCCCGCTGTTTTCACATCTGCACATAAAAGTGCTTCGGAGCGCTCTCTCACTGCTGGGGGGGGGGGGAGTTGATCACTTTGGCTCTGATCAGTATTTATTTTTTATTGCATAACTGTATCTTTGTGGGAGAAGGATTTCGGGGAGGGGGTTGCTTTAGTTCTTTGTTTTTTGATTCATACATTTGAGGATGAAGCTGCCTCATACTGCCTCAGACCCCCTTGGTCCATCAAGGTCAGGGTTGTCTACTCAGACTGGCAGCAGGTCTCCAGGGTCTCTTGGGTATTCCTCTTTCCCCCCTCCCATTCCCCCGCAGGGCTGAAACGGCCATCCGCTGCTGCAGCATGCCTCGCCCTTGCTGGCTTGGCAGCTGGTGGTTGTGGTTGAGTGTGTGTGTGTGGGGGGGAGCTTCTTGAAGGCCCATGTTGTGTTGCTGCTGTTACCGCATTTCTCCCTGCTGCCGCTGCTGCCCAATTGGGCTTCACGGTTGCTGGCACAGTGGGGGGGGGGTCCCCCAGTGGGCATCCCATGACTCCAGGGTCAGCCCAGGGACAGCTCTGGCAACGCGGTGTGTGTGTGTGTGTGTGTGTGTGTGTGTGCCTGCTCCCGGACAAGGACAACATTGTGGTCAAACTATTTCTTTTCTCCCTCCACCCCAGTGTGGAAAGCCTCCCACAAAAGAGCCCCGGCCAACTGGGCAGTGGGGAACTGGTCGTGTTGTTCTTCACTACTGAAACTAAATGGACATCGCCCGCAGATTGCAGTTTGTCTTTAAGATGTGTTCATGCCACAGAACCATGACTTCAATATGTTGGATTAAAACCTCTGCACTTCCCACGTAAGAAGGAGCTAAACAAGGGACGAAGCCCTCTTGGGAACCAGAAAAGCAGATCCTCTTTGACAAGAGGGTCGTGCTCAGTTTGCTTCAGACCCAGGCTTGTTCCTCTCCTGTCTGAAGGCGACACTCTCTTACCTGGAAGCTGCCAACCATAATGAGTCCGGCGGCGCAGATCCAGCCTGCAGCCAGCCCCAAGGTGTTGAGGAGGGAAGAGCCGCAATGCTCCAGGATGTGAGCGTACCTCAGCAGGCCCACCAGCATCACTGGAGAGAAGGACACCAGAGTGAGCTTCAAGCACCAGCGGAAAGAAACGCTGCACACGACACCCACGACAGGAGCAGGGGATGTAGGGCTGGGATGTAGGTCAAGGTTTTAGGCTCTGGGCGCTCTCTGCTCTGTGCCCTAGGGAAGGAGAGCCAGGCAAGGCCTTGCAGGAGAGGACCTAGGGTTGCCAACTTCCAGGTGGCACCTGGAGATTTCCCAGCATCACAACTGATTGCCAGACGACAGAGATCAGGTCCCCTGGAAAAAATAGCAACTTTGGAGGGTTAGGGCTCTATGGGATTGTACCCTGCAGAGGTCCCTCCCCTCACCAAACCCTGTCCTCCCCAGGCTCCACCCCCAAACTTCCAGGAATTTCCCAACCTGGAGTTGGCAACCTGAAGAGGACTAGCATGGCTGGACCCCGTGACGGCTCCCAGCAGGAAGAAGCCCCCAGATTCACACCTGCAGCGTTCAGCCTTCAGCCCCCCACCCCGCCCAGCAGCTGCAGTTCTTGTTTTAAAAAAGAAGGAAGCAGCAAATGTCTAGCCCCAAGGTGGCACTTTTAAAGTTTCAAAGCATGCGCATCCTGGATCAGGGCAGACAGGCTCCAAAGTTCAGGGCACAGAGAGGAGCTGCATGTTCCTCCTCCACAGGCTTTGATCGTCTTTACCATTTCTCTCCCCACCCCTCCATTTTATTTTTCCAACACCACTTTTCTCTATGTCAAAAAAAGGCACATAAAAATCCTGGTTTGATTTTTTTTTTCTTGGACCCCTCCCAAGTCAGAAGCTTTAGGAGATTTACAACAACTATGAAGCCCATCATCCCAAATAAGTTTTGTTGTTGTTGTTGCTCTCAAGTCACATCTGACTTACGGGCAACCCCCGTAGGGTTTTCAAGGCAAGAGTTCGGCTCGGAGGTGGTTTGCCCTTGCCTGCCTCTGCGTCATGCCCCTGGTAGTCCTTGGAGGTCTCCCATCCAAATACTGGCCAGGGTCAGAGCTGAGAGTGTGTGACTGGCCCGAGGTCACCCAACAAGCTTCCATGGGGCAAGTGGGGATTCGAACCTGGGTTTCCCTGATCCTAGTCTGACACCTTAACCACTACACCACGCTGGCTCTCCCCAAATAGCCTACACCTGCGAAACCTTGGGCCTATGCCTGAATCCATCCTGCACCCTCCAAAAGTGGTGCAGCCTCCTCATGCCAGCCACCTCTCCCCGCCTTCTCCACCCTCCTCCAGGACACCGGGCCGTGCCGAGGACCCTGAGCCAAGCTGCGGCCCACCCCCACCTTCGCCCAGGGCCCAGAGCTCACCCATGAAGGAGCCCAGGCTGCAGATCAGGCTGAAGAAGCAGCTCTCGGGGGGGAAAGTGCCACACTTGCTGTGGGGAGAACGGAGAGGGAGAGTCAGGAAATGCGCCGGAGGACTTGGCCAGTTCAGCATGGCAGGTCAACACCCTCCCCCTGGGAAGCCCCACCTCCCTCCCAGGCCCGGTAGCCTTCTCCTACCCACCCTGTGCTGGATGCTGGTGTAGCGCAGTGGCCCTCAGCAATAGCTACAAATCGGGAAGTCCCCCCAGTCCAAATTTCCCCTCTGCCACCTGCATTCACCAGATCACGGAATCACAGGATCACAGAGTTGGAAGGGGCCACCAGGGTCCTCTAGTCCAGCCTCCTGAACAATGCAGGAAATTCACAACTATCTCCCCCCCCACACACACACACACCCAGTGACCCCTATTCCATGCCCAGAAGATGGCAAAAAAACCCCAAAAAACAACCCTCCAGGATCCCTGGCCAATCTGGCCTGGAGGAAGATTGCTTCCTGACCCCAAAGTGGCGATGGGCATTTCTCTGGGCATGTTAAGAAAGGGCCACAAGAGCCAAACACTGACGCAACCCTTCCTGCCCTCCCTCTCATGATCTGCCTAAGTTCACAGAATCAGCATTGCTGCCAGATGACCATCTAGCCTCTGCTTAAAAACCTCCACAGAAGGAGAGCCAACGACCTCCCGAGGAAGCCTGTTCCACTGAGGAACAGCTCTGACTGTTAGAAAATTCTTCCTAATGTCCAGACGGAAACTCCTTTGATTTAATTTCAACCTGTTGGTTCTGGTCAGATCTTCCGGGGCAACAGAAAACAACTCGGCACCTTCCTCTATATGACAGCCCTTCAAGTGCTTGAAGATATTTCTCATATCCCCTCTCAGTCTTCTCCTCTGCAGGCTAAACATACCCAGCTCCTGCGACCTTTCCTCACAGGACTTGGTCTCCAGACCCCTCACCATCTTCTTTGACCTCCTCTGGACACATTCCAGTTTGTCTACAACTGTTGCAGGCAATAGAACTTGAACCCAGACAGAGCAGTGATTCAGAGATTTATTCTGGAAGTCAGTGGTTTCAGTAAGACGAAGAAGGTTACAATGCAGATCATTGGGAATTAGTACATTTATAGAACGGATACAATGGATGGGGTTGAGTTACAGCAACAAAGGAAACAATAAGATTTCTTTCTCCCGGTAACGACTTCAGTAGATCAAGTACCGGGTACTTAAGGGCAATCAGAGGTGGGGCTGGTGGAGTTCCTGGCATTGTGAGCGAGACCCGGTATCAGATGAAAGATTTACACGGGCGGGTCTCCATACAATTGTAGATCTTTGACCAGAGATAGTGGGTTGTGTGCAAAACAGGAGGGAGGGGGGGGAGTGCACGGAAGGATCATATTGTTTAGCCAGTGTTGTCATGAACCCTATCTGACATTCCGCCTCTCCAAAGACCCCCTCCCCGGGTCCCCGGGCTTGTCGGGGCAATTCTGGTGGAACCTGGCGATTAAAGAGGGAGCGTTTACGTGTCCAGCCGCAACCCACTCATCATGGCTCGAATTCAAATGTTTCCAGTGTACCAGGTACTCCAACTGGCCCCTCCGCAGCCTGGAGTCCAGGACCTTGGAAATTTCAAAATGTTGTTCCCCCTGTACCATGATAGGAGTTGCCTCGGGAGATTCCGGGTGCCAGTCAGGGGCGGGAGAAAAGGGTTTCAGAAGGCTGACGTGAAATACGGGGTGTACCCCTTGCAAAGTCTTGGGCAGGTCCAGCTCGGCTGTGACCTCGTTGATAACCCGGGAGATGGTAAACGGACCCACGTATTTCTGGCAAAGTTTCTTACAAGGGTGCAGTGATTTTAAGTTCTTGGTGGAGAGGTACACTTTCTCCCCGACCACAAGATCCCACTGAGGTGCTCTGTGCTTATCAGCCTGCGCCTTGTATCGTTCCTTAGCCTGGTCCAACTGTTTAACCAGTCCCGGCCAAGTATTTCTGACGGTATTAGACCAGGCCGACACCTCCGGCAGGTCGCCTCCCGGCGGGAGGGGAACTGCTCCCAAAGGATCGAATTCAATACCATATACCGTCTTAAAGGGACTCTGTCCCGTAGCGGAGTGTACAGAGTTGTTATAGGTGTACTCCGCTCGGGGCAACAGATCGACCCAATTATCCTGGTGATAATTGGTGAAGCAGCGTAAGTAACATTCTACCACAGCATTCACTCTCTCCATCTGCCCATCCGTCTGAGGGTGATAGGCAGACGATAAACCTTGTTGTACCCGAACAATCCCCAGAAACGCCTGCCAGAATTTAGACAGGAACACCGAGCCTCTGTCGCTGACGATCTTCCGGGGAAACCCATGTAGACAGAAGATCTGTTGAACAAACAGGCAGGCCAGCTTGTGGGCTGAGGGCAAACCTTCACATGGGATGAGGTGGAGCTGCTTGGAAAACAGGTTCGTGATTACCCACAGTACGGTTTTGCCTTGGCTAGGGGGGAGATTGGTTACGAAGTCCATCCCAATCACCCACCAGGGAGCCTCCGGAGTTTCCAAGGGTTTTAGTAGACCGGGCGGTTTCCCCATAAGGCGTTTATTGGTAGCGCACATTGGGCAGGACCTTACAAAACTGTCGATGTCCTGTCGCATCCCGGGCCACTAAAAGCGTCGTCTGACCAGGTGCAGGGTCTTTACAAAACCAAAGTGTCCCCCTGCCCTGGAGCTGTGGCTCCATTCCAGAGCCTCTCGGCGCAGTTTTAGGGGGACGTAAGTTTTTCCCTCCGGAACCCCGGCTTCCTCCTTTCCAAAGGGCTTCCCCCCTTGTTCCTCCAAAAGGGCCTCCCCCCACCTAGTCTGGGTGGCCGGGGGCAGGTCGCTAGGGGGTGCCTGCGAGCGAGGGTTTTCGGCCGCCTCTCCAGGCGGGAGCTCGGGGGGAGGCGGAGCAGCGGCTGCCGGGGTCTGGGCCCGGGTTCGGACCCCCTGGGAACGGGTGGATTCGGTACCCTCCCTTCGTGGAAGGGCTGGGGTCGGCAGAGGGGGGGCGCTGCTCGAGCCTGAGCCTGGGTGAGAACCCCTGCGCTTGCCCCCTCCCGGTTCAAGCCCAGGTGCTCCGGGGAAAAAAGGGATCCCATTGGCCGCTCGACTCTGCAGTCGTACTGTGGCATACGGGAGAGACCGTCCGCCAGACAATTCTCCTTCCCAGGGATGTGCTTGATGGTGAAGCGGAATTTAGAAAAGAAATCTGCCCACCTCAGCTGCTTGGTCGAGAGTCTCCTCTGCCCCCAAATAGCCTCGAGGTTCCGGTGGTCCGTCCAAACCTCGAACGGCACCGGTGCCCCCTCCAAGAACTGGCGCCAAACCGTGAGGGCATGTTTGAATGCCATGGCCTCCTTCTCACCAATCGGCCAGTTTAGCTCAGGCCCAGAGAACTTCTTGGAGAAGTAAGCGCAGGGTCTGAGTCTCCCCTGAGCGTCCTTCTGCAGAAGTGCTCCCCCCATTGCCTTCTCGGAAGCGTCCACTTGCAGGACGAAAGGCTGGGAACAGTCGGGGTGAGCTAAGATAGGCATGGACGTGAGCCGGCTTTTTAGCAAGTTGAACGCTGCCTGGCAGCGATCATCCCACGCTACCTGATAGTTGGCGGCCAGGGTCGCTTGGCCCCTCCCCTTGGTCTTAAGGAGGTCTGTGATTAGGAGGGCTATCTCAGCAAAATCCAGGATGAAGCCCCGATAGAAATTCGCGAAGCCCAGAAATTGCTGAACCTGTTTACGGGTTCGGGGGGGTTCCCAGTCATGGACCGCCTGGACCTTCTCGGGATCCATGATTAACCCATTAGAAGACACCACAAACCCAAGGAAGGCAAGTTTGTCCTGGTTAAAGGCACACTTGGACAGCTTGGCGTATAGGTGGTGCTCCCGCAGTCGGTGCAAAACCTCCCGCACCAACCTCCGGTGTTCTTCCGGATCCCGAGAATAGATTAAAATGTCATCTAGATACACGATAACCCCCCGAAACAACAGGTCATGTAAAATCTCATTAATAAGTTGCACGAAGCAGGACGGAGCTCCAGACAACCCGAAAGGCATCACGCAAAACTCAAGCAGACCAAAACAACAGGAAAAGGCCGTCTTCGCCTCATCCCCCTCCTTAATCCGGACCCGGTAATAGGCTTCTGCCAGGCCCAGTTTCGAAAAGATCCTGCCCTCCTGTAACTGACTGAGGAGGTCAGGGATGAGGGGGATGGGGTAGGCATTCCGTTCAGTCACTGCATTGAGCCCCCTATAGTCCACGCACAACCGGAGGTCTGACGTTCCCTTCTTCTTAACAAAGAAGCAAGGTGAGGAGAATGCAGCCTTGGACGGACGGATGAACCCCCTGGCCAGATTTTTATCCAGAAACTCCTGCAACACCGTCTTTTCTAGGGGGCTCATGGGATATACTCGGGCCTTGGAGGGCTTCACGTCCGCGGTGAGCTCAATGGCACAGTCCATGGTGCGGTGAGGGGGTAGCAAGTCACAATCTGTCCCTTCAAAAATTTCCATAAAGTCTTGGTACTCCGGGGGTAATGTCACTGGGGTTGCTGTCGCGGCCGCTATCCCCCCCCCCCATCGGGCATGTCCTCCCGGCAATGCCACTTGCATTGTGGAGACTCAAACACCACCTGGCACTGCGTCCAGTCAATGCTGGGGTTATGACCTGCCAGCCAGTTACTTCCTAGAACCACTGGGTAGGAGATCCCAGGGGCAATGGTGAGACTGATCAGCTCCCAGTGATCCCCCACCCCCAACAAAACTGGTTCAGAGCGCAAATGAATGGGATTCCCCTAGAGGTCACTCCCATCCATCTGGCGGAAGTGTAAGGGCCGATCCAACTCCACTGCCCCCAACTGCAAACGGTCAAACACCCCCTGGTCTATTAAAGTTCTGGAGCAGCCAGAGTCCAAAATGCCTACGACCGCAATAGGATCCCCTCCCTGGGGATTCTTCAACACTACTGGCACCAACAAAGTCTCCCCCTGGCCATTCACCCAGGTCAGAACCGGCTTGTTCACTTATAAGGTCGCCTCCTGTGCTGGCTCAATCACAGAAAGCTTTTCTCGTTTTTTGACGGCGAGGAACATCCGGAACAACAACGATGTATGCATGGAGCAGGCTCCAGGTCTGCGCTGAGAGCCGCCGTGCCGCGTTGGGTGGGGGTCCCTTCTGCTCTCCTTCTGTCCGGAACTCGGGGGTCGGTCGGGACCGCTCTATCCGCCGTCTGTCCTGGGCATACTCTAGTACAGACCGGGACCCCTGCCTCAGTCTGCGCGTGGCTATTTTGGCCCTCTCTGCCCGGTGAGGGTCCTCAAACCGGCGGTGCAGGGCTTCCAATAAATTTTCGAGCGAATGCAAAAGTCCCGGGCCATGTGGGTCGTGTGCAAAACAGGAGGGGGGGGAGTGCACGGAAGGATCATATTGTTTAGCCAGTGTTGTCAGGAACCCTATCTGACAACAACCTTCTTGAATTGTGGTGCTCCACACTGAACATAATACTCTAGATCAAAGCTTCTTAAACAGTGGGTTGTGACCCCATATAGAGTTGCGTAAATGAATGTGGGGGTCACGAAAAATTTGGCAACAATGAAATTTCTTTATGATTTATTATCAGTAAATGTTTGATTTGTATTTAAAAATAAGATAAAGGTCCCCTATGCAAGCACCAGGTCATTCCTGACCCATGGGGTGATGTCACATCCATTCACAGAGAGTAGACTTACTAGGCAGACTTTGTTTATGGGGTGGTTTGCCAGTGCCTTCCCCAGTCATCTTCCCTTTACCCCCAGCAAGCTGGGTACTCATTTCACCGACCTCAGAAGGATGGAAGGCTGAGTCAACCTTGAGCCGGCTACCTGAAACCAACTCCCGTCGGGATTGAACTCAGGTCGTGAGCAGAGCTTGGACTGCAGTACTGCAGCTTACCACACTGCACCACAGGGCTCCTTGATTTGTTTACCTATTTTATATATCTATATACCCGGGGTTGCGTAAAAATTTCTCGGGCAAAAAGGGATCGTGAGTGGAAAAAGTTTAAGAAACCCTGCTCTAGATGAGGTCTAACCAGAGCAAAGAGATACCATCACATCACGTGATCTGGACAATATACTTCTGTTGATACAGCCCAGAATCGCATTTGCCTTTTTAGCTACTGCATCACACTGCTGACTCATGTTCAGTGTTTGGTCTACTAAGACCCCAAGATCCTTTTTGCACACACTTCTGCTAAGAAAAGTCTCCCCCATCCTATAATTATGCACTTGATTTCTCCTACCTAAATGCAGAACTTTACATTTATCTCAGTTGAAATTCATTTTATTCGTTTTAGCCCAGTTTTCCAGCCTGTCAAGATCATCCTGTATCCTGGCTCTGTCTTCTGCTGTATTTTCTACCCCTCCCAATTTAGTATCATCTGCAAATTTAATAAGAATCCCCTCTAGTCCTTTATCCAAATAATGTATAAAGATGTTGAACAACACAGGTCCCAGGATACATCCCTGATGTGAGAGATCCCCCTCTCTGAGTTTGCTTCTCCAAATCAGTTGCTCAGACGTTGATACAGAAACAATCAATTTATTGAAGCCTTCAGGAGATGAGACAGGCACAGGTAGAAAGTTGCAAGTGAGGGGCTATACGGGTTTACAGAATATATTGACTCCAGGGCACTGGGGCACTGGGGTTCACACTTATTGTTATGGGAAGTTACAAGCTTGGCATAATACAAAACATCAGACGGATCCCAGGAAGTCTGGTGCGGCTATCACACTTCCAAGGCCGCATCGGCCTGAGGGAGTACTGGCAGGAAGAACAGCGGGGGGGGGGAAGATACATGGGCCATCAGGCCTGGCGCCTGAGACCAGAAGGTGTGAACTGCTTTTACGAGTTCACTGATAACACAGCAGGTGATGGAAAGCAGAGACACAAAGACAGAGACCCTCACATTCTGCCCCCCTTAAGGCCCCCCCCCGGGGTCCCCGAGAGGACGAGGCTTATCGGGATAAGCGAGGTGGAATTCCCGGACTAAGCGAGGAGCCGCCATGTGGGGTGCGGCCACCCATTCGTCATGAGCGGAGCCAAGGTTTTTCCAGCGAACAAAGTAAAACAGTTTCCCTTTCTTCCATTTGGAGTCTAAAACCTTGGATATTTCCAAATGGGTGTCCCCTCCTACTACGGTAGGAATCTCGTGTGCGGGAGGGGGGTGGAACTGGGGGGCTGCCACATAGGGTTTGAGGAGGCTTATATGAAAGACTGGATGGACTCCTTTCAGAGTTTTCGGGAGGTCCAGTTCCACAGTAACCTCGTTGATTACTCTGGTAATGGGGAAAGGTCCCACATAACGGTCGCTCAGTTTTTTGCAGGGGCGAAGAGAGCGGAGGTTTTTGGTGGACAGATAGACTTGCTCCCCCACCTTGAGTTCCCATCCCGGAGACCGGTGTTTGTCTGCTTGTTCCTTGTACTTGCTTTTTGCCCTTTCCAGATTTTTGAGCAACCATGGCCAGGTGGATTTAACCACCTGAATCCACTCCTGAAGGTCAGGGGTAGACTGGAGCTCTGGCGAGACGGGGGCAGAACCGAAAGGGCCGAAATCCGTCCCGTATATAACTTGGAAGGGACTAAAGCCGGTAGAGGAATGAGACGCATTGTTATACGCATATTCGGCAAATGGCAGCAGGTCGACCCAGTCGTCCTGGTGGAAATTTACATAGCAACGCAAATAACATTCTACCACCGCATTTACTCGTTCCGTTTGACCATCCGTTTGGGGGTGATAGGCGGAAGAAAGGCCCTGCTCTTCCACTCCCATTAACTTTAGGAAGGCCCGCCAGAATTTGGCAACAAACTGGACCCCCCGGTCGGAGAGGACCTTCCTCGGGATCGAGTGTAGCCTGAGGACGTGTGTGATGAACAGTTTAGCTAAGCCCTGGGCTGAAGGAAGGCCTGCACATGGAACGAAGTGAACCTGTTTGGAAAAGAGGTCTGTGATAACCCAAAGAACCGTTTTTCCCCGACTCGGAGGTAGGTCGGTGATAAAATCCATGGCGATGACTTCCCAGGGACGGGAGGGGCTCTCAAGCGGTTTGAGAAGCCCTGGGGGTTTTCCCATCCGTTTCTTGGCTGTGGCGCAGGTGGGGCAGCTGCGCACATACAACTCTACATCAGATCTCATACCGGGCCACCAGAATTGTCTTCGAACCAGGTGAAGCGTTTTTATGAAACCAAAATGACCCGCTAGCCTGGCACCATGTACAAGTCCCAATACTTCCTTGCGAAGAGAGGAGGGGACGTACAGTTTCCCCCCTTGCACCCACCAAGTGTTGGTACGTTCCAGGCCAGTGGGGAGGAGATGATGCTCCTCCTCCTGCAAGGAGGCGTCCCGGAGTCGCTGTTGGAAGGCTTCCGGAATGCCTTTGAGTGTAGGGGGGGTCTCCGGTGGTCGGGCTTGGGACCGGGTGGTGACGGCTAAGCTAGGAACTTCCCCTCGCTGCTCGGGAGTGAACAGGGAGTCGACTGGGCGATCGAAATCGTTGCGATACTGGGGAAGTCGTGACAAAGCGTCGGCTAGGGCATTTTCTTTGCCAGGGACATGTCTGAGAGTGAACCGGAACTTAGCGAAAAATTGGGCCCACCGAACCTGTTTGGCATTGAGTTTTCTAGCCCCCTTGAGGGCCTCAAGATTCTTGTGATCGGTACACACCTCGAATGGCAGTTCGGCCCCTTCCAAGAAGTGTCGCCATATGGTACGGGCATGTTTGACCGCTGCTGCCTCCTTCTCCCAAATAGCCCAGTTGATTTCAGACTGGGAAAACTTCTTGGAGAAGTAGGCGCATGGTCTCAACCGTCCCCCCTCATCCCTCTGCAATAGGGCCCCGCCCATGGCTACATCCGAGGCATCCACTTGCACCACAAAAGGCTTGGTGCAATCTGGGTGAGCCAAAACGGGTTCGGATGAAAAAAGTAGCTTCAAACGTTCAAAAGCTCGCTGGCACTGGGGGGACCATTGCAAACGGGCTGAGGGAAGCGCGGCGCTAGCCCCCTTGTCCTTGGTACGCAACAGGGCAGTGAGGGGAAGCGCAACTTGGGCAAAGTTAGGAATGAAGTTCCGGTAAAAATTGGCAAACCCCAAAAACTGCTGAAGTTGGCGGCGGGTAGTGGGGGGTTCCCAGTCCTGCACTGCCTGGACCTTGGCGGGGTCCATTTCCAACCCCTGGTGGGAGATCACATACCCCAGAAATGTAATGGAGGGTTGGTGGAATTCACATTTGGACACCTTAGCATACAGTTTGTGCTCCCGCAGCCGCTGGAGCACCTCTCGCACTAAGCGCACATGGTCTTCCATGGTTTCAGAATAAATGAGGATGTCATCGAGAAATACCACCACCCCCCGAAACAGCAAATCATGCAAAACCTCATTAATTAATTGCATAAAGACACTCGGAGCCCCCGAAAGTCCGAACGGCATGACCAGGTACTCAAACATCCCAAAACAACTGGAAAAGGCCGTTTTGGGTTCGTCTCCTTCTTTGATGCGAATGCGGTGGTAGGCTTCTACCAAGTCCAGTTTGGTGAAGATTCGGCCCTCCTTTAATTGTGCTAGAAGGTCAGGAATAAGAGGGAGGGGGTAAGCATTAGACTGGGTGACTGCGTTCAGTCTGCGAAAGTCAATACACAGTCTTAAATCTCCCGTCTTCTTCTTTACAAAGAAAGCTGGGGCTGAATAAGGAGCCTTGGAGGGGCGTATGAAGCCCCTCGCCAGATTGACATCCAGATAGTCTCGCAACACTGTCTTTTCACTAGGGCTCATGGGGTAAACCTTTCCCTTAGACAGTTTGCCTTCCCCTACAATCTCGATGGCACAGTCCGTTTCTCTGTGGGGAGGCAGTTCGTCGCACTCTCTAACATCAAAAACATCAGTAAATTGCGAGTACTCAGAGGGTAATTGAGGAGAGATTGGGGCGGGGGACCCTACCAGTGCGGCGGCTGGAGTTCCGAGTACCCGTTCCTTGTCATGCAACCCACAGGGGTTTTCGGGGAAGGAAAGCACCCGTTTAACCCAATCAATGGAGGGATTGTGCCCCCTTAACCAGTTCATCCCTAACACCACAGGGGTTACAATAGGGGCGATGGTGAAATACAACCGTTCCCAATGTTCCCCCACGGACATAATCACGGCTGCAGTTCTGTGGGTCACAGGGCCCCGTTTAAAGTCACTCCCGTCCATTTGGGAAAAACGGAGGGGTCCCGGAAGCCGCTTGCGCCGAACACCCAACTTCTTGGCAGTTTCCTCATTTATCATGGTGCGGGCACACCCCGAGTCGACCAACGCGGGGACCTCTAATGGGGGACCCCCTTTGGGTAGGGACAGATGAACACGCACAAATACATTGTCCTCTTGGGCGCTTACCATCGGTGGAGCTCCTTGCACAACGATGGGGACGGTCTGCTGCGGAGCCCCCTCTACAGCAGACCGACGGCGTTTTTTGCCGGCTGTTCCCACTCTTCCTCCTCGCTGGAAGAGGGGGACGGGGTGGTGGCTTCCGGGGAGCCGTCCGAATCAAAGACGGTATTTGTAATCCGGGACCCCGATGGGACCGTAGAGTCGGATGCCCCATCCTGGGGGCGCGCGTGGAGAGCGGAGGGTGCGCCGGAGCGCCGGCCCAGTGGTCCACTTCTGCGGCGAGGCTGGCTGTCGGCGGCCGGTTTCGTCGGCTCGGCCTGGGTTTGGCGGGGAGGGGTCGGACGGCCTGAGCGAGAGGGGCATTGCGATGCAAAGTGACCCTTTCCCCCGCAGATCAGGCAGACGCCGGCTTCGAACCGCTTGCGGCGTTCCGCGGCCGAGAGGACCCCGCCACCCCCTTGCCGGAGTTCCCGGCCACGGTCACCCCGGGGCCTGGGGTCTCGCCCAATCCGTTGCTTGGACAAGTTCAGGAGTTGTTTGCGATTCTCGATGTCCGCAGCATGGCGAACCCAACCTTCCACATCCGGGGGGTTCCCTTGCATGAAGGCCCAATGTTGGAGATCTGGGTTGAGACCCTCCCTGAAACATTGTACCAAGGTAGCCTCACTCCAGTCCAGAATTCGGCTAGCCAGTGACTGGAACTCACTTGCATACTGCGCCACCGACTTAGTCCCTTGGCGCAGTTGCATCAGGGAGGCTTTAGCCCGCTCACCTAGAGTCGGGTCCTCAAAACGGTTTCGGAGTGCTACCATGAACTCGTCCAGGGTTCGCAGCACCGGCGAGCGGAGTTCATACTGCAACACCATCCAGGCAGCCGCCTCCCCTTGCAGTAAGGAAGCCACGTACTGCACCCGGGACTCCTCAGAAACGAAGGTTCGGCCTTGTTCCCGCATAAAAATGTCTACTTGGACCATAAAAAAGGTCAACTGGTCTCCCGACCCGTCATACGTGACTTTCAGGTCCCGACGGGCCGGGGGGGCAGGGGTTGCGGGCGGAACTACCGGGGCCCCGTCTGGGGGAGCACCGGCTGGAGGTTGCAATTTCAGCGCATCTAGGGTCGTGGCCATCTCACCCATTACGCGTTGCATGATCTCCATCTGCTCCTGCATAGCCCGGCGGTCTTCCTGCCATTGCTTTCGTTCTTCCTCCATGAGGGCCTCTTTGCGGGCCGGGTCTCCTTCGAGTCCCGTGCTGGGGAAGGCCAACCGGCGATCCTTCGCCGCGGTCCGCGAGAGCGACCAGCCCTTGGGAGAGTCCAGCCAATAAGTAAGCCCCCGGGGACGTCCGTCCCGATCTTGGTCGGGGGCGCGACCCTTCGGTTTCTTTGGCTTGGCTCCCTCCTCTTTAGGGTCCGGCTTCTCCGGCTCGTCCGGTTCCTTGGGGGCATCGGGGTTAGGGGTGGTGTCCTCGTCGGCTGACATTCTGTCCAAAGCGGTACAGCTGCAGTCCGGGAGGCAAAGACTTGCAACTTAATGTGAGAGATCCCCCTCTCTGAGTTTGCTTCTCCAAATCAGTTGCTCAGACGTTGATACAGAAACAATCAATTTATTGAAGCCTTCAGGAGATGAGACAGGCACAGGTAGAAAGTTGCAAGTGAGGGGCTATACGGGTTTACAGAATATATTGACTCCAGGGCACTGGGGCACTGGGGTTCACACTTATTGTTATGGGAAGTTACAAGCTTGGCATAATACAAAACATCAGACGGATCCCAGGAAGTCTGGTGCGGCTATCACACTTCCAAGGCCGCATCGGCCTGAGGGAGTACTGGCAGGAAGAACAGCGGGGGGGGGGGGAAGATACATGGGCCATCAGGCCTGGCGCCTGAGACCAGAAGGTGTGAACTGCTTTTACGAGTTCACTGATAACACAGCAGGTGATGGAAAGCAGAGACACAAAGACAGAGACCCTCACACCTGAGGCACTCCACTAGTCACTCCTCTCCAAGAGGATGAGGAATCGATAACAAGCACTCTTTGGGTGCGATCTGTCAACCAGTGACAGATCCACCTAACAGTAATAGCATCTGAACCACATTTTACCAACTTGTCAACAAGAATATTATGTGGAACCTTATCAAAGGCCTCACTGAAATCAAGATAAACTATGTCCACGTGCATCTTTTAATTTTAGTTTGCAGCTGTAGTGGCTTCTGCAGCCAGGTTCTGCCCTGATCGTGAGATTTCCTCCAGGTCACAGGAGGCTGGTTTCCGCAGCAAAGTCCAAGTAAGCGTGTCTGTGCATTAGTTCCAACCTGCAGCAGCGATCAGGTCCTTCAAATCCAGCACAGTAAATATTACAGAGGCAGAAGGTGCCAAGGAAAAGAAATAGCAAAAACAAATCCTTTGGTTTTGTCATAACTTAATTAACACAACAACACAAGCCTTTATTGGCATATAAATATTACTTAATTAAGAGCTGAAGTGATAGAAGAAGAAGAAGAAGAGTTGGTTTTTTTATATGCCGACTTTCTCTACCACTGCTTACAATCATCTTCCCCTCCCCTCCCCTGTGAGGTAGGTGGGGCTGAGAGAACTTTAACAGAGCTGTAACTTGTCCAAGGTCACCCAGCTGGCTTCGTGCGTAGGAGCGGGGAAACAAATTCAGTTCACCAGGAGGAGTGGGGAATTGAACCTGGTTCTCCAGATCAGACTCCACCGCTCCAAACCACCACTCTTAACCACCCCCCAGTTAATTCAGATACTTTCTGACGGGAGATGTCAGGGATTGAATCCAGGTACTTCCCTCTGCACAGCAGGTGCTCTCCCTTCCTCTGAGCTACCACCACCCCTCAACCCAAACATCCATCCACCAGAAACCACCTACGGGTAAGAGATCGGTGCCTGGGGGGGGGGGGTTACTATTCCGAAGGACAATAAGGATCAGGCCTTTACTCTCTTCTCTGGTGGCAGCTGCAGAGGGAAGGCCTTGGTAGGCAAAATTCTCCTCTTATGGTTGCTATCCTGAACTCACATCACAGCAGACATGTGTAGGACGATGCTGCAAGTCCACTTTTTGTGAGATCAGTGCGGTCGCCACCATCTGGCCTTCCCCAAGGCCTCCCTTCTGTTCTGTGACGAAACATGCGGGAACGTGGATCATAGGAGAAGCTGTGCCTGAACCTTCATCATGAGGTTCAGTTTGGTACTAAAAAGTGGTACACAATGTCGGAAGCAATCCTAAGCAGGTCTGCTAGGAAGTAAGTCCCATTTTATTCAGTGGAGGGATAAGTGTTCCCAGGACTGCAGCCTAAAGATGCCTCATCTGGGCCAAGGAGCAAACGTACAGCTGGAAAAGCATCGTACGCAATCCTCCCCACTAAAGCAAGCACGAGAATTCCTTACCTGACCAGAGGGACGTGATCCAGAGTGCAGCAGGACAGGGGGCTCTCCAGCTCACACGACTGATTGTAAATCCTGTCCAGGAGAGCGAGATGGGAAGAAATGCGTCACATCCCGCTTTGCACATGGGGACCAAACAACCAGCTTTGAAATCTATTTTGTAAAAGACTTGAAAACTTTCCAAATTGCAAAATAAAATTAAACCATTACAGAATATAAATAATCCATTTTGTTAACATCTGTACATGCTGCATTTGCAGCTCCCCCCCACTTTGCCACGGAAGCCGGCTGGATAATCTGCTTTGGTTCCCCACTGGGGAGAAATGAAGCAATGAATAAACTGAAAAAAACCTACGAAAGCAAGACAACAAGATAAACATATAACAAAATAGCCAGTAAAACATGTATCAGCCACTGGCAAATCAAACCAAAACGCAAGCTCTCTTAGAAGAGATCCCAAGGATCAGACTGTGGGAAGTGGGGGCAGAGGCAATAGTTTTACAGCCCTTCAGAAACAACAAGAGGAATAGCTATAAAGACACACACCCCTCCACTTCTAACAGCAGGTGGTCCTACTGCATGGGTAGATGGAAACTGAAACATGTCTTGGTTTGATGAACGAAGATGATGGGAGAGTTGATACAAATCATGGCAGACCATAAGGATCACATAATCAAGGTTCCCAGACAGATGTTCCTAGAAGTTAAACTGTAACACGTCTGGAGTCTGAAGAGATAAGGCAAGATAGAAATGGTCCAAATAAATAAATACACGGCAAAGATGTCTTTGCTGCGGGATCCAAAGGACTGTCATGAATGTGGAGCTGCCCTTACTGGCCATGGGGGAGGGGCTGTGGCTCAGTGGCAGAACATCTGTTTGGCATGCAGAAGGTCCCAGGTTCAATTCAGCTAAAAAGATCAGGAGGTAGGGGATCCGAAAGACCTCTCTCATGGGACCCTGGAGAACTGCTGCCAGTTTGAGTAGATGCTCTGACCTTAATGGTCTGATTCAGTATAAGGGAGCTTCAGGTATTCATGTGGCCAGAAGAAATGCAGCCCATAATAGACTCAGCCACACTCCATGGCATCTGTCTAAATGTGAACAAAGATGGTCTCCAAGCATCCCAACTCCGAGGGCCAGCCCAGAGGAGATTGTCCCAACCTCCAGCTGGGAGGTTTTCCGGTGTTTCTGAGCATGTGGACTGAGCCCCACTTCTGAAACTCCGACAGCAGCAGAGCTGAGGTTTGCTACCACTCATTTATCTATTAGAGGCAAAGGTAATGGTCCCCTGTGCAAAAGCATCATTGACCCATAGGGTGACGTCACATCCCGACGTTTACTAGGCAGACTTTGTTTACGGGGTGGTTTATCTTTTATTGAGATAATACTTTTTTTTATTGAACAAGGGAGAAAAAATGACAGGCATGAAGAAGTTAACCCTGCAATTAACTGTGAAGATAAATGCCAAAATTATCAAAGTTCCTAGCATTGCTTAATCTTATTACAGCAAGCAATGGTTTTAAAAGCAAATCAGCTTTCAGATTTGTCTCACGGCTTTTAGGATCATCAAAAAGCCCAAGTTATCTCACCTAGTCTTCTTCTGAGACTTCCATCCAGAGAAATCTGATTTGCTTGCCACAGGAGTGCGTATTTATAGAAAAATATCAATCTTTCTTGTATGCCCAGGGGAATGCTGATCACCACTTGGGGGTCAGGAAGCAATTTTCCTCAGGGCCAGATTGGCCAGGGATCCTAGAGGGGTTTTCTTTCCATCTTCTGGGCATGGAGTAGGGGGGTCACTGGGTGTGTGGGGGTTGGACTAGATGATCTTGGTGGTCCCAACTCTATGAATCTATGATTGTATATCTAAATCTGTTCTATCATAATCATGTGGTTATTATCTGATCGGTTCATAGCTAAATATGAGACAATCAACATAAGTGCAAATAAGTCAATCAGAATGTGCATATGTTACATCTGATATAGCAGGATCAGAAGGCCAGACTCAGCTCTTATCCTCTATTAAAGATCAATCAATCTAACTTTTCTGTAAAAGTTGTAATTAGCTGTCCAAGATGAAAGCAGCTTTAAGCAAACCAGGTTCACTGACAGTTGGAAAAGTGCTTGAACTCTCGGTCAGCCTGCAAACTCAGCAAGAAAAGAGTGGTGTGATACCCACAGCTACCACAACACACACACACACACACACACACACACACTTTCAGATGCAATTAAAACTCTCGCTTGTACATGGTCCAGGAAGGCACAGTGTGATGTGTGAGCTTCTTCTCCTTTCCCGGAATAATGAACCATAATTTGGGGGCGGGGGGGGAGGTGTGTGTGTGGGTCTATTTCTAAACAAAAACAGAGTCTGACCTCTCTTGCTTTCACTCTCTCACCCCACCCCAGCGGAGTTGCATGCGCGTGGCGCCAAGGAGGGCAGAGGGTTTTTTTCAGCAGCCATGACTCATGCACTGTTTTGGCCACGGGATGCAGCTATTCCTAGAAGTTACAAGATGACTTTGGGTAGATGGCCAATGAAGAAAACTCTGGAAGCAAGACGAGGGTGGGGGGGCGAGGGAAGGGGGAGACAGCAGGCAGCTGCCGAGAGACAGGCAACCCCCCAACAGCCAGTTCTGTGACTGCAGCTCCCCCCCTGCCGGCACGCCCCAGCAACGGGAGAGCCTGGTGGGGTTCAGGAGGGTGGGCTTGTGGAGGGCAGCACGAGAAGAGCCCTGTGAGATCAGGCCAGCAGCCCATCCAGTCTGTTATCATCCTGTCTCACACAGCGGCCAACCAACAGGACGGAGAGGCCACGGCCCTCCTTGGAGGCTGCCTGCCAGTACTGGTAGCCAGGGGTCGACCTGCCCTGACTGTGGGAGTTCCCTTTACTTTCCACGGTGACCAGCCACTCCTCCATGAATTGGTCTAAACCCCCCCCCCTTTTAAAGCTACCTTTACCTGTGTGCCCATTGCTGCCTCCACCGGCAGAATTCCCCTCACTGGCTCATTGAGTGAAGGTGTTTCCTTTCCTCTGTCCTGACTCTATTGCTCAGCAACTTCATCAGGTGGCCCCAAGTTGTAATATTCCAGGAGGGCGAGAGACGTTCCTCTCTATCCGCTTTCTTCCTCACGTGCATCGTTTGCAAACGTCTGCCACATCCCCCCCCTGCCCTAACCCCCCGCCCAGTTATCTTTTCCCCTAAACTGGCACTTGAACGCACTTTGGCTTCTGAAGGCAAACAGATTTTATTTAAAGTTCCCCACATCTTCAGAATGAAACCCTGTCCTCCGGCAGTCAGTGAAGCCCTTGAGCCTGGAGTTCCAAAACCCATTTTGGTCCAGGTTTTATTTGTTGTTCTTGTGCTTTATTCTTTCAGGGTGTGAAACTTTAAAAAAAAAAATCTGTTTGCCTTCCGAAGCCAAAATAGGTTTAAACAGCCTGTATGAAAGGAACCTTTTTTTCATCGGGACCCATCTCAGTTGTCCTCTGTTGCCCTTTTCCAGTTCTGTTGTATCTTTTTGAAGCCAGGCGGGCACCGGGCATTGCCGGCCTTCTCTGCTACTTGGCCACTACTACCCAGGAAACCAGATGAATGGTAACACCGCTCCCACCCCCGCAGAGCCTACAGGGGGGGGGGCATCTTCTCAAAGTCCTACAGAGGAAGGTGAGAGAATCAAACCTTCCACACTGTCTTAACTCGCCTTGTCCTTGCCCAGCAAAGTGCTTCTGCCAAAAGGACCCCTTCCACATGGCAAAATCTCACCGGCCTGGCACCCCTGCCCTCTCATTTCCTCTTAGGTTCAGGCTGAAGAGAAATTTAGAAACATGATCCAGTGAAGCAGAGACCAAGGGCCACGACTTCTACCCACTAGGCGTTTTAGATGGATTTACTGAAGAGCACCAATACTGGTTCAAAATTTCACAGGATACGGAGAGAAGGGAGGAAACAGTCTGGGGGATTCACTTGATTGTCTGCAGAGGCTGAACAGATGCATCAACCACCCCCACCCCCCAATCTAAACATACTAAAAAGTTCTTCCACTTGTTTTGCATCACACTAAAGACCCAGAATGAACACAGGCTGAAAAGTACTTCGTAGCTAAGTCTGAACATTTGCCAAGTGACAGGCGCTGCCAGGAATGTTTCGAGTTGAACCGATTCAGAAATTTGGGAGGGGGGGACTTTATAGAGGTCTGCATTACCCATCTTAAAGACAGACATGGGAAAACAATACTTCCCTAAATTCCCACCGCAATAGGGAAAATAAATACTACAAGGCAGGGGACCCCAGTACAAGGAGCCAGATATGGTCCAAGACAGGCAGAGAGGGGGCAGAGAAGTAGTTCTGGAAGAAAATGGGACCCAAGGAAGCAGAAAATGGGAGGTGCAGCAGCCGCTGGGAAACCCTGCTCAGCAAAAGAAAAGCTGGCCACAGAAATGTAAACAAGAGCATTGGCAGACTCCCCCCACCCCACCCCAGAAACCTAGAAGCTGACATTTAGTGTCTCCTTCAGAAACATTTGCTTACGCCCCTTTGCTTTACGCCTCCTGCCTTCGCCCTTCCCTCCCAAGTCCAGAGCTGTTGGCCTCATTTAACACAACTGGGAAACCACAGTGGCTTCAAGCAGAACAAAATATTCTACAGGAAATAGCATGTATGTGCGCATTTAGATTTTTCCTTTCCCGCTCTGCCAGCTGGAATAGCAGAATCAGGCTAAATACAGCCTCTTTCTTGGCTGAACTGCTTGGGAATAAGCACGGCTTCCAAGAAGTCAAGGCCGCCCTGCGTCTCCTCTGGAGTAATTTCACTCCTTGTTGCAAGGAAACTTGTGCTGACCTTTGTAAAAGGGAGACAAAAACACCTTTTAGATACTCTGCATGAAGAGAGCTAAACTGCATGACAAACCTCTAGAGCCATGTTGGCGAACCTATGGCACGGGTGCCACTTCCGGCACGCGTAGCCCTTTCTGCCGGCACGCACTGTTCCTCCAAGCCGCTGGCCTTTCCGGCTCTGCCCCACCCCGGATGGGGGAGGCTGTAGCCCAGGGGTGGGGAACCTCTGACATCATTGGCTGTGGCCCCCGGACTCTCCCACAGAAGCTGCCGTCATTGCCGCCGCTGGAGCGTGCGCGGCCAGCCAGGCGGGTGGGAGAGCGGGGAACAGAAGCCGAGCGCTCACACTCGGCATGGCCGGCGGCTTCTCCGGCGCCCTCTGGGCCTGTGCGGGCGGAGGGGCATGGCTGGTCGGTGGGTGCGAAGGAGGAGCCCTCTGCCCCACCCTGCTCGCCTCTCACAAGCCTGCCGCCGAGCCCCACCGAGTGGCAAATCCAAGGCAAAACCTCCCATGCATAAATGGCCTCTTTCTTTTTCTGTCTCCCTCTGTCCTTTTCTTTCTCTCCCTTGCTCCATTTCTTTCTCCCTTTCTCTCTCTTTTTCTTTCTTTCTTTCTCTCCCTCCCTTCCTTCCCTTTCCCCCTCCCTTCCCTTCTTTCCTTCCTTCCTTCCTTCTTTCCCTCCAGCGGCTTCTCCGGCACCCTCTGGGTCTGTGCGGGCGGAGGGGTGTGTAGTCCTATTCCACCTTTGAAGTGCCCACAAGCTATCCTCCAAACACCTTTCCATTTGTCTTGATATGTAGAGAGAAAACACTAAGGAACTGGTTGCCAATCTCCAGGAACTAGCTGGAGATCTGCTATTACAGGTGATCTCCAACCAATAGAGATCAGTTCCCCTGGAAAAAATTGCCACTTTGGCAATTGGACTCTATGGCACTGAAGTCCTTCCCCAAACCCCGCCCTCCTCAGGCGCCACCCCAAAAACCTCCCACTCATGGCGAAGAGGAACTTGGCAACCCTAGCCTCTCCCTCTGGGCCCCCTCTGGGGGTGGTATTCAGGTTAAATTGCCACATTGGCACTCGGCGATAAATAAGTGGGTTTTTGGTTGCAGTTTGGGCACTCGGTCTCTAAAAGGTTCGCCACCACTGCTCTAGAGCATCTAATAATTAAATAACGTTTTAAAAAGGGATGGCTATGCTGCATTGTCAAAGAGAGAGAGAGAGAGAGAGAGAGAGAGAGAGAGTCTCCGCTGAACCCATTTCAGCCTTAGCACTATATTCTCAACAACAAGTCTCTTGAAAGAGACAAGTAGTGCTAAAAGCCCAGTAAAAAGAAGGACCAATGGCCCCAGATAACCCTTTGGTAGGGCTGCTGTCAGAGTTAGACTTCAGCCGTCTTTGTAAAAACAAACAACTGAATAAGGTTCCAGGGTCCAGAACAGGGCGGAGGCTAAAAGACATCATAATCAACTAAGATCATGAAATGGACTTGCTTGGCCGGGGCCTGGCCAACACTCAGGCTTTCCACCACCCCAAAACCACCGGGGCAAACTCAGACCAGAAGTCTGCACTCTCCATTCCATGCTGAAATAGGCACATTGCTTGCAGTTCCTAACTGAACAATGAGCCACCCTAAATAAGGAACAGAAGGTTATGCACATTTGCACCCCAAAATACGCTTCGGGCTACCCCAGAATCAATCGTAGTCAGCCCCCAGTACATCTCCAGCCCAACACCCAAGGCACCCAGAACAATTTGGTGCTGGCTTTGCCCAGATTCTGACAAATAAGCAAATGTAAACTTTGCATCCCAAAACAAGCTTTGGACTATCCCGTCATACGTTTCCAACACCAACAGGCTGTCTTGAGATGCCCTAAATATCATGTTTGGCATTTTTGTGCAACAAGAAATTAAGGTCTTTGCACCCTGAAGTAGGCTTTGGGATATATAGTGTCAAATGTGTCATATAAATGTGCTTTAAAACTACAACAACAACAACAACAAAATCAGTGTTTTTAAAGTACTATTCTCAACTATTTAAAGTACATTCCCTTGAAAGAGGAAAATATTTAACAGTAATTTCATTTTATGTAAAAAGTAGTAGAGGGAACTTTTAATGCTGGAAATCCTTTTGCTTTGTTTCCACAGTTGTGGAAAAACTAATGCTTGGATTTCTATGTTGATGATGCTCCTCAACAGTGGTTTGCTAATTCAGACAAGACAGTGAACCACAATTGGTACAAAATACCCGGTACAAACCCTAATTTGACATTCTGGCTTCGTGGCAACCAACCCCAGTTTGTTGGCCTTGTCTGGATTCAGACATCACAAATAACCAGAGTTTGGTCAAGTCAAAGAGGGCTCCAGCCATACTAGGCAGAAGAACCCACGGACAGCTGTGCCAATCCCTTTATGGCACTTTGCCTCTGGGCAAGGAATCCCGCTTCAAATAGATCAGTAAATGATCAGACCAAGCTTTATAGCCAATTCCTAATTATTGCTACTTCTGACGAGGATTTGGGTATACATGGCATAGTGGTTAAGAGTGGTGGATTCTAATCTGGTGAATTGTGTTTGTTTCCCCACTCTTCCACATGAGCGGTGGACTCTAATCTGGTGAACCGTGTTCGATTCCCCCACTCCTCCACGCGAAGCCTGCTGGGTGACCTTGGGCCAGTCACAGTTCTCTCTGAACTCTCTCAGCCCCATCTACCTGTGGCTTCAGTTTAGTTGCCCATTACTCAGTGCCAACAGGTGCTCAGCCCCACAGACTCTTTCCTCCTTCCCCACGATTTCCCAGTGGCCCTTGATATTTGCCCGCCCTGCTCCATCTCTGTCCCCTCCTGTCCTTGGGGCTAAGTTGTTCTCGGTGTTCTCTCGCTTCCCTTCAAGCCCTCGGCTACATCCTCATCTTGTCATGGGCACAGAACAAGGAAGACCACTCCCAGAATGCAAACACCACCTGGCGAGGTGTAGAGTTTGACTCTAGGGAGAGGCACACAGGTGTGCTTGTGGAAGAGGAGCGAAAAACACTTGTAAGAAGCCACACGTTTTGGAGGGAGAGTTCTAAAAAGCACAAAAGTATTTCTTGTTACTTGTTCCAGTAAAGAGTGTCAATAAAAAGTGAAATTCTTTTCATATTGCTGGGTCTGCAGGCCGGCCAATCTTTTATTAGGCAACTGGCTCAGAATTGTCTTTTTTGAGCCATTAAGCTGAAATCCCCCGGACGTTCCTACGTTTTTCTCCACAAGGATGACTATCAACTCGTGTGCGTGTGTGTTTTTCCTTTTAATGTAAGTCATAATTCTGGGGGAAAGGAGAAAAAAAATATTCTGTGCTCTAAACGGAATGAGATGAGCCCCGTGCGCAGAGTGGTCAGCTGCAGTACGGCAGTCCAAGCTCTGCTCACGACCTGAGTTCGATCCCGATGGAAGTTGGTTTCAGGTAGCCGGCTCAAGGTTGACTCAGCCTTCCATCCTTCCGAGGTCGGTAAAATGAGTACCCAGCTGGCTGGGGGTAAAGGGAAGACGTCTGGGGAAGGCAGTGGCAAACCACCCCGTAAACAAAGTCTGCCTAGTAAACATCGGGATGTGACATCACCCCATGGGTCAGGAATGACCCGGTGCTTGCACAGGGGACCTTTACCTTTTACTTTTTAAACAGAATGAACTGCAGCCTCTCAAGCTTTCCTTCTTACCAGGATAGAGTTTTTTGGGCTAGATGGCAAGCAGCATCAGATCAGCTCTAGTTTGAAAGGGGGTTCACAGAAGGAAAGCGTCGATGGTGTGCTATTGTGCCAAATCCTTCTCCCACCGTCCCGCAGAGGGAGAGGCGCAGCCAGTGGAGTTAAGATAGAAGGTTCAGTCACAGCCTGTTCAGGAAAACCAATGCGCGCGCGCACATGTACCCAGTGCTTTGTGGAAAAGCCTCTTACCAATTGTGGACTGGGCATATGTGGTTGTTGGAGAGCGCCATGGCATACCTGCAGGGGGATAAAAAGAGACAGGAGTGGTCATGCTCGGCCTCTTTCCTCCCTCCCTCCTGCATCCAACGCTTGCCTCCTCATCCTCTGCATCACAGAACCCACCAAGCCTGGGTCTGGGATGTCCTAGATAAAATTCCTGCTTAGCCCTGGATTCCATGGGTAGGTTTCTGCCAACCAATTCTCTTAACCTCAGCTGCTCATCTGTTAAGGGGGAAGGTAGAGAGGCATTTCACAGCTCAGTAACATCTAAGCCTGTTCACATCTTCTGCTATGCCACATTTCAAAGTTGCTGTCTCTAAGTTTACATTCTGTTCATCAATAAAATTTCTGCAGGCTTCCCACCACATCCTGTTGGTTCCCAAATGGGGAACAGAGATGCACCTCCCGGGGGTGTTAAGGCTATGAATGCAAAAGCACAGGGTGTATGAAAAGCGCTCCATCCACGCGACCCCCCCCCTCAGTCCCCACTTCCTCTTTCCCCATCCCATATGCCACTTCCCATCTTCCTTTACCCTCCATTCCTCCACCCCCTCCAGAGACCGCCTGCTGCTGATTTACTGACCAAGGGGCCTATCTGTACAAACTCTCAGAGAACTCCTGACTCTCCTCAAATGCTGAAGACTGACCCTGGCGCCAACTGTCTACAAGATGCAGAAACTTCAAGTTGCCCAAAAAGCTCATTCCGCAGCTTGGAGACAAACTAAGATTGGTATTATTAGCCTGGAGAGGAGACGACTGAGAGGTGATATGATCACCATCTTCAAGTACTTGAACAGCTGTCATAGAGAGGAGAGTGCGGAGTTGTTTTCTGTTGCCCCAGAAGGCTGGACCAGAACCAACGGGTTGAAATTAAATCAAAAGAGTTTTTGGCTAAACATTATGAAGACCTTTCTGACACAGTGGTCAGTGGAACAGGCTTCCTCAAGAGGAAGTGGTGGGCTCTCCTTCCTTGGAGGTTTTCAAGCAGAGGCTCGATGGCCATCTGTCAGCAATGCTGATTCAGTGACCACAGGCAGCTCATGAGAGGGAGGGCAGGAAGGGTTGCGTCACAGTGCTCAGCTCTCGTGGCCCTTTCTTGCATGCCCAGGGGAATGCCGAACTCTACTTTGGGGGCAGGAAGCAATTTTCCTCCAGGCCAGATTGGTCAGGGATCCTGGAGGGTTGTGTTTGTTTGTTTTTTGCCATCTTCTGGGCATGGAGTAGGGGTCAATGGGTGTGTTTGGGAGAGGTAGTTGTGAATTTCTTGCACTGTGCAGGGGGTTGGACTAGATGACCCTGGTGGTCCCTTCCAATTCTGTGATTCCATTTCATTCTCAGGAGCCAGACTGCTGCCCTCTGGCCAGGGGCTCCCCAGGCAAGTGTGCCGGCTTCAGACCCACCACCATCTCCACTGGGAAACTCCGGGGACTGCATCGGGCCACCACCACCCCCCCGCCACGGCGTCCACACAAACCACGCGGCTGGGCCTGTTCCGAGTGGCAGCAACACAATTCTTTGCAAGCCCCAAGCTGACCTGGTGCATTTTTCATAATGTTTATTTATATTGCAAGCCACCTAGAGCTCTGCAAGGGAGAAAGGCAACTAATAAATGTTTTAAAGAAATCATGCACGCGCCAGTTACAACAGGGAAGCTGGCCAGAGTCTGAGGATCCTTTGCGTGACAATGGCACAAGCCGGCTCCATGCCTGAATCGTGACTGCTGGATCAGAACCTGCATCTTCCCTCTCCATCAAATTGATAAGAACATAAGAACAGCCCTGCTGGATCAGACCAAGGCCCATCAAGTCCAGCAGTCTGTTCGCACAGGGGGCAACCAGGGGCCTCTAGGAAGCCCACAAACAAGACAATTGCAGCAGCACCATCCTGCCTGTCTTCCACCGCATCCAATATAATAGGCATGCTCCTCTGATACTGGAGAGAATAGGTATGCAGCATGACTGGTATCCATTCTAACTAATAGCCATGAATACCCCTCTCCTTCATGAATATGTCCACTCCCCTCTTAAAGCCCTCCAAGCTGGCAGCCATCACCACATCCTGGGGCAGGGAGTTCCACAATTTAACTATGCGTTGCGTGAAATAATACTTCCTTTTATCTTTTTTGAATCTCTCACCCTCCAGCTTCAGCAGATGATCCCGTGTTCTAGTATTATGGGAGAGGGAGAAAGACTTCTCCCTGTCCACTCTCTCCAAACCAAGCATAATTTTATAGACCTCTATCATGTCTCCCCTTAGCCGCCTTCTTTCCAAGCAAACAGCCCTAAGCGTCTTAATCGCTCCCCATAGGACAGTTGCTCTAGTCCCCTAATCATTTTGGTTGCTCTTTTCTGCACCTTCTCAAGCTCTGTAATATCCTTTTTTAGGTGTGGTGACCAGAACTGTACACAGTATTCCAAGTGTGGTCCCACCATAGATTTGTACAAGGGCAGTATGATATCAGCAGTTTTATTCTCTATTCCTCGTCTAATTATGGTCAGCATGGCATTTGCCTTTTTTACAGCAGCCGCACACTGGGTTGACATCTTCATTGAGCTATCCACTACCACCCCAAGATCCCTTTCTTGGTCTGTCTCTGCCAGCACAGATCCCATCAGTGTATATGTGAAGTTGGGATTTTTTGCCCCAATATGCATCACTTTACACTTGCTCACATTGAATCTCATTTGCCATTTTAATGCCCATTCTTCCAGTATGCAGAGATCCTTCTGGAGCTCTTCACAGTCCGATTTTGTTTTAACCACCCTAAATAATTTGGTGTCATCTGCAAATTTGGCTACTTCATTGTTTAACCCCAACTCCAGGTCATTGATGAACAGGTTGAAAAGCTCCGGTCCCAACACAGATCCCTGAGGCACCCCATGCTCACATCCTGCCATTGTGAGAACTGACCATTGATTCCTACTCTCTGCTTCCTATTTTTCAACGAGCTCTCAATCCATAAGAGGACTTGTGCTCTTATCCTGTGACTATGAAGTTTGCTTAGCAGTCCTTGGTGGGGGACTTTGTCAAAAGCTTTTTGGAAATCCAAATACACAATATCCACAGGCTCATTCCTGTCCACATGCTTACTGATGCTTTCAAAAAACTCTAATAGGTTAGTGAGACAGGACCTACCCTTACAGAAGCCATGTTGGGTTTTGCCCAGCAGACCTCGCCCTTCTATATGCTTGACAATTCTATCTTTCCACTAATAATGCTTTCCACCAGTTAGTCTTTACGGTGCTACTAGGACTCTTGCTCTTTTCTACTGCTACAGACAGACTAACATGGCTACCCATTGCGATCTATACCCATACTCTATAGTGCAAATCGTTCCTATACACTGACATAGCACAACTGCAGCAGCATGGCTATTTTGTGTACATCGTTTTACATGAAATGGTAATTGTATTTATATGATTTGTGTGGGTTTGAGTCTGCATGGTAGATAAGTAGATAAGGACTGGAAGACACTGGTTCAAATCCCCACTCAGCAGTCAACCTCAGTAGGTGTGCGTGGGTCAGTCATATACTCCTTCATCCAAACCAACTCACAGCAATGGTGTGAGGATAAAACGAAGGAAGCGGGAAATGTAATTGCCACCCTGAGCTCTTTGGAAGAATGCATCAGAATACAAAACTACAACTTTATTTAATAATACCCAAGTTTACCACATTGTTATGACAATGGTTAAAGACTAACTTAACGCACTAATAATGCGTTAAGGTAACTGGCCTGTAATCTCCTGGATCCCCCCGGAACCTTTTTTATAAATGGGTGTTACATTGGCCATTCTCCAGTCCTCTGGTACAGAGGCTGATCGAAGGGACGTATTACAAATCTTTGTTAGAAGTTCAGCAATTTCCCATTTGATTTCTTGAAGAACTCTAGGATGAATACCATCTGGTCCCTGTGATTTGTTAGTTTGCAGTTTGTCTAGATGTTTTAGGACTTCCTGCCTTGTTACCACTATTTGCCTCAGTTCCTCATTTTCCCCTTTCCAAAATCTCTGTTCAGGAGAAAGAATCTGCCCTGTATCTTCAACACTGAAGACAGATGAGAAGAATTCATTTAGTTTTTCAGCAATCGCTTTATCCTCCCTTAGAGTTCCTTTACTCCCATTGTCATCCAATGGTCCAACCGCTTCCCTAGCTGGTTTCCTACTCCTAATATACTTAAAGAATTTCTTATTGTTTGTTTTGATGTGTTTAGCAATAAGCCCCTCAAAATCTTTTTTTGCATCTCTAATTATCTGCTTGCACTTCCTTTGTGCAAGTTTGTGTTTGCTTCTGTTCGCCTTGTTTGGGCAAACCTTCCAGTCTCTGAAGGAAGACTTTTTCTCTCTAATTGCTTCCTTCACCTTATCCGTTAGCCATGGTGATGACCTCTTGGACTTAGTACTACCTTTCCTGACCTGCGGTATACAAGCTAGCTGAGCCTCTAGTAATGTGGACTTGAGTAACCACCAAGCCTTTTCAAGAGATTTAACCCTCCTAACTGTTCCTTTCAACCTCCTCTTTACCAGTTTTCTCATTTTAGAGAAGTTCCCTCTTTTAAAGTCAAAGGTAAATGTGTGAGATTTCCCAATCACTTTCCCACTTGCATATAAATTAAATTTGATGCCACTGTGATCACTGTTGCCAACGGGGGGCGGGGGGGCCTTCTCATATCGACACAAACAGATTGATGTTCCCCCTCATTCAGCATCACAGCTTAGGGGACATATGGGCATGAATCATTTCAGCAGGCAGCCCATGGCGGGGGGAGGGGGGCTCGCCACAGTTCTGGGGACGTACATTTTTCTCTCATGGAAACTGGGTGGGTGGGCCAAGGGCTGGCAGCTGTAGGGGCCACCGACCCTCTGCCCTCCTCAATGCACACAATGAGGGGGACGCAGGAGGCAATGGGGTGCGGTGGCTAGAGGGTAAGACAGGATCTGGAAGACCCAGGTTCAAATCCTTACTCTGCTATGGAAAACTTGCTGGTTGCCCTTGGGCCAGTCACACACTCTCAGCCTAGCCTACCTCACAGGGTTGTTGAGAGGAGAACGATATCTGGCACTTTGGGTCCCTCTTGGGGAGAAAGGTGAGCTGTAAACGAAGCCAATAAATCTTCTATATAAATAAAAATGTAAATGTTCATTCGTTCAAAATCTTAAATCTCTGAAAGTTCTTCACCGATTGCTTTGAAATTTTGATACAACGTTGCATTCGAATATGCGTGTGTTTTTATATACCTGTGACAGGTAAAAACCTGCTTATTTTACCTGTGACAGGTAAAAACATGCTTTTTAAAAAAACAGCGCCATCTGTTGGCCGTTAAAGCAACACACGCTATACTAAATAGCCTCCCCTTTTGGTGTACTCATCTTCCTTTACCATAACATTCCTGGCTACAGGCCTGCATCTCCATAATATAATTACATTGCAGAAATATTTTGGAAGAATTCAATGTTGTTTCATCCATCATACACAGGATCAAGGCTGGAGATGGGCAAGCTCCCTGTCTCTCCTTGGATTCAAGTCAGCCTCATGCAGATCATGAATCTAAGAGCCAAATTATAAATGTCCTTTCCTCCCAGTTCAATGGTGCTCACTCTCTCAAGTACATTCACTGGTTTTGCACTTTCATTTACTTTCATATTTAGGAGAAGCTAAGGCAGATCAAGGAAAGGGAAACATTTGGGTTTCCTATCAAAGTCAAGCCTTGATTATCTTTTCCTCCATATTCCTCCATATTCCTCCCTTGCCCATATTCCAGCAGGATCTCTCTAATATTCATGCATTAAAGGGCAAGCTAAGGAAAGGGAGGCTATCAGATTTCTTGCCAGAAAGAAAAGCTCCCATCTCCTGTGCATAATGTGCACACATGAAAAGGACTGCTTTAAGAGTTATTTATCAGAAGAGCTCTTAAGTAAGTGTTCGCTGTCCTTGTAATACTCGAGTGTGGCACAGCTGAGTTTCAAGCTAGAATGTCATATGATCAGCGGCATCTCTATTTGTTGGACCTGCATATAAAATTAGCTGCCATGAACCTGTAGTTCTAATACACTCCATCTCACCATGAGCTTTCATGGACTTCAGAAAAACAGTTTGCAAAATCACAGAGTTGGAAGGTACCACCAGGGTCATTGTCCAACCCCCTGCACAATGCAGGAAATTCACAACTACCTCCCCCCCACATCCCCAGTGACCCCTACTTCAAGGCCAGAAGATGGCAACAAATAGAAATCAGCTTCTTAACTTTTCATATCAGTTCTTAGTGCTATTACTTTTCTTCACTTTATGTAGAAGACAGAGAAATCTGAGGCAAGCAAAAGGAGTGGTTCAAAAGAGGTTGTGTACAAAGGTCTTGCCATCTTGTTGCGGGGGCAAATGTGGTTGGGATGCTCTCAGACTGGACCAAAAATCCACAAACATTATGCTTGATGTCAAGTCCTAGCTAGCTAGCTAGTTTTTATTCCTCGGTTTACTTGCAAGAGACCAGAGAAGTGGCAAACTGCAACTAGGAAATCTTGACAGGACCTTTCAAAGGTGAAGATGTCCTCATTCCTCACATTCCTATGATTCCAACGGATATGCCATTTCAATTTAAAAGATTGCAATTCCCAATTCGATTGGCGTTTGCAATCACCATCAACAAAGCTCAGAGCCAAATCATTAGAATTGTGCAGTTTAGATCTAGACACGGATTGCTTCTCACATGGACAATTATATGTTGCGTGTTCTAGAGTCGGCAAACCAGACAATCTCTATATCTGCACAGACAATGGAACCACAAAAAATATTGTATACCCACAAGCATTGTGAAATTAAACATATTAGAAACATGCGCTTTCTCTTTTCTTTCTTTTCCATTTAACCAGACTGGGCCACAGCAACGCGTGGCCGGGTACAGCTAGTAAATTAAATAAATATTTGTTTAATGCTCTAGCTCAGCAGTGCCTAAGCTGTTGTTACTACCCCATTTTTATCCCTTCTTTTTTCAAAGGACCTCAGGTTCTCCCTTCCTCTGTTTTATCCTCACAACAACCCTGTGAGGTCGGGTAGGATGAGAGTATGTCACCCACACAGCTTCAGGGCAGAGGGGAGATCTGAACCTGAGTCTTCCAGATCCTAGTCCGACACTCCAACCGCTCCCCCACCCTGGGCTCTTAAGCCCCCCCCCCAGGTTTCCAGCCTGACCCAGTTAATCCCGGAGAGCCATATATATGTCTTTCATCCCCACTAACTTCCACCCCGCCAGGCCGTCTTCCACACAGCCTCCCACCCACCTTTGTGGCAACTGGAGAAAAACACTTGACATTTTATTGGTTGAATAAGCAAACACAAAGAGCACAAAATAGTGTGTGTTTATTTAATTATTTTAAATACTTATATATCCCCCCTCACCACAAAAAGAGCCTCAGGAACTCCTCAGAAGCCTTTCTGTCCAATAGCTAACAGTCCCCCCTCCCCACCGGCGCTATTAAAATTTGAAACAGATAAACATCACTGGGTAGAGCACTATAATGCCACTTATATATTTCAAATATTAATAAAGGAAGAAGAGTTGGTTTTTACATGCCAACTTTGCCTACCACTTAAGGAAGAATAAAACCGGCTTACAATCTCCTTCCCTTTCCCTCCCCACAACAGACACCCTGTGAGGTAGGTGTGGTTGAGTTTGGAGAGAGCTGTGACTAACCCAAGGTCACCCATTTGGCTTCATGCGGAGGGGGGGGGAATCAAACCCGGTTCACCAGATCAGAGTCCACTGTTCCAAACCACCGCTCTTAACTGCAACACCACACTGGCTCTCTGTTATAGAACTGTTATAGTGCTGTAGTGCTATAAAGCTGAAACACTCTATTAACATTGTTATATTTTATTCGTTTAAAACATTTGTATCCCACCTTGCTGCCAAATTAGGGCCCTCAATTAAGTTACAGAAATTACCAATATATATATTTTTAAAGCTTCAAAAAGTCCTGCAGAGGAACGGCAGGAAAAACGCCGGTTCCTGCAAGAGGCCAACAGCAGGAAAGCCGCCTTTGCAGGGCAGGAAAATCCACACGGCTCCTTCCAGATGCTACCCTTGGGGGCTCAGACTGCGCTCATCCCCAAAGAGATCGAAATAAAGCCACATGGACACATGAAGCTGCCTTATACGGAATCAGACCCCCCTTGGTCCATCAAAGTCAGTATCATCTACTCAGACCGGCAGCGGCTCTCCAGGGTCTCAGGCAGAGGTCTTTCCCATCACCTACTTGCCTAGTCCCTTTAACTGGAGATGCTGGGGATTGAACCTGGGACCTTCTGCATGCCAAGCAGATGCTCTACCACTGAGCCATGGCCCTTCTCCATGGCTTTCCAGGGTCTCAGGCGGAGGTCTTTCACATCACCCACTTGCCTAGTCCCTTTAACTGGAGATGCTGGGGATTGAACCTGGGACCTTCTGCATGCCAAGCAGATGCTCTACCTCTGAGCCACAGCCCCTCTCTAAATGAACACACGAAGCTGCCTTATACTGAATGGTCCATCAAAGTCAGTACTGTCTACTCAGACCGGCAGAGGCTCTCCCAGGTCTCAGGCAGAAAAGGGTCTTTCACATCATCTCTCTGCCTGGTCCTTTTAACTGGAGATACCGCGGATTGAACCTGGGACCTTCTGCATGCCAAGCAGATGCTCTGCCACTGGGCCACGGCCCCTCTCCAGTTTGGGAAGCAGCACTCTGAGGGCAGGAAAAACCCAGAAAGTGGGTGATGGCGGCATGACGTTGTGTGGAAGCTGTGGCAAAAAATCACTCCCGTCTGGAAGCCAAAGAAGAGAAAACGCCCCACGCAGAAGCACCCACGCAAAGATTTCTCTGAGCAGCTGTTTGACTGTTCTGTGGACTCCTGTCCTGACAGATTCCCTGGGGTATATTACGGAGCTAGGAGCAAGCTGGTTGTTTGTGTTTACGTCTGGCTCTCCTGTTCTGTTCCTTTTCCCACATGAAACGTCCCCGAATGTGGGGTGTACTTTGCCTAAAGACCAGCCTGGTGTAACCTGCAGGACCTGACCCGCAGGCAGCCCGTGTCTCCCCTGGGGCCGTCCGCTCCTCACGGGCTCCCCTTAGCCTGTACCTTTGGCAGACTTCCTTCAGCAGTTTGTAAATGTGAAGAAGACATCGTGCACAAAACCCTTTCCCACAACTCTGTCACAGGCAACAAGAACTGTCTAAGGCCTGGTGTGACAAACCAAGCGGTGGAGGGCAGGGACCGGCTCTGTTCTGAGGGAAGGAACGGGGATTTCGGGCTTTGGTAACCTGCGTGTTCAGCAGCTGCTCTTTGACTCTGGGAACCGGAGGGTTCAGATTTGCCTCCGCTGGTGTAAAACGAATCCTGTGGGGTGACAGGCAGAGACTGGGAGGAAAAAGGGACCCTTTCTCAGGTCACTGGAAGGGAATAGGCTCTGGGAAGGAGATGTTCCAGATACGGGGTGTTGTTTAGGGATTACTGCCACAGAGGGGTGTGTGTGTGTGTGTGTGCATCTTAGTGAGAACTGGAAGAGAGATTTGAGGAGAAATCTCCATGCTTCTGTGTTTCTCTGGGGGAAGAGAGATTGCCTGGTCTCCACCTTCCCCAAGAGCCAGGCAGGCAGGCAGGCAGGCGAGTCTGGATGGAAACATCCATAGGAAGTTTGGGGAACTGAACAGAATTTGTGAACTTAAGTTTAAGAAGTGTTTTTCAGAATTCTGTACCACCTACGCTATCTAAGATCTACTCTGAAGCAAAACTTATACAATTACCTCAGTTTTATGCTCCTAATTACAGATTCCCCTCCAAAATCATCCCTTGTACAGGTTTTTTTTAAATATATATATATATATATATATATATATATATATATATATATATATATATATATATATAATTAAATTTTTAATAACATACTAATAATATGTAATAATAAAAAAAGAAAAAAGAAAAGAAAAAAATATAACAGAAAAGTTTTACAAATAAAATACATAAAAGTATAAAAGGGTATACATATAGCATATTTAATAAATTTAGTACATTCATGATTATTATAAAATTAATCAAAAATACCCTTTCCCCTCCACCCACCTAAAAAGTGACCCTTCACCCGACTTCCGAAGAAGTGTCTTAACAGTTTTATTATTCTGGTAACATTATAATTTAAACTAATTAAAAATTATTTTTCTATACCTCATCAAATATTATCGTAAAATCCATTTTTGCCATCTTATCCCAATATGAGGTGGCCTTAGACCATGTATTTTTAAATTCTTCCCTTTAGTAAAAACGCCCACCTGGACATTTCTTTTTGGGCATCCTGTGAAAGGGCAGACTTTCAGAGGCCCTCCTGACTGCCTCAGGCAGGTCACTCCACAAGGCAGGGGCCACCACAGAGAAGGTGCGGGGACAAGAACATCAGAAAAGGCCCTGCTGGATCAGACCCATCAAGTCCAGCAGTCCGTTCACACGGTGGCCAAACAGAACGCTATGGAGACTACGAAGGAGCGTGCGCACTCTTGGAATCGGTCTAGTTCTTTAAGTGAAACAAATGTTGCCTATGCTGTTAGCTGCCTTGAAACACAGAATCCAAAACTTATCTTCACAAATCAGATCCAAAGTTGTGGTGTATATGTAGCCTGGCATCGAGTATGCACCAGATGATCTAACCCTAGGTGTAGCCTGCATGCCAAAGGAACAGATTACCAGCTGCGCAGCTAGTAAAATAATTACCACGGTTTCTCAGAAGTCAGAATCCTGAATGCTCTCGAGCACAGAAACAACTACCGGTAACTGCAATTCTACACACATCAGCTGTGATCCAAACCTCCTTTGCACACAGGCGTTTTTTTGTTCCCCCTTGTGAAGAAGGATGCTCCAGTACACACCAGATTCTCATGTGCACAGTATAAGGGAGTGGGGGAACGGAGCCTTGTTTACTTACGTGAGGGCTCCTTCTGTTCTGGGATCGAAGGCATCTTGCAGATTGTGGGTTTTACCATCACGTGCCCAGGGAGGCAGGACTAAAACTTCATTTCCTGTCTTCCTGGGCGGAAAAACCTCCCAATCCCAGTTTTCGGACTTGCCGAGCTAAAGGAGACAGGTAAGTACAAGGAACAACAACACTACAGGCAAAAAACCAAGTGTTAGTAACAGGAACTGATGATGAGAAACATTAAAATCGTTTTAAACATTAAGGAAGCTCCTTCTTAGGTGCAAGAAGGCGGACAAAGGAGCCTGAAACTGCATAACTGGCAATGTAACTGAGGGAAATAACCATTTATCAAATACTGCTAACGTCTGGAGGTCAATTTAACTCTTGGGCGGGCAAGATGCCTTCGATCCCAGAACAGAAGGCAACCTCACGTAAGTAAACAAGGCTCCGTTCTCGTTCTGGGCTCTACAGGCATCTTGCAGACTGTGGGATCTCCAAGAGCTGTTTAGTCTGGGTGGGCTTATGTATCCTCCACGACATGCGGCAGAACCCTTCTGCCAAAGGCTGCGTCAGCAGATGCCATGGAGTCAATCTTATAGTGTCTAGTAAAGGTGGATACTGAAGCCCAGGTGGCCACCCGACAAATTTCCTCCACGGAGGCCTGCCTATCAAATGCCACCGAAGTGCACTCCTTACAGAATGAACAGTGATGCCAGCTGGTACCTGAAGCTTACTAGACTTGTAGGATTCGGCGATGCACTGTCTGATGGCGTAACGTATGGCCGACCGAGACATTTTAAGGCCACGGTTCGGGTTATTTAGGGAAATAAACAGAGACTCTGAGCGCCTAAGGGGTGAGGTACGCCTAATGTATACTCTGAGGGTCCTACAGAAATTCAGCTTGTGCCATTCCCTCTCTTTGGGATGACTGGGGTTAGGACAGAAGGATGGGAGTTGAATCTCCTGTTTTCGATGGAATATAGAATTCACTTTGGGAATGAATGTAGGGTCCAGCCTGAGTGCAACTTTGTCCTTATGAAAGACACAGAAACCTTTTCGTACAGATAGTGTACCCAGTTCGGAAACCCTCCTAGCGGAGGTAACAGCTGTCAGGAAAATCGCCTTCATCCTCAGCATTTTTAGTGAGATTTCCCTAATGGGTTCAAATGGTGGTCGAGTTAATGCTGTCAGCACTACGTTTAGTCACCATGTAGGGAAACGGTGAATGGGCGGCGGTCTAGTCTGAATTACACCCTTCAGAAAGGTTTGTATGTGTGGATGTCTGGAAGGTATGATACCATCCACTGATGTGATAACTGTGGAAATGGCTGCCACCTGCCTATGCAATGTGGCCACCCTGAGACGCAATGAGGCCAGCCTGCACCGTCATAAAGAAATTCCAAGATCCTGGAGACGTCTGGGGTCAAGGGATCGACATTCTTACGTCTGCACCAGAGAACGAAGGCCTTCCACGAGAAGTCGTAGATCCTTCTAGTTGATGGTTTTCTGGATTCGATCATGGTGTTAACAATCCCGATATTGTAACCTTGACCTAGAAGCTTGTTCCACTCAATTTCCAGGCGGTTAAGTGAAGCCATTGTGGGTCTGGGTGATGGGTCCCTGGATCAACAGGTCTGGGACCGGAGGAAGCTCCCACGTTTGCTGTATGGACATCTCCTTGAGGCTGGGAAACCATGGTCTCCTTGCCCAGTAGGGGGCTACTAAGATGATCGTGGCTCTCTCGTCTTATCTTCCTTATCACCTTCGGTAGGATGGGGAATGGTGGGAAGGCAAATAGGAGAAGTCCCTTGGGCCATGGGGACATCAGGGCATCCATCCCTTCTGCTTTCGGATGGTAGTACCTTGTAAAAAAGCGAGGAAGAAGATGGTTCTGCTTGGAGGCAAACAGATCCACTGATGGCTGGCCAAACCTCTCTGCTATCTGTTGGAAAATGGATCTTTTGAGGGACCATTCCCCCTCGTCCAAGGTCTGCCGGCTCAGCCAATCTGCTTGGAGACTGAGAACTCCCCTGATGTGTTCCGCGCCGATGGAAACTACGTTCTTTTCTGCCCAGGACAATATCAAGGCTGCTTCCCTGTGAAGCTTCGATGATCTGGAGCCCCCCCCCCCTGTTTGTTTAGATGTGCCTTGGCAGACACATTGTCCGTGCGCACAAGCACATGGCGGTGTACAAGAAGGTTCTGAAAGTGAATCAGAGCCAGGAGGATGGCTTGAGCTCGAGCACGTTTATGTGTAGTCTTTTCTTTGTCTTTGACCACATGCCTTGAGCTATGTGGGATTGGCACATCGCTCCCCATCCTTCCAAACTGGCGTCTGTGAACAGTTGAATTTGTTCTTCTGCTAGGAAGAGATCTTTGCTGAGGTTCTTGACGCTGCACCACCACGAAAGGCTGTTCCGGAAATCTTGATTCCAGGTTATAGACTTGTTTATCTTTCTGGCAATCAGGTGCTAATGAGGTTGTAGAAGGCTCTGCAATGGTCTCGAGTGAAACCTGGCCCAGGGAACACAACTTAGACAAGAAAAACCCATGAGTTTGGCAAGAAACATAACTCTCCCTTTGTTGACTCTGATTAGTGACTGTGCTATGGATTTGATTTTGAAAATCTTGTCCGGAGGTAGGAAAACCAGATTCTGGTCGGTGTCTAGAATGACTCCTCGGTGTTGCAGTCTTTGTGTTGGATTTAGTTGGCTTTTTTCTGAATTTATCAAGAAGCCATATTCTGTCAGCAGATGGACAACCCTGTGTGTTTGTGTTATCGATTCCTCTCGGGATCTGGAACATATTAGAATGTCGTCCAGATAGGGAAAGACTCTGATTCCTTCCTGTCTGAGACGGGCCACCAGGGTTACTAGAATCTTTGTAAAGACTTGGGGCGCTGACCCCAGGTCAAAGGGGAGGGCCCTGAATTGGAAATGTTTCCCGGCATAACAAAATCTGAGGAACTTTCTGTGTAGGGGACATGAAGGTAGGCCTCTTTTAAATCTAAGGATGTCATGAAATCCCCTATTTGGAGGGCATCTAAGATGGACTTCAACATTTCCATCCTGAATTTTCTGTATTTTACTGACCTGTTCAGATGTTTTAGGTCTAAAATGGCCCTCCAGTCCCCGTTTCGTTTGGGGACTGTAAAGAAAATTGAGTAGGTCCCTTTTCCAGACTCTAGATGAGGGACTGGTTCTATGGCCTGAATGGAAACCAGGTGATTTAAGGCTGCCAGGGTTCTCAAATGTTTTTCTTGTTTCAATGATCTCGGGGATTTTAGAAACCTGTCCTTGGGAGTGGTTACGAATTCTATTAGGTAACCTGAGGACACAACTTGGGCTACCCATGCATCTGTGTAGGGTGGAGTCCACTTGTGACTGAAGTTTAGGAGCCTCCCCCCCCCCCCACAATCAGTGAGTTGGCAATGACAATGAGTCATTGTTTTGTGCTTTTGGAGAACTTGTCTCCCTTGGCATTGTACTGTGGCTGTTGTCCCTGCTGGGGATGAAAAAATCTGCCCCCTCCCCTGCGAAAGGATCCTCTGTTATTGTTCCAGCTACCTCTTCGCTGATCTGGTTTGAAACGATTAAGGGTGTGAAAGGATCTAAAGCTGGGGAAGGAGGAAGAATTCCTCCCATCTTTCCTGTAGGATTTTGGTAAGACTTTCTTTTTGTCCTTGTCCTCGACAAGAATCTTTTCCAGTCTTTCCCCAAACAATTTTCCCCCTTGAAAAGGGTAAGAGAGGGTGAGGGATTTGGTCTTAAATTCATTCTGCCAGGGCCTTAACCATAGGGCCCTACGGACCGCTATGTTCGAAGATAGGCCTCTAGCTGCGAAGGTCATTGAGTTAAGGGACGTGTCTGCTATGAAGGCTGCCGCCTTTAGAAGTCTGTTGAGCCCATCAGTGATTCTGCGGTTGTCGCCAGAATATAGCTGGGCTATTTTCCTAATCCACACTATGGAGGCTCTAGCCATAATAGACATGGTTGCTGAGGCTTGAATGGCCAATGCTGAGGAGCCATGGACCTTCTTAGTTAAAATCTCAGCTTTTCTGTCCATCGGGTCTCTTATATTTCCCAACCCATCCTCCGCAGGGAGGTCTGGAGAATGCACTGCCGCGACTGAGGCATCAATTATTGGATTTTTAAGGAGATCCATGGCTTGAGGGACCATGGTATACATCTTTTTGATGTTGGCTGGAAATTGTCTGTTGGCTAGGGGTTTATCTAATTCAGCTCTGACCTGGTTTTCAAAGAATTCAGGAAAGGGAATGGTATGGAACTGAGATGGAGATCTGGGGAAAAACTCTTTGGTTCCCTTCTTCCTAAATTTTTTAGTCTCTGGGGAGGCTCAGGATCCTCATCCAGGTCTAGAGCTACCAGTGCCTTGCTTAAAAGGTTCTGGAAATCCTCAGCCCCAAAAAGGCGAGGCTGTTGCTCTTCTAGTATGACTGGGGTTTCTTCCTCAGATTCATACTCCCTGTCCTCTCTACTTTCACTTTCAGAGTCAGCCATATTTGAGGAATCATCCTCCTGTGTAAGCCTGGGTTGACTCGGGTAAGAAGCCTTTTTGGCTGCTTTGGTTGGCCACGAGCCCCTAGAAGGTTCCTGATTACCTAGTTTCTGTTGACCAGAATGGCTCTGGGAGAGAGGGTTACTCCTTGGGTTAATCCCAAGATTTTTAAGGAAGGGCGAAATGGAGTCGCTGAAGGCTTGGAGCATTTGCGACTGTCTATCTAGGACCCCATTAAATAAGTCAAAGGCTTCTCTGCGGGATAATGGGGACTCCGGATCGATTATGCTTACGTTACTCCCAGAATCCGATACTGGACTCTGCGAGAGAGATCTATCCGCTCCTTGTTCAGGCTCGCCCGTCTCGCTGCGGCACGTGACCTTTTTGGTGCCATTTCCAGGAGGCGCGAGCCTTTTTTGGAGCACTGGGGCCGTCCACGCCGAGTCCCGCGGAACCGCAAGAGCGGCCGTTGGAACTTTCCTTGCGACTCTGCCCTGTCGAGGCGACGAGGGCTCGGTCGTTGTCTCCCTCGGACAGGAGCTCCTCCCCCGATACATCTCGTTCGCCCGCCATCTTGCTCATCAGAGCGAAGAGGCGGGAGCGGGAGGGAGAGGTTTTTTTTTTTTTTTTTTTTGAAGTAGGGTAGGGAATAGAACAGGAGACGTAGGTAGAAGGAAGAAGAAGAAGGTGGTAAAGGAAATCTTCCAAAGGTCGTCCTTTAACGGAGCCGACTGGCAAAGCTGCCTCCCTTTACAAAGGCAGGATGGAAACTGGGATTGGGAGGTTTTCCCGCCCAGGAAAACAGGAAATGAAGTTTTAGTCCTGCCTCCCTGGGCATGTGATGGTAAAACCTACAGTCTGCAAGATGCCTGTAGAGCCCAGAACAAGAACCTTTTGTACAAGGGAAGAAGCACTGGAGCTGCAATGAAACTGCTATATTTGTGGCCTTTACTTTTAAGTTGCTCTGCCTTTCAGAAAACCAGGCTGTGGGTATAGTACACCATCTGCCATATTTTAAATTGTTTTATATAGCAGCCATGTCATGATTTTTAAGGTAATTGATCTTCCCCTTTTCAGAAGCAACTTAAACCAATCAATAAACCAGCCGAGCCGGCATACTTAAATTTAACCTGAATTCTGACCTACTGTTTCAATGGGGTGGGACTTGTTCAAATCACTGATTTCTAGTTTGTGTGTGTGTGTGTAAAGTGCCTTCAAGTCGCAGCTGACTTATGGCGATTTCTAGTTTAGGTTGTTATATATTAGGGTATTATCAACCTTAGTCGTCGTCCCTCCAAGATCAAATATCATGTCACATTTTAACTTTGAACAAATGTTATTTGTACTCCATGAATTCCAAATACTGGATTTTCTTTTTAACATGTATGTGACAATAGCATTTGCTTATTTTTTTTCATGAGTTTTCCATTTATCTGTTTTATGTCACCAGAGAAGGATGGTCTTCAGTTGTCTTCTTTCACTGCTTAAAATGTATTTTTTAATTATTAAATACATTTTATTTTGTTAAAAAAAAAGAACGTAAGGAAAGCCCTGCTGGATCAGTCCCAGGCCCATCAAGTCCAGCAGTCTGTTCCCACAGGGGTCAACCAGGTGCCTCCAGGAAGCCCACAGACAAGACAACTGCAGCAGCATTCTCCTGCCTGCCTCCCACGGCACCCAATGTAATAGGCATTCTCCTCTGATCCTGGAGAGAATAGGGATGCATCATGACTTGTATCCATTTCGACTAGTAGCCATGGAGAGAACTCTCCTCCATGAACACGTCCACTCCCCTCTTCAAGCCTTCCAAGTTGGCCACCGTCACCACAAGCAGTGGCCAATTTCAGCCATTTGCAAGTGGCACCTTTGGAAGAAGGCCTTGCTCAGACCAGCAACGCTGTCTCGGAGGGACACAACAGGAGAGGTGGCCTCAGGGTCATGAAGGGCTCTGCAGGTGATAACCAGAGCCCTGAAACTGAACCTGGGAACACATCAGAAGCCACTGGAGTGTCCACACACACTTTGTGCCCAGCAGTAGCCAGGCTGCAGCATCCTGCACCCTTTGGAATTTCAGAGGTGTCTTTAAGGGCAGATCCACACAGAGGGCATTACAACAATCTAGCGTCAGGGTAACCACAGCATGTATCCACACAGCCAGAACAGCCATTTCACGAGCTAAGCAGTGCTGAAAGAATGCCAGATTTGCAGCTGCATTAGCTCGTTTCTCCAGCAATAAAACTGGATCCGGTATAACCCAGAGGTTCTAACCTGCGTCACCGAGCGTTAGCAGGACCCTATCAAAAATGGGAAGCACAATCACCGTCAGGACATCAGCCTTCCTGACCAACATAATGTCCACTTTGACAGAATTCAGCTTTAGATCATTCACCCAAAGCCATTTCAACACAGAAGTCAGGTCCCGCTTTAGGACCTCTGCGGTGTCACCAGGTGACATGGATGGAGAGCAGGGTACCGTCAGCTGGGAATGATGACAGCCTAACCCCAGAACCATGAATGAGTTCACCTAACAGCTTTACCAAGAGACTGAACAGCACTGGGGACAGGACTGAGCCTTTGGGAACCCCAGAAGGCAGGCCCCACACACGGATGAAAGCTGGCCTTCAACAACATCCCACAGGGAACAATGCAAACCAGTCCCTTAATCCTGACTTCTACCTCAACAAGGCAGCGTGGCCCACCGTCAAAGGCTGCCGAAAAATGCAGCTAAGAGCAACCAGCTCCAGCTAGGGGGAGGAGGCCAGCTGGAGCAGCAGCACCTGTAGCTGGAAGAAATGAATGCCCTCTGTGGCCATTAGCAGGCAAGGGGCCACAGTCCTGCCAGCCCTCCAGCCATGTCAGTAGAAGGCGGGGGAGGGGGCAGGGACCCTCCTAGGGCTCTCCTGGCCTTTGGGGGAGGGCTCGTTGGGGCCGGGGCCAGCAACAGCCATGGCTACCGCGTGGCTTGCATGACTTTCAAAGGACTGGCTGCTTGCTCGTGTGCCACGCCGGGGCCACCCCACAAACGCTGAGGGGACCCAAGAGTCAGGGTTTCAGATCAGCACTGTGTAACAAGGCCGCGCTTTTCTCAGAGAAAGGCTGCTGGGGCTCTGTGGGAAGCCTCCGCATGTTTAGGCCGGGCTGAAAGATTTTTGGGACAAAGCACTGGCCAGCTCCGGGGGTGAGTAGTCCTGCCCCTGAAACCCCCAGCAAGGGTTGTGAATAGCTCTCACGCCTCTCCGGCCATTCTCCTGGCCCTCCCGCAAAGTCAAAACAGGAGACGGATCAGGCACCGCAGCCCTGAGGAGAGGGGGCAGAGCCCAGCGCCAACAGGGCCAGATCTGGATCCTTTCAGCTGCATCTCTGAGCGCCAGAGATTGGATGACTATTTATGGCTTGTTTTTTTTTTTTTTTAAGTATGAGGAATTCCAACTCAACTCTTATGTGCGGGGGGGGGGGGAGGAATCGGTGGTAAAAGTTCCTGGAAAATGTACTGTTAACTATGAAAGTGAGGCCTATTGGAAAAGACGGCCATATATCATGGAATCACAGCGTTGGAAGGTACCTCAAGGGTTATCTAGTCCATCCCCCAACACAATGCAGGAAATTCACAACTACCTCCCCCCCCCCACCCGCATTCCCCTCCAGGATCCCTGGCCAATGTGGCCTAGAGGAAAATTGCTTCCTGACTCCAAAGTGGTGATTGGCATTACCCTGGGCATTTAAGAAAGGGGCCACGAGAGCCAAGCACTGACACAATCCTTCCTGCCCTCCCTTCTCATGATCTGCCTCAGTTCACAGAATCAGCATTGCTGACAGATGGCCATCTAGCCTCTGCTTCAAAACCTCCAGAGAAGGAGAGCCCACCACCTCTCGAGGAAGCCTGTTCCACTGAGGAACCACTGCGTCAGAAAGTTCTTCCTAATGTTTGGCCAAAAACCTCTGATTTAATTTCAACCCGTTGGTTCTGGTCCGACCTTCTGGGACAACAGAAAACAACTCGGCACCATCCTCTGTATGACAGCCCTTCAAGTACTTGTAGATGGTTATCATATCACCTCTCAGTCTTCTCCTCTGCAGGCTAAACATACCCAGCTTCTGCAACCTTTCCTCATAGGACTTGGTCTCCAGACCCCTCACCATCTTTGTTGCCCTCCTCTGGCCACGTTCCAGCTTGTCTACACCCTTCTTGAATTGTGGTGCCCAAAACTGAACACAATACTCAAGGTGAGGTCTAACCAGAGCAGAATAAAGCAGTACCATCATTTCACGTGATCTGGACACCATGCCTCTGTTGATACAGCCCAAAATCACATTTGCCTTTTTAGCTACTGCATCACATATGTTTCATCCCACATGTACATCTTAATTTACAAGCAAGCAATGAAACGAATTTCTCCTGCAAAGTGAACTTCCTTTTTTTCTTAAATGATCCATCGACACTTCTATGGAGGGAGGAACTTGTGGCTTAGCCTACCACATCAGAGAAGAACTGTAAAGTGAGCTAGCAAATAAAATTGCAGAGAACCATCTTCACTGTGTTCCATCAGCCAGATGTAGCCATTGCTCTGGCGCTGCCTTTCTACTAACCCCCAAGTCCTGTTTCTCCTTTGGAAATGTTGTTTGGTCAACAAACAAAACAATGAAGTCCCCACTGCAGGATCCCCCACTGGAGTCCAGAGCGGCCCTCCAAATACCGTTGCTGAGGCCAGGCTCTTCCCCAGAAGCCACCGACATTCCAAACGATGGTAGACAACTCTCCATCCTGTCTTATAAATGAGGTTCACCTCGTCACTGTCAGGGGCCAATTGGCACTTACTAAAAATCATTTGTATACATCCAGGCCTTCGGCAACATCCACTTCTTGTTGTAGGATTCTTTCTACCAGCTAAGAAGGGTTCTTGGTTTTGGCCGGGGAGAGTGGTGTATTAAATTAAATTAAATAATAATAATAATTGGGGAGTAATAGCTTTATGAATTGTTGCTTCTAGTCTTAGACAGAAGCTACCTTGGAGGACTGGATTACATGGAAAGGTGTGTGGAGGGTGTTTTAAACAATAAATCCCATCAATACAGACCAAGAGGGTTCCTGTCTAGATGTGGATACTGGGACCATGGGTCTCCTGGAAGACGGCCTACTAGCACGCAGTTAACTTCACCTATCAAGATCGGGGAAGAATGTGTTTGGCAGAAACCTGGGGAGGTTGAGGGGGAACATGATTGCTCTCTCGAAGTATTTGAAAGGCTGTCACTAGGAGGGCAGGGATCTGCTCCTATTGGCAGCAGAGGATCATAGGACTTGCAATAATGGGTATCAGCTGCAGGCAGAAAGGTACCGGCTGGTAGTTCATCTGTGGGATGGGCTCCCTAGGGAGGTGGTGAGCTCCCCCTCACTGGCAGTCTTCAAACGGCAGCTGGATGAGGACTTATCAGGGATGCTCTGGCTCATCCTGCACTGAGCAGGGGGCTGGACTAGATGGCCTCTACGGCCCCTTCCAACTCTATGATTCTAATGGCAGGGAAAGCGGAGCAGAGAGTGGTGTTCGGGCTCCACCGAAACTTGCCCAGGCAGGCAGCTCATGAAAGGCGCCCTCCAAATTAATGCAAACTGGCTTGGAGACAAATGCTGTCACGTGGCCCGGTGGACAATAAACAACAGCTAATGATCAACAGAAGGGTGTGGGGGGGGGGGGGAGAGAAGGCTTGTCTTAAGCAAACACAAAGGTGGGGGGAGAGAGGGACCACAGGTTCCCTTTGGAGAACACCATTGCAGGAAGAAGGGCACGTCAAGGGGGTGCTGCACAAGGCAGGCATCGGGCACAGAGGCATGGGGGGGGGGGGCTGATCCATCCCCAGCAGGCCTCCTCTGCCTCAGCAAACCTCTTTGGGCAAGTCCGGTCCCAAGCGGGAGACCCGGCCGCCCCTCTGGTGCGTTCCTAAGCACCCATCCCGCGCGGTGCAGTGGCTGGTGAAGAGCGGTGGATGCGAATCTGCAGCCCCAGGTTCGGTTCCCCGCTCGTCCACATGAGCGGCGGAGGCGACTCTGGTGGGCCGGGTTGGTTTCCCCCCTCCGCCACAGGAAGCCCGCTGGGTGACCTGGGCCAGTCACAGCTCCCTGAGAGTTCTCTCAGCCTCACCTACCTGACAGGGTGTCTGTTGTGGGGAGGGGAGGGGAAGGGAAGGGGACTGGAAGCCGCTCGGAGACTCCTGAAGGCAGAGAGAATGGGGGTCTCCAAACCCACGCTTTTTCGACATCCCACTTCACCCCCCCCCCCGTTTCCCGATGGTTCCCGCCAGGGCTGCCAGGCGATGGCCGGGCGGCTCTTGGGCCAGGGCCAAGCGGGCCACTCCCCTCCAGCTCCTCTGCCGGCAGCCGCCGCCGCCCCCCGCCCAGCCAGAGGCGGCCTCGATCCCGCCGCGCGCCCGGACCGGCACGGGGGGGCTGGCAGCACCCGTGGGCAGCAGCCGGCCCCTTGCCAGCGCGCTTCGCCTCCCACCCACCCCCCGCCTTCGGGGCAGCCGGAAGCCTGGCGAGAGGGGCTGGCGGGGGGAGCCGGGAAAGGGCGGCCGGCCGGGCGGGCGGGCGCGAGCAGCCCCGGCCCTTCGCCCGCCGGGCCCCGCCGCTACTCACACGATCCACATGCCGGTGATGCTGAAGGCGGGCAAGGCGGCGGGCAGCACCCCCCAGGCGGGCATCTTGGGCCCGCGGCGCGCCCGCCCGCCCCGGACCCCCTCGGGCCCCCTCCCCGCCAGACGGGGCGGTCGCGGTGTTGGCGGCGGCGGCAGCGGCGGCGGCCCTCCTGCCGGAGCCCGGGAGGAGCCCGCCGGCTGCCCGCCCGCCCGCCTGGCCACCCCGCCCCGCCCCGCCCCCAGGCCGCCCCTCTGCCCGCCCCCGAGGGCCTGGGGAATGCGGGCGGAGGGAAGCGCCCGGGCCCCGGGCCGGCCCGGCCTCGCAGCGCCTCCGCCTGCTCGGGCCTTTGGGCACCGGCCTGCAGCCCCGCTGCCTCCGGCCCCCCGGCGGGAAGCCCGGCAGGCGGCCGCTTGGGCCCTCCGCCGCTCGGCCCCCGAAGCCCGCAGGACAGGACCGCTGCTGCCCAGACGCATCGCGCCGCCCGCCGCCTCCTGCCAGAGGGGCGGGCGGGCGGGCGGGCGGCGGGGTGGGTGGGTGGGTGTATGGGGGGGGGGGACGACAATCAGCTTCCTGCAAGTATTTTGAATGTATTCAGGCCATCTCCATGCTGCCCTTCCGTCCCCAGGGGAGTCGGCAAGCCGGCCTTCAAACAAAAACACGAAACACGCCTGGTTCCGCGTTTCGCCCCTCCGCGGCGCGCGCGCGCGCACTCACACGCACACCCGCACACGGGCCAGCCCCAAGAACAAGCGATGCGGCCAGCGGCGGGCGGGCGGGCGGGCTGCAGGCGCAAAAGAGGGTAGCGGTAAAAAAGACAAGGCAAAAAGAGCCCCCCGCCCCGCCCCGCCCCGCCCCGCGCCGCCCCGCGAGAGCCCTGCCCGCCAGAGGCGGCTGCGTGACGCGGGCTGCGGAGGCGCCGGACGCAGCCGTGGTCAAGGCGGCCCGTTCCCGGCTCCTCAGCTCTCCCGCCCCGATCTAGCCAAGGTGATCCACGGTCACCTGTAGGCTAGACTACTGGAACTCCCTGTATGCGGGGCTGCCCTCGGCACTGCTCAGGAGCCTCCAGCTGGTGCAGAATGCTGCGGTGGCGCTTGTGCTGGGGGAGAGTGCCTGACTCCCGTGCTGAAAGGACTGCGCTGGCTCCCGCCCCAGCATCGGAGCAGGGTCAAGGGGCTGGTTTGGACCTGGAAAGCCTTATACGGCCTGGGACCGACAAGGGCCAGACCTTTCTCGGCCCTGGCCTGGTGGAACAGGCTCCCGAGTAACATCAGGGCCCCGTGGGACCTTCAATGAGTTCTGCTGGGCCTGAAAAACGGAGCTGTTCCGCCAGCCTACAACTGAGGGCAGCCGCGAGGTTTTTCCTTATCCTTTGGCTGGCCTCCCCATCCTCGCCCCGACATGATTTGGGGTCCTCTGCCAATTAGGTCTGTCCAGTGGCTGCAACTGAGAATCATATACCATCTTGTTTGTTATAATACAAGGTATGGAATTTCAAAGTCTGTTTTAATGTATGTTTTAATTGGTGTTTTATGATGTTTTACAATTATGTTGTGACCTGCCCTGAGCCTGGCTTGCTGGGAATGAGGGTGGGGTATAACTCCAACAAATCAATAAATGTTGCAAGAAAGATTTGGGAGAGTTGGTCAAGCGAGCTTCCCGAGCCCTCGAAAGTTTAAAAGGTTCAACACAGGCACTTTGAGCGGAGGCCAGCACCACCTTAGAGACCCAACAAGATTTCCTGGGTATAAACCTCAGAGAGTTAGCGCTCCCCTTGTCAGATATGAGTGGGAATGGAGATCTCCCAGTCCTTATATCTCAGTCCGAGGGTGGGAGGTGCGTCACAGAGAAAGGAGTCAGGATGCACAGGTACAAGGTACATTGTGATCAATTAGATTAGAGCAGAGAAGTGTTCAGGGGCAGAAAAATAGCATCTGTGGTGAGATAACAGTCAAACAAAACCAGCTCTTCCCCCACATGTTTTTTCACACCTGCATCACCTACAGTGTTTCTGCAGGGGTGTTTTGTCCTGGGCTTGATGCTGCTGGGAAGTGGCTTTCCCTCCTGCCTTCCTGTCCCCCCCCCCCAGCCTTTCTGTGTTCTTTCTCATAGCCGTTGTGCTGTAAAGTTTTGGCAAAGATCCCAGCTGTGCCTGAGTGGCTGCCCCCCCCAGGAGGGGGGGCTTTTATGCACATGTTGCTTCCATCACCGTCAAACCCGACTACTTGACCACTTTGGGCTTTGTTTTCATTATGCATGTATTTTCTGACCTTCAGAAGTTGCCTCAATCTCCCCTCGCGTTTTCCCCATGTTTTGTGGATGCTGTTTTACAGGGAGTTTAATGTCTGCCTCGATCCCAAATTGGAAGCTGCTCCTGTGCAAACTTGTCAATTTAGGGTTTTCTCCCCACACCCATTCTCACTTCTCCCTCCCACACATCTTTCTCCCTCATCCAACCCCTCCCTTTGAAGCCATCATTATTTTTATTTTTTTTGGTAAGAGAACGCTGGAGTAATCAAACATCCCAAGAGGCTGCTTATTTCTCCAGTCTCCCATTTAACATCTCCTTCAAACAGCCCCCCCCCACCTTTTTTTTTGCGAGTGCAGGACTAAAGGTAAAGGTCCCCTGTGCAAGCACTGGGTCATTCCTGACCTATGGGGTGACGTCACATCCTGACGTTTCCAAGGCAGACTTTGTTTGCGGGGTGGTTTGCCAGTGCCTTCCCCAGTCATCTTTCCTTTACCCCCAGCAAGCTGGGTACTCATTTGACTGACCTCGGAAGGATGAAAGGCTGAGTCAACCTTGAGCCAGCTACCTGAAACCGACTTCCATCGGGATCGAACTCAGGTCGTGAGCAGAGCTTTTGATTGCAGTACTGCAGCTTAACACTCTGCGCCACGGGGCTCCTGGAATTGACTACTGGAATAATCACAAACCACTTCTGCACCAGCTGGGCTTCTGGCCGCCCTTGTGGAGCCCCCCACTCCTGTCCTTGCTCCCTCTCTTCCATCCCTTTCCTTTCCTTGTGGGGCAAAGACGTTCATGTTGTCTCCGCCTGGCGCTCTTCCTGCTGCTCCCAGCCAGGTGAGCTTTCTTTCGGAGACTGGGAAACGCTCTCAAGCACTCCTCTATTTGACTTTGTCACGGGAGAAGACGGGGGGCGGGAGGGGGAGGCGGCCAGTGGCTGTTTATTTCTCCAGTCTCCATTTAACTTGTCCTCTACTGCCACTCCCCCCACCCAACTTTTTTTGTGTGAGTGCAACAATAGTGATAAAACAATGAAATGGTCAAAAAAGACCATACCAGTGTCCTTCTGTCCCCTGCACTGAGATAGTCAGAAACAAATGGGTTCTTTTTTTGGGGGGGGGGGGTCTGAGCTCCCCTTCATCATCGGCTCAATTAAAATGAAAGAACCCCACCATGGAGCTGGTGATGTCTTTCCTTAAAAAAACCCCACAGCCAATTACAAAGCAGTATTTTCCCACTGCTTGCGATATAGTGGGAGGTAAATTTATTTCTAGGATGCATGCGTGATTTAAAAAAGGGGGGGCTGGTAAGCCACGTAACAATGACATTGGTGACCACTCCTCACTTAGATCAGATGCTCCACATTTTCATTGGCACATGCAGAAATTTACTTTGAGTAATCCCACCTGCTCCAGGAATTTCTTCAGGGGGGAAAGCCCCCGTGCAAAGTGATTTGAGAATTCGACTCCAGATACCGTGCCTCAAGAGAGCAGCATGTCCAGCAGAAACAGCCCAGGCATAAAAGGCCTGGGTGGAAAAGTTCAGATTTTCCTTGTCTTCCACACAGCAGCCATTTCTCTCATGGTGGCTGTTTCCTCTTCCTATGGCAAAGGGATTTTCTTTTTTTTAGTTGGTGATTTAATAACATACCAGCCTGCCTTTATACCAAAATATGCATCAGGTTCTCTGAATTCCCAGCATTTTTTTTAAAAGGTAGGCTCTAGCTCAGGGGTGTCAAACATAAGGCCTGAGGGCTGGATCCGGCCCCTTGAGAGGTTTTATCTGGCCCGTGAGCCAGCGGAGGCAGCCAGCCCCACCCCCACTCTCAATTTGGGCTGGTGAGGCATGACCCAGCTCGACCAAGTGACATTTATGTCATATCCGGCCCTCGTAAGAATTACGTCTGACGCCCCTGCTGTAGCTCCTTTCCTGGCAGAGATATTGGGGCGGGGGCGGGGGACATCTCTCTGCCAGGAAAGGGACCAGAGACATCCCTGGAAAAAAAGAAGAAAACTCAGAGAACCTGATGCACTTTTTAGTATAACAGTTTCTTTGATATAAAGCCATTAAAAGTCTGATTACAAAAACCTACCGGGGAAACCTGCCATGTGGAAGCCCAGCAGCCCCTGCTCAGTGTTAACAGCCGCAGCCTCAACAGGGACACGACACCAGCCGACACTCTCAGCCCCCGGCATCACCAAGGAGAAGGAGCCACTTCCAGCCTTTCCCCCAGCAGCGTCTCAGATGGTTCCTCTTTACAATCGCCTAAAGGGGAGTCGTCGTGGCTGCTTCTGATGGGGAAGACTGAAGAGCCCCTTCCTTCCTTCGATCCCACAGGGTTCAGACGCCCCCTCCAGCCACCAGCCTTGGAAGTCGTGGGCTCATTTCTCTGTACGTGGCAAACAGGTCAGCAGTGACAGCACCATTCTCTGTTGTCCCCCACAGGACCCAAAATCAAAACACAACTCAACAGGAATGACTGGAGGCCCAAGCGCTTCACTTACAGGTCATGTTTTATTCCACTGTAAAAAGTCCACTGACCCCTTTTTTAAATCTATCTATCTATATATATATATATATATAGATTATATATATATATACACACGCTCACGCACACAGTCACCTGTTGTTCCACACAGTAAACACCGGTTTTTGTTCCCGAGGGGATTCTGCAGTAAATGTGGAGAACTGTCGTCTTAACGCATAAGAGGCAGGAAGCACAAGATGAGACACGTTTGCGCTCTTGGGTTTCATGCTGAGAGGCCAGTGGGGCAGGAGGGCAGGGGGCACCCGCCCCCAAAGTGCCACAGGCTGCTGGCCAGGACTCTGGCAGCTGATTCCAGAAGGAGTCCCAGAATGTCCCGTGGGGGGCCCCGCCTCCTGCCTGCCTCCAGCAGCCCCTCCCACCCCGGGGGGGGGGGCTGTGAGCACAGGGTCAGGAAGCCTGGAGCAAACCCTACAGCATCCTGCTAGGAGGAGGAGGAGGAGAGGTTCCAGGGCAGGATGTGTTGGTCAAGGTGGTGTGGCTTGCTTGGCATTGCAGAGAGCATCTCTGGCAGGTCACTGACAAAACTGGCCTGTCTCGAGCCCGGGGGGGGGGGGGGGCAGCAAGAGGCGAAGAGTGGCCTCAAAAACCAGCACCCTTCTGGGCAAGAGTCAAGGCAGAGGCCAGGCCAGGCCAGGCAGCAGAGGGGCAGGGTGCCTACGGAAGCCCCGCTGCTCAATCTCTTGGGGGAAACTGGTTCCTTCGCTCTCCTCTGCCGGGAGCCACAAGCTGCAGGGGTCTGCGCTGAAGGCCTGGCTGCTGCTCTCCAGGTCTCAAGAGGAGGGGAACGGGCCCCGGACCACACAGAGATGGAAGTCACTCCGGGATGCGAGTTTTGGCTTGGGCTCCACCAGAGAGGACGGTCCCCTTGGCAAAAAAGCCTGCCGCCCTCCGGCTGGGGCCTGCCCCACAGCAGCAAACACGGCTTCTGCCTGGATCCTGTGACGCCGCCAGCCCGGCTGCCAGCTGCCCTCTTCTCCCCGTCAGTTGACTTCAGAAGTGGCCGTGGGGTCAGTGGGCCGCTGGGAGGCCAGGAGTGGCACAGGAGAGGTGGCCTCTATGAGGGCGGGGTTCAGGATGATGGGCAGGGCCATGGGTGGCACCCCCACCTGCAAGGGGGAAGCCAGAGGCTGCAGGATCAGCGGCTGCTGGGCCATGGCTGTAGGGGTCTCTTTCGCCACACTCACTTTCACTGGAGACAGGATCGGAGGTCCGGAGGGGGGGCTGCTGCCAGGGGCAGAGGCATTCTCAGGATCTGCAGAAGAAAGAGGAGGAAGTTCTGATGCTGCTGCTCTCTTGGGGAGAGGCCCCCACAGCCGAGTAGTAGGACACCCACCCACCCCAATTTTCATCCAGCCTGCTCTTGCTTAGGGTGTTTAGAGAGCCCTCCTGTAACTCTCTCTGGCCGTCACCCAAAGGAACTCTCTCCCCTCCCCGTTCCATCTACTCCTCCCAGTCTCTCTCTGGATCCAAAGGCTCTCCTTTTCATTCTATTTCCAAGGAGCTGTTTCCCTCTTCTGATTTTTCTTCTTGACTTCACACCAAGTTTTCTTTCAGAGTTCCTTGCTCCTCCACAACCTTTAACTAATCTCTTCTATCCAGCTTTTTCAACTTGCGCCTCTGAAAGATGTTTGTGCCCAAAGTCTGTTCTCTTCAAGATTATCTTCACTGTAGATGTTCTCCCCCCTTGTTCTGTTGAACTAAACAATCTACATTTCTAACCCAGATTCATTTCAGTTTTTCCTAATGTCACTTTCCTTCTGCCTTTTCTCTGCATCGGCCTCTGCCCAAATCTCCATGGGCCACCTGGGTGCCTCCCCTGCCTGTTTCATGTCCCCACCCCTTTCTCCTCACCCCTCTTGCGGATTCTTCTGCCTCATCCCCTAATTTCCTTTTCTGAACTTTCCACCTTTTGCTCTATTTGCTGTCTTGAACCTGTCCCGGCTTCCTGCCAGCAATCCCACACACCTGCTGTACCATCTTGAATTTTTTTTCTCCTGCCCTCGGTATTCTGTTTCCTGCTTTCAGTCTGCTGTCCCTCAGACTGGCTAATGAAAACCCTAACCCCGCGAACCTCTCTCTTGATAACGAATACCTTCTTTGCCTTCTCTTCTCTAAAGTTTCAAATACATCATTCTTTCTCAAGTCCTTACATTCTCTCTGATCGTGATGTCCTAAGGTCACCGTGCCTTAAAAAGGATACAGCAGAGTTTGAAAAAGTACAGAAGAGGCAGCCAAGATGATTAAGGGGCTGGTGCAGCATTCCTACGTGAAAAGGCTGAGGACTCGGGGACTTTTTAGTTTTGCAAACAGATGGCTAAGGGGCAACATGACAGAGGTTTACAAAATTACACATTGGGTGGAGAAAGTGGACACAGGAAGCTTTTTCTCCCTCTCCCACAATGCCGGCACTCAGGGCCACCCATGAAGTTAAAAGGGGGATTAGGCAGACCCATGAAGGAGAGATCCATCAATGGCTACTAGCCACGGTGGCTGAAAGGAACCTCCACATTCTGCCTCTGGGGCTCAGTGCCAGGAGGCAGCATCAGAGACAGGCCTTGGTCTCTTATGCCCGGCTTGTTGACCTTCTGGGGTAGCCGGTTGGCTGCTGTGTGAGACAAGAGGCTGGACCCCTGGTCCGAGCCGATCAGATGAGATTTCCATCAGTGCAGCGCAACTTCCTTGCCCAAATGCTTCTCCTGGCTGAGGGGGCTCTCCCACAACAGCCTCCCTCCCAGGCGGTGGGAGGGGAGGAGCCTGCAGAAGCATCCGGTGGGATCTGCCCCCCCATGCCTCCAATTCCCCTCTTTTGCTCTCTAAACTCAAGACCACGTGGCTTCTTCCCTGTTGATTTCCCTTGTTCTTTGGAACAGCTCTAGCCGTTCCTTCCTGGCTCACTTTTATACCCGAAGCTCCCTCCCAGGACCATTCCATTGTGGCCCCCTCCCCCGCCCCACACACACCCCTTCTCAAAACCTGCCTTTCCGGTGAAGCCCCTGACACAACCAACCCCCTGGAAAGAGAACTCACTCGTGCGCGGCTCACTCTGCTCCTCACTCACTCACATTACCCTTGCCTCTCCCGTTCATCCCCCTCCAGTTGCGGGCAACCTACACTGCGAACTGCAGACCACCAAAAGTCCCCCTGGGGGGCAGAGCCGTCCGCCTGCAATGCAGCACCGTGAATGTTGCTGGCCAGGTAATTTACTTGTGCGCGCACACGCACACACAAACCCCTATCCCTGCAGGAGGTGAAGGGCTTACCACTGGCTGTCCGCTCAAGAGTCTTCTCAGGAGGTGCCGGGTGGGGGGCTGGCCTTGTGTCCCCCCCAGAAGAATGTGGCAGGACAGACACGGCTGGTTGTGGAGGATGCATCTCTGATGGTAAAGTTGAAACGGGGTCTAAATAAAAGCAACAAGCAGAAAACCTTATATTTTCTAGAGGGGGGGGGAGGCAGCTCCTCTAACCCAGCTTGAATTTTCAAGATCTGGCACCATCACCAGCATGTCAGGTGTGCAGTTCTGAGAACAGTGTGGAACAAGGGCTCTCTCCACACACAAGACTTCTGGGGTCTACTCCAATGCTGGAATCAGCAAAGCGCTTCCATCAGACCCTTCAGAGGGGCCTAACTTAGGAAAGTGTCCAGGATCACAAGTCTGCGGGGGCCCCAGTTTGCTTTCATGCAGCAAAGGGAACTTGCCACAGTGGCCTCTGGATCGCCTCAGGACCTGCCATGGTGCTCTTGCCCAGCAAGCAGACCGGAACCGTTGCTCCGAAGCACCTGACATTCCAGCTCAAGCCACCGCGAACGGGCTCCTGCCTATGGGGAGTCCAAGTTCCTAGTGCAGCAGCTGCCAACAGCCTTGGAGGAAGGCTGCCCGCTGCGGGACCCCTCTCTCGGAAGGCAAAGGCTGTTTGCTGGCTCTCCAGCACACAGGAGCTGCCTGCCTGCCTGCCCGCCCATGTACCTTGGATGACTGTCTGTTTGAAGAGCTCATCTCGCAGCTTTGGCAGAAAGCAGTCTATGCGCTCCCAGGTGATCTCCCAGAGATCTGAGTAGCCGGTCCGGGAGTCAGCGCTGTGGAATATTCCGGCGGTGTCCATCACCAGCAGCATGTTCTTCAGCGACTCAGGAATAGCCTCTGGCTGCAAAACAAGACATGTTGGAGATTCAGAGCCAGATCTTGCTTCCGCAGCCGGCTGTCTGGTTCACTTTGGAGGTCATAACAGGGTCAGTGAACCTTGGAGCAGGGCAGCTTCTTGACCGAATGCCAGGCGCGCATGAAACCTCAAAGCCATTGGGGAGAAACATGTGGAAGTAAAAGAGGTCCGACTGCCTGTGTGCCTTTTAGAGCTACATCAGGCAAGGGGAGCTAGTGGAAATCGGAAGGAGCAGCAAACCACATACCAGCAGGTCGCTGGAGCCGGAGTGCATGTACTTGTCCATGAAATCCAGGATGGTCAGCCACAAAGCAGCAAAGGTGGGGAGGGAGAGCAGCGGAGACAGGTGCTGCAGGAAGACCTGGAACAGAGGAGAAGCCAAAGCCAGAGGTGAAGAGGGGCCAGGGGGGGCGGGTGCTTCTTCCAGAACTCCCACTCCTGGCAGCTCCTTCTGAGACACTCGCAAGCCCTGCAGCGCCTCACTTAAAGCCCCCACCCCCCTTCAGATGGCCAGAAAGTTCTCCAAGGCCCCTTGTGTATTTTAAAAAAACCATTTCCCTCACCAATGCCAAATTCTGTGACCAATAATGTTAAATGACAAGGCAAAACGGGAAAGACATCCACGATCTTAATGCGCTTCTCTCTCTCTCTCTCTCTCTCTCTGGTTTCCCATGAGAAGGTGCACCTTTGGGACGGGGGTGTGTGCTGAACACTTGTTGCTGCCCCAACATAAAGGCATAAGACAGCTGAAAAGTCCAAGGACTCCTCCAAGGAAGCCCCTGGTTCATAACAGAACTGACGCAAAGCAAAAGGGGACTGACGGCAAGTTTATTTTTCTCACCGGCGGGGGGGGGGGATGGGGGACGGGACCACTTCTAACTTGGGTGCATGTCCAAGGTGTGGGGCGCCCATCTCCCAGGGTGGGTGGGAGGGCGGATTGAAGGCCACTGTGTGCTCACTGGTTGCTTCACACGACCCGCAGCCCAGCCTCCACCTCCCCTCCTTGGGAAAGTAGCCCTCTCAGCAGTAGCTCAGTATGCGACACGCTCAGAGAAAGGAAGCCAGCAGCCTTCTGGCACCTTGGAAAGCAGAGTCGACGCTCTCATTCTGGTCTCCTCCATCCCGCCAACATCTGCTGGGCTGATGTTTTCCAGGAGTTTAGTCAGCAGAGGAAACAGCACCTGTTTGATGCATGAAACACAGAGCTGGAAGGGATCTCAGGGGTCATCTAGTCCAACTCCTGCACAATGCAGGAAATTCACAACTACCTCCCCACTCTCCCCGAGACCCCTACTCCATGCCCAGAAGATGGGGGGGGGAACCACCCTCCAGGATCCCTGGCCAATCTGGCCTGGAGGAAAATTTCTTCCTGACCCCAAAGTGGCAATGGGCTTCCTGACCCCTGGGCATGCAAGAAAGGGTCATGAGAGCCAAACACTGACACAAGCCTTCCTGCCCTCCCTCTCGTTCACATAGCAGTGCTGAGATGGCCATCTAGCCTCTGCTTACAAGCCTCCAAAGAAGGAGAGCCCACCCCCTCCTCCCGAGGAAGCCTGTGCCACTGAGGAAAGTTCCACTGTCAGGAAGTTCTTCCTAATATTTAGCCAAAAACTCTTTTGACTTAGTTTCAACCCACTTGTTCTGGTCTGCCCTTTTGGGACAACAGGAACCAACAGGCAAACAGGTAATGTAAAGAAAAAAATGTGCCCACTAGGAACCGTTCTTTTTTGGGAGGGGGGTATTTCCCCCTTTTGTTCCCCTCTCCTTAATCCGCTCCTGCTGTTCAGTGGACGGGAGTGGCCTTGGGGGCCTCCTCCTCCTCCCCCCCCCACACGCCCGCTGCCCTCTCAGAAGCCCAACCAGTCACCGCTCTGTCTCTGCCACGAGGGGCGAGACCCCAACCAGGCTGAGGCCACCCACGCAGCAAGAACCAGCGCCACGACTTCCGGCAAGGGCCGTGTGCCGGCTGTGACTGCGAGAGCCAGAGGCACGGGGCGATGAGCAAAGGAAGATGCACAGCCCAAGCACCCCCAGGCATGTAGCTAGATGCGCGCGCACCCCCCCCCCCATGACGGCTGAGTGATTGCTTCCACCTTCCGCTCAAGGGCTTCCACCTGCACTCTGCTCTTGTGCAGCCCCAAACTTCCATCCTCTCCTCTTCGTGGGTTGTCTCATTTTGCTGCTACAGCAACAGGGGCCTCCTACTTTACAACAAGAAGTGTGAGGCCCCACAACAAACTTGCTGACTTGCTTCTGGCCTCTCTCCCAACCTCAGGCCTATAAGGGAGGTGTCCTTGTATGGAAGAGCACCAATGTGGTGCAGAGTGGGAAGCTGAAGCACTGTAGTCAAAAGCTCTGCTCACAACCTGAGTTTGATCCCGACAGAAGTCAGGTTCAGGTAGCCGGCTCAAGGTTGACCCAGCCTTCCATCCTTCTGAGGTCAGTAAAATGAGTACCCGGCTTGCTGGGGGTAAAGTGTAGACAACTGGGGAAGGCAATGGCAAACCACCCCGTAAACAGAGTCTGCCCAGTAAACACCGTGATGTGACGTCATCCCATGGGTCAGTAATGACCTGGTGCTTACACAGGAGACTACTTTTACCTTTCCTCATATGGCTGCATCTCTCAGCATCAGGGCCATAAGATGCAGGTTGCTGTTTCTCAGTCTGGGGACCCAAAGTTCAAACACTCAGCCACATAGAGAAACTGCCCTATAGCCCAGGGCTGGAGGATAGGGAAGGAATGTGCTCCTCATCGACCCCTAACCTCAGTCCTACAGGGCAGTTCCTGGCCCCATCAGGCTATGGGCTGAATGGAAGCGGCTGGCTCGCCTGGGGCCTACCTTGACTCTGGCAGGTTTCAGCTCGCACCGTAATATTTAGGCGAGGTCACCTTTTTCTGCATTCCTGGGGATTCCCTCAACTGAGGGAGAGACTTCATTTTGCAGTTCTCCTGATCAGCACAGGTTGCCTGGCTTATGATGAGAAGAGATTAGGAAAAGGGGCAAAACCTGAAGGACTGGTGGCGAGCAAGAAACCTCCTCTTAAGCAGATCAAAAGGCCATGGCTGGCTGAGGAAGCATTGCCTTGTGGGGGGGGGCTGGTGGAGGAGCAGGAAGCACCCCTCTTCCCAGCTGCCACCAGTCCCTTCTCCCCCACCCTAGCTGTATTGGGACTACACAAACACCACGTTCTTCAGCAAATGACTCGCTGCCCACTTGCAGCTCTGTGGCAAGAATTCCAGGGATCCGTTGCTCGGGGTCCCTCGTGCTCTTCTGGGCAGACCTCTTGAGATTCCCAAAAGTCATTTGCTATCAGGCAGTGGTTCAGAAAATGGGAACGGATATCAATGAGCACATCTCAGAGCACTCACATCTCAAGGAGCTCGCTGGATCTCCACTTAAAGGCCCTCCAGATCCAGTGGGGGGTGTGTGGCTTCCTCTACCTGACTTGGGGCAACAGAGAGGCTGCTCTTGAAATTGATTTCTCTGAGCATAAGCCCACATCTGCATGAAGAGCCAGTGACCTGCTCTAAATGTGCTCAGACAACACACTGAAGCCTGGATGAGTCTCGATACCTTCCAGCGATGCAGACCCCCCCCCCCGATCTCCCCCTGCCAAGGCAGGCACGTGAGGTACCTTATTGAAGCAGGACTCCCACTCCAAGGCATCCAGGGCCTGCAGGTCATGCACCAGGAGAGCCCGCTGCAGGTAGGTCAGGGCCTGCATCCTCACCTGCCGCCGCGCATCGCAGCACAAGCAGGCGATACCTGCGAACAGCAGCAGTTCAGAATGAGAGGAAGAACTTCCAGTCTCTGTCTGGACGTGCCCAATCCTGGCTGCCAGGCGCAGCTTCCACCCATGGAAGCGCAGTACACTCACCCACCCACAGAGGTCCAGGCCTGCTGGGTGCTTGTTACAAATAGGGAAATCCCTCAGCAGAGCAACCATCAGCACACATCCAGCATCTATCAAGCTAGGCTCTAGGAAACCCGGGTCCCGTCCCCACATGGCCACATGGATGCCACTGAATGACGTTGGGCCAATCCCTTTCTTTCAGTTGAACCTACCTCGCAGGGTTGTTCTGAGGATGAAATGGAGGAAGGTGCAATGATGTACACTGCTCCAAGCAGCTCGGGGAAGGGTGGGATAACAATGTACTAACACAACATCTAGCTTGAAACACCGAACCAGGACTTCTACTGGGGCACTGCTGAGCCCTGACTTCCCCCAACCCCACCAATCACAGGGGGCAACTCCCACGGGCAGCCAAAATCCTGGAGGCTGGAAATCCTGGGAAATGTGCACCAGAGTGATTGCCACCACATGGTTCCCATGTGTAAAACCACCACGGGAATCACTTTGGTGAGTCATGAGTTCCAGGACTCTTGTTAGTCAGTGGGAAAAGCTATGTGTGTGTGTGTGTGTGTGTGGGGATTCCTTCAACATAACCAAGAAAAAAGACCGCCACGGTGTCAAAGAGAATGGGCAGAGCACGGCTCTTCATAACCCCCTGCCGGCCACAGGTTTAAGCTGGAACGGACTGGAAACTCTCTTCGGAAGTGCCCGGGTGTGGCTGACAGCTCCGTGCGCATCCAAGACCCTGCCGAGGCAAAGGCTCCCCCGCCAAGGGTGTTGTGAGCCCCACCAGAGCACCTCTGGCTCCTCGCCTTGCCATTCCCACGACACCCAGCTACAACCTCCCTGTGACCCCCCTCTTCTCTGAAGGACTACTTCGGCCGCCTCACACATCTGGCTCTGGCGCATGTGGCTGCCGTGCCCTGGCAGGCGAGGCTGGCGCCAGCTGTACCTTGCAGGAGCGGGCACCAGCAATTGGCCCACAGAGTCTGGGAGTCGGCTTCAATCTTCCTCCCTGCGGCCTCCAGGTGGTGCTGCTCCTCCGCCCAGGAGTTGTAGATGTTGGCCGCTCGCGTGTGCAAGGTGTGCATCAGGTCCAGCAGCTGCAGTTAGACAGTTCAGGCAGACAATGAGTGACCTACAGAGGGGGGGCCCGTTAACTCACAAACTAATCAAACAACGCTAAGATCTAAGAAAGAGAGGAAGGGAGATGAGCAGACAGCCTGGATGTGTCCAAAAAGCAATTCTTAGAAGACCAAAAAAAACCCAGGCAACCTTCTGAGATCGAAGGAACAAGCTTACCCAATTCAGAACCCCACTCCAAGGTCCCTGCACGGTTCTTGTCTTGATTAAGAAAGTCATGTCTTAAAAGGAAGACCACTTTACCAGACTTTTTGGATGGTGAATTGTTCATTACCAAAATACAGACGCACAACAAAACGCCCCCAAACGGGGCAAAAATATGTACGTTACAAATAAGAGAAAGATTTCCATTCCCTACAAAGAGGGGATTGTCTCACACTAGACTCCTCCCAAGGATCTACCCCCTTTTATCACAGTGCCAGGCAGTGTTGAGCGAGCCAAAGACTCTGGGCCAGACATTTTCTCTCAGCCCAACGTCCTTCGTAGGGTTCTGGTGAAGATAAAGTAGGCCCAGGAAAACCAGGAATGTCACTCCAAGCTCCTTGGGGGAAGGGTTCCAGCACAGATGGAATAAGTAAACCTCAGTTCCTCAGCCCCCAACCTTCTAAAGCACCTGGGAGGGGGGAGCTGACTTGAGGCTGGGGTCTCTTAGGATCCCTTCAGCCCACCGAGCTGCTCTAGATTTGCAAAGCAAGAATACAAAGCCTTTTGAACACTCGTCCATGTCAGGTGATTCTGAGTATCTAGGAATGACCTTGCAGGACCAAACCAGGTTATGCTTAGCCCAGAATTGTCTGCGTGCAAATCCCCAAATCAGCAGAGGCACCGGGTGGCGCACCACAAGCTGGCCCGTGGGCCCAGACGTTTTCTTCTGCCCACTCCGCCTCAAATCTCAGAGTCCCAGAATTTTTCGCACCTCAGGACATAAAAAACCTCCAATCCTACACATTCCTTGTCAACTTGCTGGGGAAAATCCCACCTCCTGCATCCAGCTCTCCTTCAAGGACAGAATCACAGTACCACCCTAGGCACATACTAGCAAGGCCTCTTTCCGAAGGGTGCATCCTTAGCTGACACATTGGAGGAGGCCAGGTATGTCTCCGCTACTTATCTGACACGACTCAGAACAATCTCCCCTGCTGCTTTCCCAGCCTTCTGCCCAGTGTCAATGGTGGCAGCGGAGCTAGCTGTCTGCAGACAGGTGCCTGTTCTCGGCCAAAAATCTTCCTGCTCAGCACTCTTCTTTCTCTGGTGAGAGCTGAGTGCAGCTGCGCCAGGACAGAATGAGAAGGAAGCCCGGCCTGTAGATGGGACTGGAAGTGATGTTTCTCAAGGACAACAGACAGCAGGGAAAGGAGAGGAAGAAATCCAGGCTATACTTACGTCCTGACTAACCTGTAAAGACACAGTGTGGTAACTGGCAGGAACGCTCTCGTCCTCTTCCTCCTCATCACTGGGAGAGCGGGGCTGGTGCTGGCCGGAGCCCCTCAAGTGCCTCTCCTTGGCTTTCTTCTTGAAACGGGCTGTTCGGGGGTCATACTTATGGCTCTTCCCCCTCTTCTCCTGGGACTTGCACCCTGAACACAGAATACCCCCATAAATGTCAAAAAGGCACCATAAATTGACCTTGGGAAGCTGCTGCATCCCCAAGAACTGAAAGGAAATGCAGAAAGGTAAGGGGGAAGTCTGCCTTTCAGTCCGAGGGCCAGGCTGGAAGCAGCACAAGAATCAGACAACAAAAAGAAACCACCCCTGCGCCTGATTTTGCTGTGACTCCAAGGACTGGAACTCAGTACAAACTTAAAAAAAACAGCCTCCCTCCCAGAGCCACGCAAAGATTCCCCACAGGCTTCCTACAGCAGGAAATCTTTCCTCTGCATGATTCTCCAGTCTGATATAGGCTCATTGTAGTCTATGGGGAATCTTTGCGGGCCTCTGGGAGGGGGGCTGTTTTTTTAAGGTAGAGGTATCAAATGTGCACCTTAGCTGCTGGTGACTCTACTTAGAAGAACCCCCAAGTTTGGTAAAGGTTGGGTCAGAGGATTCAATTTTATTGGCCCCCATTTTCCTCTCCATTTGGGGGACACGCCTGCCTCCTTCCCCCACCTGCCTCCTTCCCTGCTGTTGCACAGGGAACATTCATGGCTCCTAATCCTCCCTCCCTTCCCACATCCACCTGCAACACCACAGGGAAGCGCCTGGGAGGAGTCAACCTCCCTCCCTTTTAAGTTTTCTGGTTTTTCTGCAATTCTGGCAAGCCCCCCCCCCTCCACATTTACAGGAAAAAATTCCTTTCTACCTCCATGGCCCCAATCTGCAGATTTAAGTTTGTTGACTATTAGATATATTAATATGTAATACAATTAAATAAAACATTAAACACGCGTCATGGGCCCAAGAGATTCCCTTACAACGTCTGCCATGGGCCCAACATATTAATTAATTTACAAAAGTTATACCCCACCTTTCTGCCCTCTCATCAGGACCACCAAGGAAGCTAACATTAAAAATATACATGATACATAACACAGGTCACGGGCTGACAGATCCATTTACAACATGTGCCCAAGCCACAGCTCTGTCCTTCACAAAACTAGCTGCGGCCAACAGCGCAGGTAGTTTTGAAAACGAATGAACCAGGGTTCCTTCCGTGCCCAGGAGGATGCCCAAGCGAGAAACAGGGAGCTCCTTTGTGCAGATGAGCTTCCTTCCGTAACTGCTGAAGAAAGAGGCCCAAAGCACACACAAAGCAATGTGTCTGTCTTAGCGATGGTTGCCCAGGACCCTTTCGCATGCTACTCAGGTCACAGATAGTGGCAAAATCATGCACCTGGAGCCTCACCTCCATTTAGACTGGCCTCCACGAAGATACGGATGGTTTTGACACAAAGTTCGAAGTTCTCAGGTGTGACATGGGCTGCATCTCGCACAATGAAAGACAAAGACTCCACGCACTTCATCAGAGACTTGGTATTATGTGGGCCCAGATCCAGCCCCACGGTCAGACTGTACTGATTCACCAGCGGTGAGCTGCACGGCTTGGAGGGTCCTATGATGGCTTTTGGACTGTCCAGGTCATCCCTTCCAACCTGCGGAACAGAAAGTGCTCGGGGTTTGACCGAGCGTGCCACGGCCATGAAAAGCACCACCTCCCCAACAACTACTTTCAGTTCCCAGCCTATGTGCTCTGGGCTCCCTCTGCCTCAAGACCCCTCTTTGTGCACTGCCCCAGTCAACCCCTGCTAGGCTGACCGCTGGCTTGGGGCCACGTCGCTGAGTCCAGTCTGCAGCAAACCAGTGGCGGAAGAGCAGTTCCTGCCGCCCCCATGCACAACCACAAGGCCCTCAGAATCACTTACCACCAGCCAGCCACTGTTCACGACGTCGACGTCAGTCACAGAACGATGCATTTTGCTTTGCTTGCTGTGATCTGTGTACACCTCCGAGTCAGAAGTGTAGCCACGATCTGGGCTGGATTCATTAGGGTGGTAGATCTCACTGTCCGACTGAGCCCCTTCAACAAACAGAGTGAGATAAACACACGAGAACGCACATGCAAGCAAATGGCTGAGGTGATGGCAACTCTTAATGACGCAGGGTGAGGTCTCACACTCCACTTTCCATCTTGTGCAAGAGCAGCCAAGACTGCCCACACTGGAACAGAACGGTCTCGGCAACTCTCTCCTCTTACTGCGTGTAGGCTGAGGTTTTGTAATAGGAAGAAACTTAGCTCAAGTTTGGTAAGTTACCGTAGGCTGACTCAAACAGTACAGCACTGGACAGAAAATTGTTAAATATCCTTTAAAATATCTACATCCTTTTAAAAAAATCCTACATTGCTGCTTTCCTAGTATTTATTTATTTACTGAATTTATAGTCTGCCTTTCTTAAAAGAGACTCAAAGTGAATCACACAGTGTAAATCAATAACAGTCCACACAAAAAAGGCATCTAATAAGCATAATTGGTCAAAACAATCAATATGAGGAGACACTGAACGAGCAGCGTACTGGGACTAGGCTCACCAAAATCAGAAAGAGCAGATACATTTCTGGGCAATTCAATAAGAACAGCCAGTGTAATGCGGCAACCAAAAAGGCTAATGCAGTCTTGGGGTGTATCAACAGGGGCATAACATCCAAATGGCAAGATGTCATAGTTCTGTTGTACACAGCATTGGTCAAACCATGCCTGGAGTACTGTGTGCAGTTCTGGAGGCCCCACTTCAAAAAGGATGTGGACAGAACTGAGCGGGTACAGAGGAGAGCAGCGAGGATGGTGAGGGGCCTGGAGACCAAGCCCTACGAGGAAAGGCTGAGGGAGTTGGGAATGTTCAGTCTGGAGGAGACTGAGGGGGGACAGGGTTGCTCTCTGTAAGTATTTGAAGGGCTGTTAGTTAGAGGAGGGCAGGGAGCTGTTCCTGTTGGCAGCAGAGGACAGGACTTGCAATCAGGGGTTTAAATTACAGGCGAAAAGGTACCATCTGGATATTAGGAAAAACATTTTTACAGTAAGAGTAGTTCAGCAGTGGAATGGGCTACCTAGGGAGGTGGTGAGCTACCCCTCTCTGGCAGTCTTCAAGCAGAAACTGGACAAACACTTGTCAAGGATGCTCTAGGCTGATCCTGCACTGAGCAGTGGGTTGGACTAGATGTCCTGTATGGCCCTGTTACCGAATGCTTGCCATCTCCCGGACTGGCTACATGGCAACCCCAAAAAGACATGTATCGCCACCATTCCAGACATGCACCAAGCCCCAAACGCTATGGAAAGGGCTGCCGCACCGTCCCGCGAAACAAGCAACAGAGGAACCACGGGCAGGCAGGCCCCTCCAATGAACCAGAGGGAATCCATTTTCCTGCGACCCCATTCTAGCTTCCAGCAGAAGCCATTTCGCAAGGAACAACCAGACACGTAGCCTGCACCCCACCCCTCCATATGCATGATTAATGGCTCATTAGATGGAACCGAGATATCAGCTCCAGCAGATTGCTCCCCCGGCATTGCGAAAGTGCCTCGCCCAGACGCAGCTGTTCACGTCTTTGTATCCAGCCCGATAATCCCATCAGCGATCATCTCCAGACTCTCCCGGAATTCCGCAAGTCAATAGGTTTAGGTTAGCCTGTCTCAATTGCCCCCCTGTCCCACCTTAGCAGCCGGCCATTAAGGCCTTTAGCCACCTTTGTTCTTCATGGGAACCACAAGGGGGTAATTCCATCATCCCCCGCCCCAGAAAGAGTATAACTGGGGTCGCTCTCAGCCATACCTTACCTTCCTCCTCCCCTCGCATACTTGCTGTCACTATGTTGGTGTGGGTTTTGTGCAGCCCGACCACGCATTCCTCCCGTCTCACTGGCCGAGTCCTGGGAATCCCCTGCAACCGCTTCTCTCTCATTTTAACCGGATGGAACCCCGGACGTCCCTTCTCCTGGACCAGGTGTAGTATTGCCCCTCTTCAAAGGGAAACTGCCACATTGGCGGAAGTCTCTGCTCTACCATCTTTATTTTCCTAGACTCTGACTGTATGATTGTGTATGTGTTATTGGATTGCTTGTACACATTTTAAGTAAACTCTCTAAAAGAAAACCATCGTTTCCGCCTTATTATTTGAATCTCAGAACGGACCCGTAGACACAGGTTAGATCCTGAAGTTACGCCTTTAGCCAGTTATTGATTTGCTAATTCCCCATATAAATATTCATAACTGAGCAATTTGGCTAACAGCCCCTTCCAACTCTATGATTGTATGATTCTAGAGCAAGCCCAATTCTGATTCTTGGTTTTTCTGGTCACTAAAATACAGCATTATTTTGCATGTGTGTGTGAAAGCATGTGTGTGCGAAAGCACCAAAATTAAGGTGGGGGGAGAGAGAGAGAGGAAGAGCTTGCCATTCTGTAGTTATCCGACCTATGTCTACAGGGCCTTGAAAACATTGCCTTTGGCAGCTCCTTCCCCTGAAGTGTGCCAATTCCTCACCAGTATATTAAAACAGGTGTGACATCTTGCTGCATTTAAAGGGGGGGCGTGAACCCAAGTTGAAGGGCACAAAGCGGCTCTCCTCCACAGATAACACAGCACAACAGAACTGCTATTGTGTCTGGCACCAGGGGCAAGAAGAAAGGGAAGGGACAACGCCACGGCGGGCGGTCATCCAAGAGCAGGTGAGGCCTTTTCGGCTGGCCAAAAAAGTTGCTGTCAACTCTGCAGGCATTTGGTAAACCAAGAAAGGGATGGCATCAGGTTTCCTACTAGCAGAAGCCGCTATCGACAACCAGCCTCACCGGTGTCGTTCTCCACTCTCGCCGTCGCCTGCAGAGCCGGGGGTGGCTTCACCCCTGAGCCGATGCACTCCAGGAGGGTGAAGAGGGTGTACCAGTCGTCCCCGGAGTGGATGTTGGCCGCGTTGGTCTTGAGGAGCTCGTGGAGGCCGTATGCCACCTGGTGGCTGACCCTGTTCAGCAGGCTGGGCTTCATCATCAGCAGGATGCGCAAGGACAGCAGCACCTGCTCAGAGGGGGGGGGAAAAAAGGGCGGAGTTCTAGGGGGCCCCCACGTCGGCCTCGCCTTAAGAGAAGAGTCCCACCTCAGGGCAGCAGGACAGCCTTTTCTGTTCCTTGCCCTGTGATTAAACTAGCCAAGTCGTCTTCCCCTGTGCTTACAGCGACATCTTGCTTTAACCTTCCAATCATGGCTATGAAGGCTGCAGAGGGAGAATAATTCTTGGCACAGCTGCAAGAAAAGGCTTTGGTTGCCTCTGATGCAGCAAGAAACAGGCAGCTTAAAGGCCACGCACCATTGCCTGTGAACAGTCCGCCTCCTGTCTATGACTCCAAACCGCAAGAGAGCCACAGTTAAATTGTGGAACTCCCTGCTCCAGGATGTGGTGATGGCTGCCAACCTAGAAGGCATTATGAGGGGAGTGGACATGTTCATGAAGGAGAAGGCTATCCATGGCTACTAGTCAAAATGGATACTAGTCATGATGCATGCCTATTCTCTCCAGGATCAGAGGAGCATGCCTGTTATATGAGGTGCTGTGGAAGGCAGGCAGGATAAATGCTGCTGCAGTCGTCTTGCTTGTGGGCTTCGTAGAGCCACCTGGTTGGCCACTGTGTGAACAGACTGCTGGACTTGATGGGCCTCCTTGGTCTGATCCAGCAGGGCCTTTCTTAGGTTCAGACGTGAGATCCTTGCTGTTTTCAACCAATTCGGCTTTAGGGCTCTGAGTCAGGCAAGCTCACTAACTGCAGTGGAAAAGGATCCTGCCCGACCATCTCTACCGAGCTTTACTGCCTTAGAGCATTCAAGAAAACTCTGACAGCATCTCACTGACACTTGGGTTTCTCCCTGGCCTTTGTCTCCCCTGCGTTTCCGGGGTCCACAGGATGTGCCAGGTGAAGCGACCCAGCAAGGCCCAGGGGCCAGATGCCCCACGGCAGCAGCCCTCTCCAACAAGAGGCACGTCAAGACAGCTGCCTTTACCTGGGCGCTGATCTCTTCCCTGCGGAGCAATCGAATGGCCAGACGCAGAAGCCCCACCACCGCTCTCTCCACCAGGAAGCAATACTCCACAGCATTCACGCACAAGTGGTAGAGGTGGTCTCGCACTGCCTGCCACACGAAACCCACACGATCCCTAGAGAGAGAGAGAGAGGAGAAGGGCACTGCGATCAGATATACACAAACCAGATCCAGGTGGCCTGTGACCCAGCTGGAAAGTGCACACACGCCTATGCTCCCGCTCACTCTCACAGCAAGAAGGGAGACCCTCAAGACTGTCACTAAATGGGGATTACATCTTCAAGCAACTAATCTATCCAAGCCCCAGAAGGTCGGACCAGGACCAACTGGTTGAAATTAAATGAAGAGAGTTTCCAGCTAAACATTAGGGAGAACTTCCTGACAGTCAAGGCGGTTCCCTGGTGGAACAGGCTTCCTCAGGAGGTGGTGGGCTCTCCTTCCCTGGAGGTTTTTAAGCAGAGGCTAAATGACCATCGGTCAGCAATGCTGATTCTGTGAACTTAGGCAGTTCACGAGAGGGAGGGCAGGAAGGGTTGCATCAGTGCTTGGCTCTCGTGGCCCTTTCTTGCATGCCCAGGGTAATGCCGATCGCCACTTTGGGGTCAGGAAGCAATTTTCCTCCAGGCCAAATTGGCCAGGGATCCTGGAGGGTTTGGGGGGTGGGGGTGGCCATCTTCTGGGCGTGGAGTAGGGGTCACTGGGGTGGGGGGGAGGCAGTTGTGAATTTCCTGCATTGTGCAGGGCTTGGACTAGATGACCCTGGTGGTCCCTTCCTACTGTGATTCTATGAAGCCCCCTTGGATTCATTAGATCTCTAACTTTGCTACAAGATCCCAAGTGTTCATCAAATCCTCCTTACCACAAGCTTTTAATGGATCAAGCCCCTGCCTGCATTTTCAAACTGTGGGGCAAGACTACGTAGGAAGGGAGTGTGCTTCCATGTGCCAGAAAGAAACACACCTATAACCATTTACACCGATGTCATAAGGACTCCACAAACGGCACCTTGGAAACAATTCTTACCAGGAGCACATGTTCTCATCTCCCCTCTTAGACCCCAAACAGGGACTCAGGAACCAGCAGCTAGATGGAGGTTGTCAGTTCCTTCGTTTATTTAATTTATTTAAAATATTCATACATTCTTCTTTTCTTCTAGTGCAATGCAGGGGAACACAGCGTGCAATCTCTATGTGAACACAGCGGTGGTGGTGGATGTCATAGCTGACTTCTGGCAACCCCGTAGGGTTTGCAAGGCAAGAGATGATCAGAGGTGGTTTGCCATTGCCTGCCTGTGAGTAGAGACCCTGGGCTCCCTTGGGGGTCCCCCATCCAAGGGCTGACCCTGCTTAGCTTCCAAGGTCTGACGGGATCGGGCTAGCCTGGGCCATTCAGGTCAGGACACTATACAGGACTATAGTTCAGTCTGCTAAATCTCAAAATCTTTGTCTAGTCTCTTTCAGAAGGAGATTCTGATGCTCCCAAATCTTCCTCTATTCACCATGGCACTCTTCATCGCTCTCTGCCTCCCCTGAATCCCATATTTGGCACACTTCATACATTCAGATCTGAGGGTCTGCATGAAGTCTATGCTTCTCCAAGACTTCCTGCTCACCCTCAGCCGAAAGCGATCAGACGCAATGAATATGGGTTGGACAACGTACAAGGAGTCTTAGAGATCCCAGGAGGGGGACAAAACGGTCCCAATTGGAGGGGAGGCACCTATGAGGCTCACCTGTTCTCCAGAACAATCCTCAGAAGCATCTCCAGGCAGAAAGCAGCATCTTCCTCGTCATACGTTTCCTCATCAGGAGTCACAGAGATCAGAGCCTGCAGCAGTCAGAGAATATCCACGGGTACATTTAGAGGCTGGTATGGAAAGGCGATTTCCCCACCACCAGTGGGGGCCCCTCTCTGTTCCCTTCTCTCAACACCTCCTGCAGCAGCTCATGAAGAGGTGAACATCTAAGTGGACACAACACGGTCACACCTTTCAATGAAATGGCTGCCATGAAATAGCAGAGGCATTCATTCCTGTTTGATTGGTTTTGCTTCACTAGCAATGTGGAGACCACTACAGACCTAATCGGGGGGGAGGGGGAGGGGGAAGCAGCCATTTGTCAGACTCTGCAACAGATTAAGTCACACACACACAACCCCCTTGACCCACAACCAGTTACTGTCATGGAACAGACCTAGACTAGCAGGATGGTTTAAGAGTGGTCCATTCAACCCGACAGCTCTGCCTCATCTACAGCCAAAAACCCGAGGCAGGGTGGCGGCGGCTCACCCTTGGAAAGTTCTTCCCTCTGAGGCTCACCTGTTACCTGCCTTTTCCAGATGTTTCATGATCTGCACCAAGCCTCAGGACAATTTATCAACATTTTAGATTGTTTTATATTATACCGCTTGTATGCCCACGTTCCCCCCTCTTGGACTCACACCTTAACGTGGTGAGGGGGTTTGTGTGTGTCAGCAAAGCAGAGAGCAGTACCATCAGGAGTTTAAACTCTGTCAAAAGAGTAAACCCCCAGAAGTCACTCAAGGCAGAACTGGTGACAGTTGAGACACCAGACTGAGATGCATCCACCCTGTTCATGGATCAACAGCCACAGCAGAAGAGAACAGGCAGTTTCAATGGGGATGGGGGCGGAGGAATCCTTGAAGGCTAGCTACTGGGCAGCAGCAGTAGTGGGAGGGTCTAGCGCAGTGACGCTTCAGATATCCCTGGTTAGTACTGCACAGAAGAAGGCCATGGTAAACCACTTCTGATCATCTCATACCTTGAAAACTTTATGATGGGACAACCCAAAATGAGAAAAAAAAGATACAGTGCTGGAAGATGGTACCCCCAGGTCGGATACACAGTAAAGGAAGCCCACAACCCTCAGTTTGCAAGGCCTGCTGCAAGGCTGTTAACATTAGGATACTTTGGAGGTTATTAATTCATAGTTTCCCCCATAAAAGTCAGAAGCGACTTGACAGCACTTAACACACAAGTTGTTTTTACTGACTTATACTTATGGGCTTGTTTTGTTTTCACTGTTGGTTCTACTGCCTGTAGCTTTTCTTCACTCAGTTTCAGCTTCCAGAAGATACTTTACTATGGCTGGGATGAATTTCCTGCTTTTTTGCCTGGGCTAAGAAATGTGTCTGACACCATTTTGGGAAAGGGATTGTATCTGTAATCCATACCAGTTTTCTGCCAGTGAACTACATTTATTTTGATTTTTTTTTGCCATTCTATAAAAATCTTGTTGTTGTTGTTTTAAAAAAAATACTTTTAATGCCCCCAGGCGCATATTCTGCACATTGGGTTTTTCATACTATGCTCAGCATACCCAAATCAGCTTCCAGTTTATCTTCTAATAAATTTGCTCTCTATCAAGGAGGATTGTAACAAGGTGTTCTGGCAGTCTGAGAGAGTCAACAGTGGCAGTTCTACTGAGGTTTCTATAGGTATTTGTATCCTCCGTTACATCAGAGAAACTGATGAAGAATGCATTGTCAGGAGTTTCGGCAAGAGAAGATTCTGCAGGCTCTCCATCATCTCCAGAGCGGTGCCTGGCCAAAACCTTCTGTGACAGAGTCATACCAACACAGCAGGCAGTGTTTCCCAGGTGTTCACAGGACAGGAATCTTTTTTCACGTCACTTAGCGCACATCCTTCCATACAGCCCACAAAGGTTGAAAGTGCTTGTCAGCCTCTCTCTCTCTCTCTCTCTCTCTCTCTCACACACACACACACACACCTTCATTAGTTCCTGAAGGGACTCCAGTTGCAGAAACTTGCTTTCAGTGATCAACTTCTCTGGATCACATTGCTATACGAGAGAAAATGAAGACGGATGAGCCTCAGGAGAAAAACAATGCTTAATTAATTTGTGCCAGGGGCCTATCCATGAATATATGAAGTACAAGGAAATGAAAGCATCTCTGAAAAGGTCCCGAGTGTATTTTCCCACAGAGACTTTTGATGCAGCCCTCATTTGGGGAATTCACTTTGAGATATGACTGGAATCCCAGCACTTCCTCCCCTCCACTACCGAATTAAGAACCTCAGAAGTTTAGAGATGTGTAGCACCAAAATAGAGCTCAACAAAACTTCACTCTTTTCCTTAAAATCACCTCCCAGTTCAGTGCTGAGGTGCTACAACTACCGTGTCTGGGAGGCCTCTTAAGAGTCCAGAACCTGGATCAGCTGAGATTCAGCCTGGGCCCCAAACAGTCTTTCATTTTGAATTTGCGGGGGGAGGGGCGGTCTAAAATCCAGCACCTGACCTCCCTGTTATGATTTTCAATATATTGATTATAGTATTGACATTTTACGGCTTTAAATGCATTCATTCTCAGTCCTCAATGTTTTGTCTAAATAACTGAATGTCTATGAGAAGTGAAACAACAGAGAGAAGCATTACTCAGAGACCAGCTGATGGTCTAGGCTGTGAGCCAACTGACAGATAATAGTTTAGAGAAAAAACTGACTAGACACCTTTTGCATTTCAGTTTCTCTGCCTTTTCATCTGCCTAGATGAATTTTTAGAGATTTCTTCGCTTTTAAGTATAATCAAGATGCAATTATATATAACTTTAAGGTTAGAGGATGTTTTGACTTAATAACCAGACAACGGGCAGACATATGTGTGAACCTTAACAATGTTTTGAGAAAGATGCTGTTTATATAAAATCTCCTGATGCCATCCATCAATTTATGACATCAAGGTTAAAGGTAGATGCTTGGGAACAGACATTTAATCTGATTTCACGCATCACAAGTCTTGAAGTCCTTTTGAAGTTTGGGGAAATGACAATATTCCCACAACACAATCTTATTGGTTCCCAGAGCAAGAGCCTCCAAAATTGTATAAAAAGGGCTTGAAAATTGAGATAAATTGGGACTTTATCCCCCAGACTTGTTGCTAACAGTCTGTAAGGGACATTCTCCCCAGACATGCTTGCGTGCTGTCTGTGTGGACATTGATCCCTGGCATGATCCTTGATGGGTTGGTTACTGGTAACTTGTATATATTGTGCATATAACTTAATTTTACTATTTTCTGAAGTATTTACAATAAAAAGGAATAGTTTACAATTCAAAATAAATTGTATCATCACTTACAGTGACTGGTTATATAAGATAACGTGGTTTTTAGTGAATCACAAAATCTAAAAACTTAGTCACAAAAGTACAGTGATTGACTACCTCAGTTCCCCATTTTGGAAGCCACGGCCATCTCCTGCAGCGTCCCTGTCATAATTTACCAATGGCAAAGGCTCCGTCCGCACAAGCAACCAAACAAGGTGGTCAAGGGTTGAGAGAATAACAGGGACTGCACCACTTTAGATTGCGGGGGTGGGTGATTACATTTTTGATGCAAGTAGGAAAGTACGCAACAGAGAGACGGCTGAACTAAAACCATCCTTTCTGACACACTAATTTTTCATTTGTAGGAGCTCTTTTTAAAAATGGCATCCTCCATCTCTAGTCTGGAGTGGCATCGTCCACTCCCCCACCTCATTCTGCTGCATGTGTAGGCCAAGAGAAAGTCCCCAGCCTGAGGGGAAGCTTTCAAAATGTGGGGTCAGGAAGTACAAGTTGCTCCACCTCAGCTTCCCCCTCTTTCCATGATGCTGTCCGGAGGGGGCAGTGGGGGTGGCTGTGTCAGACAGAAGGGAAGGGGCACGTGGCTTGTTCCCAAAAGCTGTGAAGGCTGGCTACATGATTCATCAATGAGAGAATGACTGCCCTGCCTCAGAGGGTGCCAGGGTTAACCCTTCCCCACAGCACACTGAGGCACAAACAAGGCTACTACTGCAGACGCATCACGCCCACTGTGGGTGGGAAGAATCATAGAATCATAGAGTTGGAAGGGACCACCAGGGTCATCTAGTCCAACTCCCCGCAAAATGGAGGACATTCACAACTACCTCCCACACCCCCCCAGTGACCAGAAGATGGCCAAGATGCCCTCCCTCTCATGAACTGCCTAAGTTCATAGAATCAGCATTGCTGAAAGATGGCCATCTAGCCTCTGCTTAAAAACCTCCAGGGAAGGAGAGCTTACCACCTCCCAAGGAAGCCTGTTCCACTGAGGAACTGCTCTAACTGTTTGAAAATTCTTCCTAATGTCTAGATGGAAACTCTTTTAATTTCAACCCGTTGGTTCTGGTCCGACCTTGTGGGGCAATGGAAAACAACTCAGCATCATCCTCTCTATGACAGCCTTTCAAGTACTTGAAGATGGTTCTCATATCCCCTATCAGTCTTCTCCTCTTCAGGCTAAACATACCCAGCTCCTTCAACCTATCCTCACAGGACTTGGTCTCCAGACCCCTCACCATCCTTGTTGCCCTCCTCTGGACAAGTTCCAGCTTGTCTACATCTTTCTTAAATTGCGGTGCTCAAAACTGAACACATGAAGAAGCATGAGCTCTCTTGCTCGGACAGTGACCAGGGCATCTCCTCAGCTCAGCAGCTACTGACATTTTCTCCACCTCCATGGAGAGAAACTAGGTGGTTGAAGTTTGGGAAGTAGGATTCAATTTTTTTTTTTTTTTACCTACACTGCCAGGGAGTTCCCTGGGTGTGTCCTTGAGCCAGTTGCCCTCTCTTCATTTAACCTCCTCACACATTTGTGGTGAAAACAAAATAGAACTACGAGATCCTTGGAGGAAGAGCAAAGGACAATAAATGCTGCCTTGGAAAGAAGCAGATTTCCCACATGAATTTACAGGACACCGATGCTAGCGCAGTCCTAGCTTCCTCCCTTGCTGCCAAGTGCCATTCCGGCGGGCAGGCAGACAGATCCCACTGTCCCCATCCTTGGGCCCACATGCCCCATACTGGCCATTCATTACCTTTATACACTCTAAAGCCATTCGCTTGGCCTCCTGGTTCTCTGTAGAGGGCCCTCTCATGCCAGATTGTTCTGTGCCACTGAGTGTCAGCCAGCTAACAAAACTTAACACCGTGGACTCACCACTACAAAAGAAGGACACAGTGTGTTATTGAACAACGAAGCAGTCTCCTCTCCCATAACTAACAGGCTTGTCCTCGAGCACATTTGCCTGCTCACTGGCCACACTGGCTGGGCTACCCACCGGTTGGAAGGTGTCTCCTCACGCTGCAGAGAGATCTTGCCATTGGGATCCACAAAATCTTCAACCTGTGAATCAAACCAATGTATTGTGGGTATAACCTAAACTAACACTTATCAGGCTTCCTACCCAGAATCAACCCACAGAAAACTGCATCATTCCTAATCAGCATGACCTATTATGGCCCGCTTTAGGTTAACAGATAGCCCCTCAGAAAGCAAGGCTTCTATTCTCTGAATGGAACGCTCTGAATTGACTGAGCCCCCTACTCACTTTTCAGAGGAAAAAAACTTCCACTACGCACTTTAATGATCTTAAACTCTAATAATGACAACTCTTGTTCAATGTGCTTTGAATGAAGCCAAAGAGTACTGGCAGAACTTTTCATTTTCTGATTGCAAGAGGTTATTGTTGGTGGGGGGTGGCAATTATACAGTCAGCTGAGTGACCAAGGAGGAAGCAGGAGGGAGCCGCATAGCAATTCTTTTAGTAGGAATGCGTCTCTCACCACACATCACTTACAAGCTGTAAGTCTTCATTTAACCACGACCAGCGACATTTTTCCAGTGCCACGTGCCATTTTGCTCCCCTGCATTCCCTCTTTCTGAACCTTTAAAAAAATCTTCTCAATTGAGAAAGTCTACTATAGCATGATAATATTCCAGATCTCTCTAGTATGAGAAACACTTAGTTTTGCATAATCTTTACTCCACAATTTTAGTACACCAAGCCTGTACTCTTCCTGTACTCACAGCATGTGCCCATTTTTCTGCCATGTTTCGCTTAGCTATCTGCCTGTACACAGCTGGTATGCCTTTCATAAATAACTCAACAATCTCATATTCCTTTCCCCATGTTTACAAACTTATTCCATTGAGAGTGTTTCTATATTTAAATATATGAAACATTAAAAAAAACCTCGTGACTTTGATTAATTAACATGTACATGCAATCGATGTTCTGTTTGTTACACCTCTAGCATTCACTATTAGCAACGGAGAAATTTAAAGGAAGAGCTTCAAAGCTACTCAGCACACCAACACCACAGCATCAGATAACAGGGCATTACTGGCGCCCTTCATCAACCTAGGCCATTGGTTTGTCCAGCCGAGAATTGCCTTATTTGACTGGTGGCAGCTCTCGGGCAGGGATGTCATCTTTCCCAGCAATGCTAACAGGAATTCATTTTTACCGGAGGACCTGGAGATTGAACTCGGGGGGTGGTGTCTCCTATTTTCAGTGATGCTCTCTTCGAAGGTCACGGACAGCCACATTCACAATTACAACCAAGAGAGCCACATTTACTGCCACCCCTTTTGCCCCATTTCAGCTGGTGCATCGGCTGCATCTGTTTCTGGGTCAGTCAGATCTAGCCACAGTGATCCATGCCTTAGCCACACCTAGACTGGACTACTGAAATGTGCTCCACTTTGGGCTACCCTTGAAGAGTGGTCAGAAGCTGCAGCTAGACTGCTGGTCCATCATAATCATGTTTCATGTTAAGTAGCATTCAAAGTAAGGGCTCTAACTACTTCACTTAAATACTAACAGACAGTATTTAAGTGAAGTAGTTACAGCCCTTACTTTGAATGCTACTTAACATTATGAAACATGATTATAATGGATAATTGCATGGAATTTGATGTGTCTAGATAATACGTTGGTGAGGTAAGCTTAAGTGTAGTCCGCTTTTTATGGTTTTGTAATTGTATTAAGTTTATATTTGTAACTAAGTAATAATGTATGTGCAATATTTTGTTTTATGTGGATAAGCATTGGAGAGGACACTGAGGAAATTTGCCCATGAAACGGTGCAGATATCTAGACTGCCATCTGTGCAGCTGTTCATCAGCATGAAATGCTAAAATTTGATATGAGAACAGCCTCATTTGACTACGAATGGGATACATGTATCTGAAGATTGCATTATGGGCTGATTTTGCATGACTTTTTGTTAAGTTTGATTTTTTGTTATTTATGTTCAGTATATGAAAAGATTACTTATAGTATTCAAGGCTGGCATCCTGTACTCTTTTCATAAATTGATCTAATGGGTACAGAGGTAGAATTTGTTTGTGTGCATGATGACCCCATTACCCGCCCCGCTACCCATTTCCTTACCTCCACCATGGTTTTTGGCAACAGCTCTGCTCTGAAAAGCTGCAGCATGGCCTCCATGATGTTCTTCCAGCCCTCCCGCAGAATGTCACCATGGCGATGGGCCAAGTGAAACACGGTCTTCGCTGCTATGTGGGCCTTTGGGTTGCTTCCAAAAACAGTGGGCAGGTTCTCAATGGACTGCAGGGGAGAAGAGGGGAGAACAGAAGTCAGGGAGCCTGCCCTCTCGCTCAGTGTCAGCCAAGAAGAACCGGTTAGGGAACAAACAGCTGTTGACGAGAAGGACTGGAGCTGTTAACAAACTGGAGAACGGTGTGGAATCTGTGCCCCTTGCCTGCAAGACAAAACCCTGGCCACAGTCGCTCATGCTCTGCTGATTTCAAAGACTAGCTACAGTAACACGTTTTATCTAAACTACCTTGCAAACCAATTTGGAAGTTCCAGCTTAGGCAAAATGGAGCCAATTTGGCCCATATAACACCAATCTCACTTCAACATTACCTGCTAGCCAGCAGGCTTCCTTTTAAGGTACAGGTTGTCACATATGAAACAAGAAGTGGATCTGGGTCCACTGTATCTGAAGCGGCACCTTCATCCATATCAACATTCCTCGACTTGCTACAGTCTTTGTACAGGAAGGTTTAAAGCATGCATCATATGTACTTAAGCAAGTGCACAAGGCAGGTCTACGCTGTTACTAAACATTGCTATTAAACTCTCTGCACAAGGGACAAGTCAGGCACAATCTTTGCATCTTACTTGGATGGTGTATGTCTGATGGCTTTTCCCACCAGCCCTGTGAAAGATGCTGGAATCACCAAATATTCTCTCTTGTCCTTGAGTAATCTCATTAGAGCCAAAACTCGTGGAACTGGACCTCCCTACCCGAGAACGTTTTCCCCTTTCCACTTCTGCCATCTCCTACTACCTGCTATTTCTAGCAAACGGTCTTGTTACCCTCTCAACATGTCCAAACCTCAAATCCCTCCCAATTAATCTGCTCCATAATTAATTCCATATATTTTGACCATGTTTCTATTCACCCCTCTGACCAGAGACAAAATCTTTTTCTCTCATTCCTCCCTTTTCTTTGCTCTTTCTAGACAGTTGCCAAGCAGTCTACTTCTCCCTGTACCAGACCATAAAAACCAACCCTTTTGTTTGTTCTTACAATAGAACTTCTGGCAACAGAAATCCAAAACAATTGACTAATTTTCTGGGTGTCTCATGCACTTCCTGGCGGAGTCGTCTTCTCTCCGGTCCTCTGTGCCCCATTTCTTGCATCTTCTGCGGCCAGCAAAGCTCCATTCTCTTCTTGTTCAAAGCACGCACCCTCCTTTTGTTTATGCCACTCTGAAAAGGACCACGTGCACTGATGACACTCCAGATACTGATGCTTTCCAGTTACAATGGCTGCTGGTTTGGGGGTGGTTTCACTCCATGCCGCCCCAGCAAAGGAGCAATCCGGCTCCAAGCAGTCCCTGGGCAGTGGTGTCTGGAGTCCTCAGGCCCTTCCACCATTTGCTGTCTAACAGACTTTCCGTTTACATTACACAGTTGTGTCTGTGTTTGTGTGAGGGATGTGTGGAGGAGCTGGAAGGAAGCTGGAACAATCACCAAAGCACACCCTCGATGCTTTTGCCAGTCAGTTCCTGCACACCCAAATGTTTTCTGGGATTCTTTGAGACGCCGGACAAATTTGGGAGACTGCCTGGGTCCCACCGGGAGCAGCTGTCTTGCAGGCTTCCTATGCCGCCGAGTTCTGTCTCCTCTTCCCCGGCTTTCCTCCTTTTCCCAGCAAAGGACGCTGACGCACAGCTTGGAAGGTGCAAGCGGCAGCCTCTGCCAGTTTCAACTGAGCCGCGTTTCTGTCCTCCCACTCCCCCTTTCCTGGTGTGCAGCACGTGGACAGCTGCTAAAAGACTGATTGAAGAGGAGTCCAAAAGGCAGCCCATCCAAGCTGCATCCAAGTCTCTGACCCATTCCCATGCATTCCTCAGGGGCTTGTGGTAGGCAGAGCTGGTAGGGGCCTGTGAAGCAGGCCAAGGCGGTCAGGAGGAGTCACAAAAATGATGGCAGCACTTAAAGAAGCCCCCCGTGTTTGCGGTGGGGGTCACAGTGAGCGTTTGGGTCCCGGCATCCACCAAGAAGGTGACTTCTGCTTAGCCAGGACTTTCGGCATTCCTTGCCCGGACTTCCATGTGGGGGTGCGATGGAGTTCTGAATGTGACAGCCAATCATCACACACGATTACAGAATGACCCCTCAGTAACCCCTACTGGATGGGGAATAATCATTCCATGTCCCTGGGAGGAGTGGCTTGCACACCCACTCCTCCCTCCTCTACTTAATGGAAAATAGGGGGGGAGCCTATTTAAAAAAATGGGTGTAAAAGCAGGCAGCTACTGCTCCCAATGCAATCACAGAGCCTGCACTGTCTGTGTCCCTCCCCCCACCCCCCAGCATTTTATAAGGGGCTGGGGCATTTGAACAGGCATTCAAAAACCACCTGGGGGTTGTAGCCCACACCCATCTCTGGCCCTGCCCCAAGAACAGGGAGCGGTCAGTGCTGGTGGGCTGCGGTGCTTCTGCATTTGGGCAAGGAGGACCTTCTTTCCGTACAATCCACCCCTGACTTGAGGGGTTCCACCTGCACGACAGGCGATTCACTCCCCCCCACCCTGCCTCCCTCCCTCCCCTGCCGATCAGGAGAGTTTCCCTCGAGTTCCTCCTTCCCTTTTCAGCATTTTCCGCAACCACAGTTATCGTTAGCCTACAGTTTGAAACCAGCTTCAAGGTCACTCCAAGCCCCTTGCGGACTCACCTCACTGTTCAGGGCTGTGAATTTGCAGAGGGAAATGATCAGATTGTCAAAAACATCACTCAGGCCGTAATGGGCAGCTATCATGGCACATTTCCTGAAAGACAAACCGCAGCAATGGAAGAACAACCCACTCGCTGAGTCTTCTGCAATCCCCACCCCCCAAGTCACCTTACTCCACCTTACTCTACATAAAGCTTTGTTTGCATCAGACATAACAGCGAGGAGCCTCGCCAGAGACATTCCGGTGCCAACATTCATTCACTGATGTCGACTTTCACAAGGCCATGATGTGACACAGCTTCATCATAGCTTAAGAATGGCAGTGTCCAAAGCGGGCAGACAGAAGAGCCACCCCTACCTGCCAGGGCCAAGGGGAAAAAAAGAACCTTGCAGCACAGACACCCACTTTCCAGCCCACTGTGTTGTCATTGGGCTCAAGCGCTACACCTCTTGGCCAAAGACGCGTCGGTCAGCCGAAATAATGAACAGCCCCATTAAAAAAGGCAGCTCTGCTGAATGCTGTGAAAACAAGTTACCTGAATCCAGCGAGCGCCTTCTGGATTATTGTTTCATCTAGGCTTTTATCAAAAACATAGGAGAGGGCGGCAACAGTTGGCCCCCACGTCATGGCAAAGAGGTCGTGGTCATAGCTGCCAGGCGGCACGTGCAGAAAGAGTCCTTCATCAGTGGCCCCACGGTGCAGCAACACACTCCAGACGTAGTTTTCCTTCACAAGGCCAGTCTGCTCCTCTGGCATCACTATCTCCTCATTTCTATCAAAGATGACAGCAGAAAGATTAGGGATTTTTTAACCCTTTGCATCAACGCCCTATGTATTCCATGACGATAGCCTAATAAATTACATGGAGCCCTACAAGAGTCCCAGACCAAGTTGGGAGGAGGCTGAAAAAGGCGAGCGCCTCATCAGTTAGAAGGTCTTTCTGATAACGTCCTCCTTCCAGGGGCAAACACCAACTCTTACTTGATGGCATGGTACATGTCCTCCAGCATGTCTTGCTCAAAGTCTTTGCCTCCGTTTACCCCTTTCAGGTTTTTCCGGAATTCCTGTAAAGAGCAATGAACAGCCACTGTAAAGCTTCTACTAGGCCCACAGGAATTTCAGATGACACCTAACTGGCATCAAAGTGGGTGTTCCACAAACAGGGTTTCCAGCGGGTGGGGGGGTCGGTATTGTATGTCGTCAGTGACTCCATGAATCTGATCAAGGTACGTCAATGAAAGGCAAAAGAACACCTAATCCTAAATTGTGATATTTCTTTGAGTTTCTTTCTGCATGGCTTGCCCAAACCAGGCTTTATTATCACAATGTCAAGTGTAGGTGTGTTTTATCACTAACAAACTGTACTACAACTTGGGGGGGTGTAACGTTATGTTTTAGGAAATTACAAGTCAAGTTGAAGGGGGGGGACGCTAAGGCGCTTAAAGAGCAGAAGAGCACAAGAAGGGTGCTGCTGGATCAGACCAGTGGTCCAGCATCCACTCTCACGCAGTGGCCAAGAACAGGGCACAGAAGCCGAGGCCTTCCCCGGAAATTGTCTCCTGAGGGCACAGGGATTCAGAGGTTTATTGCCTCTTTAGTCAGCACAGCCAACAGAGATGCCTAGACATGAAGAGAAGTAGCTACTGTTAAAAATCTCACCTCTAGAGTCATGGGTACACTCTGTTTCCGAACATTATGGTTGTGCTGGTCAGTGTTCAGCATAATAACTGCATAGGCCAAGGCAAAGCAAGCATCACTATTAGCAAATGGGGACCCATTTGATTTCTGAAAAGTAAACAGCAGTGCAAGTCAGAACTGTTATAATCCCGCAAAGTGAAATATTTTCTTTATTGCCATTTGCTCTCTGGTTGCTCTTACTTGCTTTTGGAAATCTCCCACACAGAAGTGCCCACCCACTGCTGGAAAGTCCTGACTGAATAGCCCCCCCTCCCCGCCTCTTCCTTTATTATTGCCCAACTACCTCTGAAGAAAGACCAGCCTAGCAAAAAGAGTTGCTTCACATTACCTTAATGGTGGACAAACAAGAAATTAAAGGGATTCTCATGAGTTTCAGAACTTACTCGCCAATGTTCTGTAAAGGCTTCCAAAAGTCTATGGATGACAGGAGCTTCTCCCGGCAGCCGGAAGGCTTCTAGGTAGAGCCTCAAGGCTTCATCCAGCCGTAAGCCTTGGAAGCGGAAAGTCCTGAAATTAAGGCAGTGGCGCAAAGGCAACAGTTAGAAGATGGTGACTGACAGCCAGGCTTATGCCCCAAAGCTTTTGAGGGCCTCAAGAGGTAAGACGTTATTTCCTGACAGTGACTTCATGGGCAGGAGTTGGGTTTGCTCAGACTTCTATACTTTGCCTTCTTCAAAAGTAGGCAAAAGCAGTTGATAGGATATTAGCCTCCTGCTTTTAAGTGTACAATCTATAGCTGAAGATAAACAGCCTATGGGACTGTAGCGTGAGAATTATTACTCTTACATCACACAGAGACTGCACTGAAAATTCTCTGTGTGTTGCGAGAGGGGCTGTGGCTCAGTGGTAGAGCCTCTGCTTGGCATGCAGAAGGTCCCAGCTTCAATCCCTGGCATCTCCAGTTAAAGGGACTAGGCAAGTAGGTGATGTGAAAGACCTCTGCCTGAGACCCTGGAGAGCAGCTGCCGGTCTGAGTAGACAATACTGACTTTCATGGACCAAGGCTCTGATTCATCATAAGGCAGCTTCATGTGTTCAAATAATTCAAATAATTCTCACGCTACAATTGGCGCCCAACGTGGGGCTCGAACCCATGATCCTGAGATTGTGTCTCATGCTCTACCGACTGAGAAAAGAGCACAACATTACTTTGTTGTGCATCTGTAAATGGTTAGTACTCAGGCTCTGATGCAGGGAGCCCTAGAACACTGAAGGGAGGGCAAGAGAAGGACCCAAGCAATAATCTGCATGCCTGTGTGAGTATTGGGCACATTTAAGAATTTATAGATTATCCCATCATTTATTACAACTTTATGTTGCCTGCAGTCAGATCACAGTGTATTGCTCAGAAAACCTCTCCGTCCTCCAAGGCCTCCTTAGGGAAGACAGCAAATACTTCTCTGCACATAATATACTGGAAACCCCAACCAAAATGAACACAAATGCATCTGTTTCAAAAGTCAAGGGAGCCAGTGGGGTGCAGTGGGTGAGAGCGTAAGGTGCGAACTCAGAAGACCCCTGAAGCTCAGTGGACGCCCGGTTGCCCCCCACTCTCTTTCTCAGCTCAACCCATCTTGCAGGGCGGCGGTTAGGAAAAATGGGGAGAGAATCCCTTGGAGGAAAGCTAGAATAAAGGGGCATCCTCAAACAGCCCCTTCATTCACTTTCCTATGCACAGACTCTCCAAACAGGCTTCTTCTTCATGACCAAATCAAAGGTAAGAGCTGACCACTGCTACTCACCCCACGAAACTGTCCAGCAAGTCTGCAATCTTCCGGTCACTCACAAATTCCCCAATCATTTTCTTGTCCAGCCTAGGATTCTCCCTCAGCCACCTGGCCACCTCATTGTTATCCATGGGGGAAGCCAGAAGTTTCTTCTCCTGCAGAAACTGAATCCCCTTTTTCGGCTTTTGGTTGAACTGTTCTGAACCGCTTATCAAGAGCTGAAAGGGGCAGGAACAAGGGAGTGTTACCCGGAGTGGCCCTGCAGCCCTAAGCTATTCCCTGCTCTTCCAAGTCTCCCGAATGAGTCCTGAAGATGAAAGCAATGCCCTTAAAATGACACAAAGATGAGCAGCAGTGTTTTCAGAACTAGATATCCCTCACCTAGCATGTTTACTAGAGATCTAAGCCGATGTTAGAGATATGGGTCATAAAGAAATATAATAAATTTGAGCAACATTTTCCCAACACAATGCAAGTTCTTCTGTTCTTAAGTAACTGTTGGCACCAGGAGTACTAGAAGGAACTGCAACATGTTCATCCTTTTGTTTTGCAAAAGGGTTGTAGCCAATTCCTGATAAAGCACATGGCGTATGTACTTTAACTGTTCATCACATTTACCAGAATTTGGCTTCTAAGGCTCTCGAATAGGTAACACAAGTGTATAATGTCATACGCAACCACCCAAGAGAGGGTTAACGAAAGGTTGTGTGTGTCTGGAGATCCAACACAAACACCAACGTGAACTTTACTAAAGCACCAGAATAAATGTCAGTTCTCAGCTACTGCCCATCACAAGCAGGAAACAACACTCCTGGCGAGTGTGACACCAGCTCCTATAGACATGTACAGCAGCTCGTCCTTCTTTGTTTCTCCAGCCAAGGTTTACTTCTCAAACATGACTCCAGGCACAAATTTCAACCACCGAAACTTTAATTCTCTATAAGAGACGGCAGGAGCATTCCTAACCTAAACCCCCTGTGCAAGAAAAACCCGCCTTCCAGCAGCAAACAGCATGTCTGACTGCATTAAAATTTCTAATGTATTGTATAATTGGGACACCTAGCACAGAGGAGATTAGCTCAGCCTTCTGTGAAACTGTACATCACAAGCAGCTGAAACACCAAGGGACAGATTCAATCTAAACCTCTGCCCTGCTTCTTTTAACCTGAGTTGAAAAACAAAGGAAATAGTACTAAAGAGCTGGATGTTGGGAAGGGGTCACAAGGTATCACTCAATAAAGACGGACGCATCCTTCCAATGCTGTTTTTCACCCTGTAGCCAGCATTGGGAGGGGGGGGTCGTCTCTAATTGCCCTCAGAATTAAGACAATGTCGGAACTCAAAAAGCAGCAAAAGTTGAAGCCGAAGGAAGACTTGGGGATTCAGGTCTGATTTATGGGCATGATACTGGTGGAAGAGAAAAACTCCCTTCCTGATGCCACATTTTTCCTTACCTCATACAGGCTAGACGATTTCTTTTTTGTAAGCTGTTCTGAGCATCCAGAAAAGTGGTCAGAAAGTGTTTTAAACTAACAAGTGAAACTATGGGACAGTTTTCAGATGTTTTTGTTTCCATCCATGCAGACACTCCCCTCTGCTTCTCTCACCGGGCACCCTTCTTGCGCTCTGCTGCCGCACCGCTGTCTCTGTAGCCCGAGGAGACGGCCATTCCAGCTGTCTTCTTCTACCTTACAAATCCCCCATCACTGAGGCTCCTGACCTCCCCACATCTGCCTGCCTCCGTCTGGTGCAGCGCATTTAAACGCTCACTGAAGACTCACCCATCCCTCAGGCATACTCAGATCTGATTTCTTCCTTTACCTTCTCTTGCCTTTCCTCACACACCCAAACCTTTCAACTGTAAGCTGAGAGCAGAATCTTTGACTTACTGTAAGTGTTTCAGAAACCACAAGAAGAATCCATACCTTCTTTTTACTCTTAATCTTTATCAATTCAGTTGTTGGAGGCAGGAGACAGGAAAAGCGAGTCGGCTTCCTTGGCATGGTCTTCTCTGCTGAAAACAAAAGCAGGGTTCTTTCCTGGGAAATCCTTCCCAACAGCTAGTACCGCTTATTCTACTAGGCTACCGCCTCCCCTCTAAACCAACCCAACAGCACCGCTTTCGTTGTGAGCATCAGTCCTGCAGGAGAATACAAGTCCACAAGGGAACAATACTGAGATCTTGTCGAAGGCTTTCATGGTCAGAGTTCATTGGTTCTTGTAGGTTATCCGGGCTGTGTGACCGTGGTCTTGGTATTTTCTTTCCTGACGTTTCGCCAGCAGCTGTGGCAGGCATCTTCAGAAGAGTAACACTGAAGGACAGTGTTACTCCTCTGAAGATGCCTGCCACAGCTGCTGGCGAAACGTCAGGAAAGAAAATACCAAGACCACGGTCACACAGCCCGGATAACCTACAAGAACCAATACTGAGATCTAGCCACACAAAACTACACAGGACTGCTTCACACATTTCAGGAGAAGTGGATGCACCGTAAAACACCTTCCTCTGTATAAAGTACAAGCTTCCTGACTATCTTTTTTTGGGAGGAAACTGTGGAAACACAATGTGAGGAAACACAGCTGAGGGAGGGAGAAAGAGGTGCAAAAATGTTTCACACATTAAGGGACAGAAGAGAGTATGCACACTCTCTCATTAATGTATATTAGCTTCTATTGTAACATATGAAGCGGCCCAGAGACATTTTAACCACCTCCATCCAAACCCGTCTTCGGTGGTAGAACACCAAAGGGCTATCAATCCTAGAGATTCATTCCCTTCACTATAACTTGAAAAAAAAGACCAAAAAGAGAAGGGAAACAATACATTTTAAAGTAAAACCTCTTTGAGCTCTCTGCTCAGGGCCATAAAGCAGCCAGAGGGCACAGCAAGAGAACTCAAGAGATGTCCTCTCTGTATGGGGAGTCAAGCTTTTTCTGACTGCTTTTGGGCCAAAGCTAACCTTTTGCTGCCTAGTCTCCCTACAGTGCGAACAAGGACATCAAAAGTAACGGCACACCCACTAATCATAGCACAACTACAGGCAGGAGAGGAGGAAGGAAGACATTAGAGGTGTCCATGGCACACAAACGTTCCCCCAGATTTACCTGCATCGTTTCCCCCCTCCACCTCCAGACAGCCTCGATGGTCCATGGGGGCGACCACTGAGCAGCCGTTCGTGGCGGGGCGTCCTTCCAGTGGTTCTGAAACAGGGGGTTTGTTTTCTGTCAGTTGCCCCTCAGCAACTACAACAGAAAGAGACCGACTACAGTCATCCACGGAGGACATGGACACACTCTAAATTCACCATGTTATTCTGTAGATAAATGTATTCACTTTGAGAATTGTAGCCATTTGCCTCTGGAGAAATGAAATTATTGTTTAAGTGGGCAAGAGCCCACTCAAATTTATGTACAAAATTAAAAAGGAAATGGATGGATTTAAGCCTTGCCGACAAAATACCCAAAGAAGACAGTCATGTTAGAGAGGTTCTGGCACAGCTGCATCTGGGCTAGGCCACACCCCACACACAGAATGGAACCACGGTGAGAGAAGGCAGCCGTCTGGTCTAGAATCCCAAAAGGCAGAAGCAAAGAAGATGCAGACATCAAACACAGAGTTCTTACTGGTTTCTTTGATTCCAGAAGCCATTTCTGTTTTCAGTTTCAAAGCTTCCTTCTCCTGCTGGTAGATGCTGCTCAGTACTTTGGCTTGGCACTGTGCCTCGGTGCTGTCAATCACCGTCAGCAACGCTTCAAGGGATAGCAGGTGAGTCGTGTACAGTTGTCCAGAAACAGGAAAGGCATTCTGGGAAATCAAGAAAAGGTAATTTAATGCTCATCTCTCTATTTGAGCAAGCAAGAAAACTACCCAGCCACTCTGAGCCCGACCTTCGGGTTGGGGAAAGCGGGGTAGAAATGTAATAAATAAATAAATACCCAGGAAAAATCTAGTCAGTCTTAAAGCTCCATTAAAACCTCTGTATCATAATCCTGGTCCTCAAACCCGTCCCCCGAGGCTTGTCCTCTCTCATCTCACACATTGCTCTTCTTGAATGCAAAATCTGACTCATCTTGAAGTGAATTCATATTTTCTGGCAGCGGGCACAGCTGCTGCATTTACCCATCTCCAAACACATAGTACCTCACATGCTCCCCGGAGAACCTCAACCCAGGAATATGTCCCCCCCAAGCATCTGGAGACATGAGCGCCCCCATTACACTTTGACTTGCTCCTCACAAAGGACACCAGCAAGCATTTTCTACAGTACTCAAATGTCTATAGGGAAGAAAGCAGCAAAGGAGCTCCTTTTCAGGACCTTGGAGAGCAGCTTGGTGAGGTCTTCAAAAAGGTTAGCGCAGTAGTAGTCACAGTCATAGTTGATGTAGAGCTCGGTGACGAAGCCAGGGATCCTCCAGAGCTGGACGATGGCCTCCAGGGCCATCTCCTTCATCTCGTAGGGCATCTTGGGGTTCTCTACAGTGATTATCTCCATCAGCTTCTTTATGTACATCTGGTCGGGAAAAAAGAATAGTTAGGATACAGAATGGAAAAGGAAGGCAGAGATTAATTTCATGGGAAATGCAGGGTCCTTTCATGAACAATATTGCATTGATTTAGAGATAAAGCCAAATAATGCCTTGGCAATATCCAAAATAAGCCAGGGTCTCACCCATTCTTTCTTTTCCTTATTTGCTGCAATCCCTTCTCCGTCCCATTTTTATTTGGGAAAAACCTTCATTTACCATTACATGGGAGCCCTGACATGCTCCAAGGTGTTTTCTGTTCACCTTTCTTGTACATACAGAAAAGGCTTACAAGAGCAAGGCAGGTGTTCCTTTCTTACACTGAAATATGCTTTAAGAAACAGTGTTGTTAATTGACACCTGATTTATACGAAATTGGGATTTACCTGGAAACCCACAGCAGCAAATTTGTGCATATGACCAATATGTACACTTGATACATCACTATATGTACAAATCCACTTGAACAGGTCAAAGAACAGAGCCTGAATATCCCTACATTCTCGGACAATAGCTGGTAGAAATATGGCAGAAATACATATCCATGAACCCAACCACCATTGAAACATTATTACTTTCCAAGAACAAGGCAGCCAGACTCACCTCTAGCTGGAATTTCAGGTGTTCTCTCATACTCTCAAAGAGGAGGAAACAAACTCGAAGGGAAGCGGAGTACAAATTGAGCCGCTCCACACTCAACAACTGGGGAAGAATTAGGTCAAAAGACGGTTAGCACACAAATACTTTTCTTCCTCCTCCACAGAAAACAATTCCACCTTCAAACCCCAAATCATAACACAGGGGACCCCAACTTTTTGAGCCTGTGGGTACCTATGGGATTCTGATGCAGGGTGGTGGTCACAACCCCAAAATGGCTGCCACAGGAGGTGGAGCCAAACACACAGAGGAAGTGAAGGGAAGAAGGTAATTTATTTATTTACAGAATTTATAACCTGCCTTTCTCACTGGGACTCAAGGCGAATTACACAGAGTGAGTCAACTGAATCACAACAGGATGGGGCATTCAGTAAACAATGAAATAGGATTTGGGTTGTAGAACCAACCAGAAATCTAAAAAACAGAACTGAAGCGAAGTATAAGGGTTAACATGACACATTAAATGATTCAAAATTACACAATAGGATTCAACTTAACAGCAAACTATACAGTCCCTAATAATTTGCCCAAGTTACTCTGTGAATCATTTTCTACAGTGCTACCCTACTGCTTGCTTAGAAAAACCCTCTCAAGTAACTGAGTTTTGCATACTTTGTGGAAAGCCAGGAGCGTGGGAGCCTTCCTGACCTCCTTGGGGAGGCCGTTCCGCAAGGTGGGGGCCCTGAAATCAAACCTGCCCTCAAAGTTTCCGTGCACAAGATTAAGTCCATGAATGTTGAAGTCCCCAAGAATGATGAATCTGGGTGTCTCCAACACTACACCAGAGATCACCTCTGCCAATTCAGACAAGGTGCCCACTGGAGAACCAGGCAGCTGATAAACATGCAGAATGCTTAATTTATCCTTAGCCCCCTAAGTGAGATTCATACAATCTATGCTGGTGATGGTTTGCTGCTGCTGAAACAACACTATTTTACTCTGAATAGCCAATCACATCTGCAGTGGCCAATCAGAAGCCCAGCTGGGCAAGAGCCCCACTCCTTTCCGAAAATACTTGGTGGGGCCAAGAAAGGCATCACATTGGGGATCCCGGTCATAACAAAGGCTTCTTCTAAGATGCATTAATGCAAAGGCCAGGTTTGTACAGATACAAGCACCCACACAGCCCAAACTCACTTGAAAGAGGTAGCGACATAACTCCTCCTTGACGAGGCCCAAGAGGGACGGGCACCTGGCCACGGAAGCCAGCTCCAGGGCAACCGTGAGCAACTGCAGCCCCATGTGGATCATCACATCTGAGTTGTGGCGATCATGTGGGTTAGTGAGGGAGATGAGGAAACGGAGCAGTTCTCGGATACAAGGCAATCCATAAGGGACTAGTGCTGTTCCTGTAAGAAAATACAGAGGATAAATACATTTGCATGCTGAGAAAAAACACGGGGGAGAGCAACAGAACGTAGTAGGCCCACAATAATAGCAAATTCTACTCCGGCTCCTTTTTAAACAGTGCAAAGAGACAGAGAGGGAGGGACAAAGACAGGAAAATATGAACCACTGTGGTCTGAGTGTCTGACTAGGAGTGGGGAGATGCAGGTTCAAATCCCCACTTAGTCATGAAACTCACAGGGTGAACTGGGGCCAGTCAGCCTCCACCCAATTTACCTTGTTGGGTTGCTGTGACAGTACACGTGGGTTACCCCAATGCGAACTCCTTGCAGAAACGACAGAGTACAAAGTAGGAGGTATACCAGATCCCTCACCTTCCTTCTGGGAACACTGCGTAAAGCGCACTCCCCGGGGATTGACGTAGTCCATGTCGTGGACAGAAGTGGAGTCTGAGTGCTCAGTCGTAGATGTGCACTCCTCTAGAACTTCTGGGATGGACTCCACCGAAGCAGAGGGCGTCTTTTCTTCTGGGGGGTATTCATCCTTTAGGCATACAAGTCAATATGAAGGAAATAAAGTAAATATAAGCTAGCACCACCAACCCATCCATTCAAAACCCAACACATCTTCATAGCCAGAACATACCCCAAAGGTCCACCCTGCAGCCAGATACCCTACATCCAAAGCCTAGGGATAGGGCTACTGAGGAATATAATCTGTGACCTGTGCCATCAAATTTCCCACTCCCTTTGTTGACTGGGGCAGAGCGCTGCTTCCGTTTATTTTGCTGCGGGATGCTTGACTAAGGATGGAACTGGGATCAAAGTGAGCAGACATGAATGGCCAATTGTCTTGGTGCACCTTAAATAACATCCACCAAAGCCAAACAAAGCGCAACCAGCCTCCACAGGCCTTTTCATAACGGGTCTACTGCAGCCCTTATTCACTGACCACACAGGAAAGTAGAACAATACACCTGTGCTGTAGAAAAGGTAGGGAAAGTGTAGAAGTAGAAGGAACAGGTAGAAAAAGCAAGAACAAATGACTCTGTGTCCACACAAAACAGATCTGGGCAGATCTGCTCCGAAGCTCTAGAAATCTCTAAAGGGTGTTCTGCATAAGACTACAGTGAGACCAAGAAGGACAAGACAAACGTTAGCCTGCCGGCCAGAGCTCTGAAACGCAAACGGAGACAACAGAACCTCATACCTGGAGGTCTAGCTGCTCTCTGCATCTAGGCTCACTTAAAGGCACGGTTGCGCTAATTCCCAAAGGGCTGACCGGCTGCAAGTCTGTAAGATCTTCTTTCGAGTTCATGTGGGAGGAAACCTCCACGCCGCTGTCAGTAGATGGGCTGACTGCAGACGACGTGTTTTCTGAACTTCCAGATGAGATGGGAGAAGGGACATCAACAAAACTGACTCCTCCTGCTAATGAGGAACGACAGCAATAAGGAACACCCCATAATTAATTAAGGCACACAAATACACACCCAGTACTGAACAGCACAGAGCCCCCTTCCCATTTGCATAGGCATTTTGGGTTGGACTGCCCCTGGGGACTCCAGTGGAACACAGCAGCGGACCTTCTCACTGGGGGGTGGGCTGCTCAAGGTACGTTATTATTATTATTTTACTTGACACATTTATGTATCACCTTTCTACCACAGCATTCATGGCAGTTTCCAGTTCAAAATAATGCCTACGCACAACACAAAAGGAAAAGAAAGGGAGGAGGAGAAGAAGAAACACCCAAACCCTTCCTGAGATGCTGGCCAGGGACACTGTGAAAGAAAGAGAAAACTTGTGGGATAAATGGCTGGGTGAAGGAAGGGAGTTGGTCAGGTGGTTCATTCCTTTGAATCAAATTGATCCACTGAAGAGCTTGAGTTACTTTTGAATACCCTTCTGAATACCCAGTACCGGAACAAGCTTTGTCCCAAATATGTTAGCCTAAGAGTGAACACTGTAGTTCAATGTGATTTTTACTCCAATCATTCTTTTGCTCAAATATCTGGATAGCCCCAGGCTAGTCTGATCTTGTCAGATCTGAGAAGTTAAGCAGGGTCGGCCCTGGCTAGTATTTGGATGGGAGACCACCCAGGAAGCCCAGGGCTGTGACGGGGAGGCAGGAAACCACCTCCGAACATCTCTCACCTTGAAAACCCTATGGAGCCGCCATAAGTCAGCTGCGACTTGATGGCAAAACAAACAAATAACTAAATAAAATGTAAACGTTTTAATTATACTAGTTTTCACCCTACTGTAACAGAGGAACAAATCCTGAAACTTTCCTGTAATTACAACTGATCTCCTCTGGAAGAAATGGCAAATTTGGAGAGTAGACTCAATGGCACCAAAACCCTACTGAGCTCCCTCCCTAGGGAGCACCCCCAAATCTCCAGGAATTTTTCAAGCTAAAGTTGGCAACTCTCTCCGAACTCCATTCTCACTGTAACTGCCAAATGCTATTTCATGCTGGTATTTGTCAATGCAACCATGGTTCAATACCCCTGTGGTTACAGATTTTTCACTGTATTAAAATAACATGCCCCATGGCCAGAGTCAGCTTTCCCCTCACCTGTTATATTGCTGGGTGTGCCTGTGCCATTGAAAGCGGGCGGCTCTGATCCTGAAGGTACTTTGGTTACGTGGCAAGAGGCTCGTGGGGATCGCTTCTGCTTCTTCCATTTTGACGAGTCACTCATCCCTCCTGCTCTCATTTTCAACTGTGAATACCAAACACACACACACACACACAACTCCTATAGCCATCCAACTTCAAACAGGCAACAGCATTATGTGAGGCCAGGATCATGCCAACTTCCCCCAAGGATATTAACCACAAGCTTTGTACATTACCTTGTAAATAATTTCAATTTGCAAGTAGATAAAAACTTGTTACCCTGATGTTTTGAAGAGAGAACCGCACTGTCCTTTCTCTCTTTATACATATGCACAGATTAAAAAACAACCACCACCACCACCTCTGATTTAAGAAGAGGAGTTAAGCTTATTTATTATGCATTTATGCACTAAAATCTACAGAAAATTTAATGTCAAGTTCATGCCTTGACTTCTGTCCCATGTAAGTAGTTGTAGAAAAGGGCAAGAGTCCAGTGGCACCTGGCAAGAGTCCAGTAGCACGGCTACCCACTGTGAATTATCTCCATGTAAGTAGTTGTTCAGTCTAGCACACAACATTACCGGTCAGGCTCCACATGCTCATAATTTGCCCAGCCCTTTCCACAGGGTAGTGGAGTGACTTCTGCATAGAGAGGGGGGATATAAATATCACCCCCTGCCCAATAAGCCGCTCTTCATCTTCTTCCCAGGGTGCAGTCATTCGGATGACAGGAACGAATTGCAAGCACAAACAAAAGGGCTTCCCCACACACACACCCCGCCCTTTGCTTTCTGTAGCCACTCCTCCTATATTCACAAACAGTTTTTTCCATTGTTGGACTACCAGTGTATCACTGATGCTCCGGGGGGGAAGGGGGAGTAAATTGTTCAACTGAAGGCAAAGTTGCCCCTCCATCCATATTACTACAATGAGAACTACCAGATTTTGCCCATCAACAATATCATACATAATTTTTATTGCTGCTTGTTATTGCTATGAAAAATTGGTAGGCCTTCTGCCCAGTAATCCCTAACTCCCCAAACTGGAACATAAAGGGATTTTTAAAAGTTTAAACCAAATCTCTCATAGCTTTAAATCAGGTCTTGTGTATAAATTTAAACAGTACAAAGTTAGCATGTTGCTTTATATCTAACCTAAGCAGAAATATTCTTTTCATCAAACCCGTATTGGAGTATCTTTGGGAAATGACTAAAAGATCTTCCATTATAAATCATGTACACCCTCCCACTCTCTACACTGGACAAACAGGACAGTCCCTACTCAAAAGAATAAATGAACATAAGTCTGACATTCAAAACTGCAACACTCAGAAACCATTGAGAGAACGTTTTAATCTTCCAGGTGATTCCATTGCTAACCTAAGAGTAGCAAGTCCTCAAACAAAGAAATTTCATAGGGAAATTACAACGTGAGTTTGCTGAACTTCACTTCATTCACAAGTTCAGAACACAATGGACCCACACACACACAGCGGAGAAGGGACACAGGATTCTTATCTAACTACAAGATGCTAGTTTTCTGCCCCTAAACACTGCATTATAGCTCTGAATCCTTAACAAGAATTCTTTACATCACCCCTCCCATCTTCTGACTAGGATAAAAGGACTCAAAGATCTCCATTGAAGGGAGCTTTGATGCTTGAAAGCTTAGACGCTGAAACTTTTGTTGGCTTCTAAGGTGTGACTGGACTCGAATCTACCTGTAGATCTGTATGAAACATGAATATCTACCTCTGATGAGGAAGGGGCACTGAGGAACATCATCCTAAGCCACAACCATGAGTGCGGAGCAGGAAGATGAGCCAGTTCCCTGACCAAGACGACACCAAAACATACATCATCTCCCTACAACGGCTTAATTCCCGGCCTTCACATGGCACAATCGCAGGCTTGGTTCAGAACACCAGAACTATTTATTGCTGGGGGTAATGGGATACAGGGAGACCACCACCTGGATCTCATCTCTCTGCCCTCCTCTTCTCTTCCTTTAACTACAGGTCCAGCACCAATGGATAATAACCTAAAATATCATCAGATATAGATAACGTTCATAAGGTCTTAAGAGCTCCAATCACAGAATCATAGAAGTGGAAGGGACCCCCAGGGTCATCCACTCCAACCCCCTGCACAATGCAGGGAAATCACAACTACCCCCACTGCACACCCCCAGTGACCCCCTACTCCATACCCAGAAGATGGCCACACACCAAAAAACCCTCTAGTATATCCCTGGGCAATATGGCCTGGAGGAAAATTGCTTCCTGACAACTATCAAATGCAATTCTTCCTCATAAGAACTACGAAGGAACCTGCATAATTTGTGCTTTTATTTATTTATACCTTCTTAGTCACCTTTCTGCGCCCTGTTTAGGGAGGGGCTGTGGCTCAGTGGTAGAGACTCTGCTTGACATGAAGACAGTCCCTGCTTAAGCCCCTAACAGTATCTCCAGTTAAAAGGATTAGGTGATGTAGAAGACCTTGACTCGAGACCTTGGAGAGCCACCGCCAGCCTGGGTACACAATGCTGACTCAGATGGACCAGTGGCCTGATTCAGTGAAAGGCAGTCTCATGTCTTCATGTGTTCATGTTTCAAGTATGATATACAGATAAAAAATGTTTACACAAGGCTTCTGGTGGAACTTTCCTGCCAAGGTGAGAAATGAAGGAAGTCCTTGTGCACTGCCATTCCAACTTTATTATAAGAGAAAGAATTCCCAGTCAACCATGGCGCACAGTCAGAGATTGGAAACCTGGGTCTTGTTCTAGCTAACTACACAACTGCAGAAACGCTGAGGATACAGAGCCTCCCCTATGCTGAAGCCACTCCCAAGCCCTTTAACATCGTGCAGCGCATGGAAGCTCACCACGCTCATATCTACAGCCAGAAAACCTTCCCAACAATAATGGCTCCCTATCCCCCTCCTGTCCAGCAACTTCTCCTGTTCAGTGCTTTATGCACCCCCACAAGAAAAGCTCCCAAAGGGCACAGTCCACACGAGTGCCAACAGACGCTAACCTAAGCACTGACCACTAGTAGCCTCTGCCGCCCCTGGCTTATGTCCTCGACAATTTCTTTGAATGTTTTGACAGCTGAATTTTGGATCCTTGCAAGGCCGCACAGCAAGCTGGCTCTCTTGCTTGCTCTGGAAAGCTCTCCTCCCAACACGATTCCACACAGAAGCACACCTTGCTGCATGCATTCTCCCCCAAAGCCATGCTGCGTTAGTAACAGGAAGGAAAGCATTTGTTGCACAACACAGCGACACACACACACACACACACACCGCAACATTGTATGCAGAAGGGAAGGAGAGAAAGAGAGACCTTCAGTTTCTGAAAGAGGAGTACTCTCTCTAACTGGTTCAGGGCTTTGGAATGTTCCCCACTACAAAGTTCCAGTCTGTTGAGGAGATATGGAGACATCTGTGAAAGACAGTCACATGTATGGTTTGAAAAAAGGAAAGGAAACCAAACCCAAAGAGAATTAACGTAACAATGCAAGGAATGAGACCAAGAACATGGCAAGGACAGACAGGACAGCAAGACTGGAAGCCGAAGCCCTCAGAGCTCCAAAAAGCCACCAGCTGACTGGCCAAAAGCTCCCGTGCCACATTCTGTAAGCAGCGCCCACTTACAGAAAACCAGTCAAGCTTTTCTTCCGCTATGTGACACACCTTTCTCTTTAACCTCTCGACCCTGCCTCTGTACCGGATAAATATTTGCAAGCACCAAGTGCCAAAAAATACCTCCCAAAGTAACACTGACCCTGCTGGTACAAATCCAGCTGAGCCTGCAACAACAGAACACCTTCTAGGACATCAGTGAAGGAGGAAATCTTTGAGTTCCCAATATCACCATGGCAGAAGCGGGATTTGAACTCCCAGATCCTAGTCAGACAGTCTGATCACTACACATCCTCATCTCCTCCCGTTATGCCCACCCAACCAACCTGCAAACCCACAAAGGAGAAGATGTTTTCAGAAGGCCTATTCTTCTCTTGTACTGATACAACTGCTAGCCAGCACAAATCTAAGACCTTCTCAAACTCTGGAAAAGGACCACTTGACACTGATGGTGCTGCACAAATAATGAAAAGGGTCCCCGGTGAAGTGTCGCTTCTTGTTTCAGTTTTAGTAAAAAAAAGAGAGAGAGAGCGCAAGAGTCCAAGCAGCACCTTAAAGGCCGGCAATGTTTCTGGCAGGGTGCCTGGGCTTTCGTGAGCCACAGCCCACCTCTTCAGGTACAGCCTACCTGAAGAGGTGGGCTGTGGCTCACGAAAGCCCAGCACCCTGCCAGAAACATTGCCAGCCTTTAAGGTGCTGCTTGGACTCTTGCTCTTTTCTACTGCTACAGACAAACACGGCTACCCATCGTGTTTCGGTTTTGTTTACACAAATCACCTATCTTCTCTCGTTCTCCTGCTGCAACTGTTTAGGAAGGGGAAAGAGCAACACGTACTGTGAAGCATTTCACAGTAAAAAGTGAAACAAAAGAAACTGGGAGAAACTGTCAGTCGTTGGGAGGAGGCAAGAGCTCCGCCTCAGAAGGACCTTCGTACTTCCTTCTAGGCCACGTGGAGGAACTGGCAGCTGTTCTCAGATTCACGAGGCAACTGACAGACGCAGCCCTGTTTCTCTTCTTGGATGACAACAAGATGCCGACAACAAGATGCCGAGTTGCACTACTGACGAGCGTGTGCGTGCATTTGCCCTCCTTTAGTCACTTGGCCAGGCTGGCTCTTTGGCGGCTGCACCGCAGAGGCCCAGCTCACTCACAGCCCTCAGCAGCCCAGGAGGGGACCGGCATCCCCTCCTGGGCCCCACATTGCCTCTGGCTGGGTTTAGCCCACGCCCCAGCAGGAGAGGACAGGCGACCCTGGTATGGAGCAACAAAACACCTTTCACCAGTCTTCTTTTTTAAGGAACGCTAAAAAACATAAGAGTAGAGTAGCTACAAGCATTTGGAAGAAGAGGAGACAGCAGCAGAAGAATAAGTATCCTTTTTTTTTTTACCTTCTTTATGTTAGTCCCCACATAGCTTTTAGGCTCTTCTTTAAACTGAGACAACCTGGAACAACAAGAACAGATAGGAATATCAGGTTAAGAGAGAAAGGGAATTGCCCCTCTGCTTGTCTGGCAGTAGGAACTCCCAACTCTGCATGTTCTTTCTCTACCCTTTTCCAATCCAAATTTTCATGAGAAAAGCATTGATCCAGGCCGTTCACGTGCAGGGACAGCAAAATATAAAGATGTGACTGAAACTGTTATTTTCCAAAAAATGATTGGTCTGACCAGATCATCCACTTAGTGCTTTATGGACACAGATCAATAACAGTTCTTTACTGCTGGGTGAAGCTCTCCCCAGCATGGTTAAAATATACCTAAAACTTCAGTTTCTCATTTGTAACTGCATAATACAATAGAGAAGAAAATATTTTCTTTACATGAATCTATAATTTTGAGTTTAGTGCCTTTTTGGAACATGTGAAAAAAAGCAAGATTAGATGTCCACAGGGCTGCTGCACCTGCTCATTAATATTCGCACACCTTATACTATTGCTCAGAGGACATTATTTTTAAAAGACTGATCAACACAGAAATAGTTACTGAAAATACAGGATCCAGACTTTCCACAAAAATATACAATGTCTTGCTGGATCAGATCCAGTGTCCAGATAATCCAGGGTAACTAGAACCGCATACAAAGAATTTTATATGTGGCTGCCATGCATTTAAATAAAGGTGTTATAAAAATTTTCCATTTTACTTTCAAACACTAGATAACTAATAATTCTCAGAACTGAAAGCTATCAACACAGGGTGCAACGGCAGCAAAAAACCCAAACCTGATATTATCATCCACCATGGGAGCCAGCGTGGTGTAGTAATTAAGGTGTTGGAGTAGGACTTGAGAAACCCAGGTTCAAATCCCCACTCATGCCTTGGAAGCTTGGTGGGTGACTTGGAAAACTGTCACACACTCTCAGCCCTGACCCTGGCTAGTATTTGGGTGGGAGACCTCCAAGGAATACCAGGGTCGTGACACGGAGGCAGGCAACCACCTCTTGCCTCAAAAACCCTAAGTCAGCTGTGACTTGATGACGGGGGGAAAAATGACCAAGATCTTTTTTTCAGTAGGTCACAGCCAGTTCAGTTCCCACCATTATAAATGTGATCAGGATTATTTGCCCCAATGTGCACCCCTTTACACTGGCTAAAAATTACATTTTACTTGTCATCCAGTTTACAGAGATCTTTTTGGAGCTCCTTATTCCACTATGCTGAAGGATTTTGTGCCATCTGAAAGCCTGGCGACATCTAAGCACAGGATAAGTTGGCATGGACGCTCCTCATTATCGGTGGCCAGACAGGTGTGTGTTTGATTTCCTTTTTAAAGGGCTGCATGCTTATTGATAGTGGACATACGGACAGACAAAAGCTGTTCTGGGGTTAGGGGATGTCATGACAAAAATTTGTAATAGGCTGTACGCCTCAGAAAAGCATAGAAGCAAAGCCTCTAAAGGGCTATGACGAAGAAAACACAGAGAAAAGCTACAGATGGTCAAACTAGGCTGAACTCCTTCTGTTTCCTAGTCACTCCACATCCTTAAACAACCTTGGAATTAATTCACTAATCTGTACTTAAACAGGTAAGGACTCTCTGGACAGCAACAGAACAGGAAATCAGTGAAATAAAAAGTTGCCAATGCAGAGACTGTAGCTACAGTCAGTGTTCATAGCTTTTGAACTTGTCAGGCTTCTATTCAGATAAAATACTCCACACATTTTTATTTTTGTTTATATCCCGCTTTTCTCCTTGAGAGGGGCCCCAAAGCATCATTCTTCCCCTCCGCCACTTTACTCCTCCCACCCTATGAGGTAGGTTAGCCTGAGATGTTGCAACAGGCTGAAGGTCACCCAGCAAGCTTCCGTGGCAAAGCAGGGATGCCAACCTGGTGCCCCAGGGCCTACTCTGACAGGGTGGGCTGGCCGTTCTATCCATGGGGCAAAGTTCCAGTGGGCCCGTGTCCTGCCCTGCCTCCAACCAGGGCCTGTCAAGCCCAGGGACAGAAGGCAACACCTGGCCCAGGGAAGATGCACATGGAAGGATGTGGCACATGGATACAGGTGCTTTGCCCAAGCAAGCTGCATGTAGCACATGGACGGAGGCACCTGCCTCAGGTGAGCCACATGCAGCACACAGCCTGGCACACCCAGCAGAGCAGCGCCAGATGTGTGGCTGGAACAGTATGACGGCCGGCTCTCCCTCCCTCTTCCTTTGGGGGGGGAGGTCAGGGCAGGCCAAAGCCCCTTTCACAGGGCTGTTTCTTCCTCTCAGTCCACACCACGCCTGCTCTCAATACTCTAAAGAGTGTGCTTTAGGCAAGAGAGGGGTTAAAGTGAGCGCTCTGACTCACTGCGCCTAACCAAGGGAAACAAAAATTTGAATCATGCATAAGTTGGAATCCAAACAATCAACCAAAAGCAAGCAGGGCACAGGCACGAGTGCAGGCAGCCAGGCAACTCTTGACCAGCCTTACAGCAGCCTCATCTTTGCTTTGGCAGGAGGCAAGGGACAAGCCAAAAAAGATGCAGCTGGGTCTAGTTGCCATGACAACCTGCCCGGTGCAAGTTTAATCAACGAAGGTTGAGAAAGACCTCTGTCTGAGACCCTGGAGAGCAGCTGACACTCACAGCAGACAGCACTGGGCCAGACAGGTTGAGGGTCTGACACGCGTAAGTAAGCCTCAGCAACAATAAAAACAACAATAATCGGGCTAATATTGGGAATTTGAGGGGGGCAGCAGGGTACACGGCTCTGCTGTTGACATAGGCTTTTTCATGACTTGGTTTCAAATGGTGTTTGTATTAATCTTTTAATATGCCAAGTTTGGGGTCAACTTTAATGTTCTTGTTTTACTGTAAACTTCTTCAAGCAATAAGGAAAAGTGGTACAGAAGCCTGTGTGTGTAATGTGCAATATTCCTCTTCCACCCCATTTTTTTTCCTAATTCTAGAATTTTGCTGTCCCTTCCCTAATGGCTAAAATTCTGTTGGTCATTCTGCGGAATGCCCTGCCTGCGCTGCACGGATGTCTGCCCTCTCCAGCAACAATGACCTCCATGCCGAACAATGGCAGTGACCTTCCAGGCCAAAGTGAAAAGTAGCTTCAAGGAGCCATGTAAAGAGAGCGACAGGATTTGTTTTTCAAGTCTTTGGTGTATAAAAAAACCCTCTCAATCTTAACAGGCCACACTCAGGAAAGTAGAATCACTGTCAAATTCTCCTTCTAAAAGTTCCCCAACTCCTCCTCCTCCCATATTGTCCTGCTGGGGCCCTGAAATCCGCTGGAACTGGCAGCTCTTGGAGTTAAGTCATCAAAATGTTAAAGATGCACAACGAGGCATTCACAGTGGGAGCCAGTCCACAATTCCGCCTATTTTCCACAGGCAAGCAAAAAAATGTTTTAATTAGTTCAGTCTTCAATAGCAAATGACTGATGCCTCTATTATTAATTAATTTGTACTGGGTGTAATGTTATTGTGTTACTGTATGACTTGGTTTTACGTGGCACTGTGTCCTTGCTTCCATGTTGTATACTGGTGGTATAAAAAGCCAACAAACACAGAGACACTGAAGCACAGTGATGGAGAAAACCAGTTTGGGTGAAAAACCAAGCTTTGTAAAACCAGATAACGCTTGGGCTGGATTCCTTTCCTGAACACCCTCCCCCCCCCAAAAAGGACGTATGGAATCTTCCTACACTTGAAGGGCCATCTAAGCAGAACCGAGACAAACACAAGGAGGTTTACCTTGTGAACAGCAGCTGTACCATGTCGACCAGAGTGTGCTCTGCAGATTTTCTCAATAACTCTGAAGACAAAAACAAATAACACAGGTGTCATTACTCGGTGTGATATTATCTAGAGGCTTCTCCAAGCAGACTCTCCTCCAAGTGTTGTTTACAAAGGATTACCGGAAATTTATTAAAACCAGCTCCAGCCTCAGCTGTGCAGCAAAACGTGCAATTGTGCAGTAAGTGGCGCTACTGAGCTGAAGGGTGGAGGCGGGGGGGGACGGGAGTGGCTGAACACAAAAGTGGTGCAGGAACCCGAGTTTTATTAAGCTGTAGAAACTTGACCGTGCCAACTTAGCATACTTTAGGCTTGTTTGCATTCCAGCACATGGCAACACTGCAGAGGGTGGTCCCAGTCACTGGCAAGAGGTCCTGCCGACCTGGGAATGGCTGGAAAATGGTCGGTGCGAAAACCTACCACTGAGCCTCATCTCAAAGCATATACGAAAGCAGGACTGCATGATTTCACACACAGACTCGTTGGTAAGATGAGCTCCGACGGGAGTGAGGAGAAGAGTCCGCAGAACCTGGCAGAAGATCAAAGCAACAAATAAAAAATGCAACACTGTGTATCTTGGTGACTTTCGCACATCAGACAAGGAATTTGCGCATAACAGAGATGTGTTTTGCAAGTTTCAACTGGAGGGAAGGTGGGATAAGAGCTTCCTTGCCTGTCATTCCACCCATCGCTCTCATCCCCTTAAGGGAGGCTAAACAACTCTGCCTTCAGGTATTACAACTTTACCAACGAAAGAGCTCTGATTCTGGCAACAGCAGATTAAAAGCTTCTATCTGAGACCAAGTACATTGGTCTGGGTACGCAAGCTACACGTTTAAAAATAAGTTGACTGCTGAAGGTTCAGTGGAGACAAAATAGCACTGTTCTCCCTTTGTCCAGTCTCCAGTAAACAAGATGCACCGAGCACCTGCAAGAACTCACAGCAAACAGTCCATACCTGCAAGATCTTCATCAGGACCACCTCATCACTCGCAGGGTCTGTGCCCACAAATCGGGCATGCGTGACAGCATCTGCCATGTTCTCCATTCCCTCAGCTGTGCCCTCATGGCTAGAATCTGTACGACACAGGAGAAATTGTGGCAAGGTCAAACCAAAAAGAACCGGGTCGAGAGCAAAATGAACCTCTCATTTGTGCCGCTTCCTCTCCCCCCCTTCCTGTACATCGGCCTTACTCACAGGACGATTAGAAACAGAATTCTAAATGTTTCTTCCTCAATAAAACAAACTCCTATTTGGCCATGAACAAAAGATGAAAAAAGAGTTTGAGAAGTGCTGATTACATTCCAAGAGGTCCAGAATGTTGAGAGTAGATGAAAGTCAGTAAAGGGAGTGAGAGAATTAGCCTTCTCAACCACTTGTGCTTCTAAAAAGAGGTGTCTGCAATGTTCACAGAATGTATTTTATTTATTTACTTCATTTGTACCTCGCCCTTCTCCCCTATGGGGACCCAAAACAGCTTACACCATTCTCCTCTCCTCCATTTTATCATCACAACATCCCTGGGAGGTAGGTTCAGCTGTGAGAGTATGATTGGTCCAAGGTCACCCAGCGAGCTTCAGTGGCAGGAGTGGGGATTCCAACCTGGGTCTCCCAGATCCTAGTCCAACACTTCAACCACTACACCACACTGGCTCTCATGACTACCCAACAGTTCGTCCATAATCTTCCAAATATCACAGATACTATTGACCGGTCCAAGCAACACTTTCATGAAGCAAGCAGCAGTTTTAGGTGACATTAAAACCAACCGTTCCAGAGCCATACCTATTAGTGCATAGGAAAGGAACTTGTTCACGGATGTCAGGGCCAACCCAGTGATGGGGCCAGTAGTATCTTCAGAGCGGATAACTTCCAGGAAAGGCCGAAGAAAGACAATGGGCTCAATCGTTGAAAGGTCTGGGACAAAAGGCAAAATCACAGTGTCGTGAGAAATCCATATTCGTGTACTGCCAAAGGAGGAAGAGTAAGATTTACTTATTTGAGACCAAATTGGAGGGAGGGGGGACCCTTTACACATAAGTGACTAATATGTGTATATGATTCTAATTCACTTGGCAGGATGCAGTATGATTATTATTTTTAATTGTTTCTTGGTGTTAGCTGTTTCATATTATATTGTTTTAACTGATAGTTTTATGGGAACATGCTAAAAATAAATGGCTGGAATTGTCAGTCAAATAACTGTTAAAACTACCACCAAACTATAGCACCGTAAGATTTGGCTCCAAGAGGAAATTAAGCAGAAAATCCCAGACTACACCCACTTGTCACCTGGGATCAGGTGCCCCCCCTCCAACCATCCACCCCCCACGTCCACTTGCAGGGCTTTATCTCTCCCAGCAAGCCAGTGCCCCCCTCCAGCCACTATAAAGGCCTGCTGCCTTGCGGACACCTTCTGCAAAAGCCCCCTGCAAAAGAATCCATCCCTCCTTCATCCCCTGAGCACGAAGGGTTTGGGGGGGTCTCATCCCTGACCCCACACTGGGGTCTGAGGCCCTCAGAAAACGCTTGACTGTTTGGTGCCTTCAGAGCCCAGTGTGGCATCTGGAAACACCCCACACCTCTCTCAAGTTGGGAGAAGGGCCATGTTTTTAGAAGCCACTGATTTTAGCTGGCTTTGCTGGACGAGGACAGGAGCCCCACTGTTCTGTAATGGTTTCAGACCCTCCTGAAGGACAGATCCCAGAAGGGGCTTGCAGGAGACTGCGACTCCATCCTTTGGCCACTGGCTTGCAAGATCTCCTACACTATTTAGCAACCATGTAAAACCGCTGAGTGAGGTTGTCTGATGACTCTACTGACGACACTCAGTTCCACTTTTCCAATTATCCAAGACCAACGGTGGCAGTTGGGTTCAAACTAGATGAGGGCAAATAAACTGAAGTTAAATCCAGACAAATCAAAGGTTTGGGGTATCAGCTGACACATGAGTAGGCATATAACCTGCTTTGGGAGTTGTACACTCTCTTTCACAGTGTAGAAGGGGGCGTTCCCGGGTCTATTTATTTATGGATGTCCAAGTGGAAGCCAAAGGTGCCGTGTACCTACTTGGGCCCACACACTAGCTGCACCCTCCCAGGGCAAAAAAGGAGCCGGCCAGCCACAATCAACAACAACAATAACAACAGCAGCACCTTTTATTGGCATATATGCAATTAATACAGGGGCTAAAAAACAAGAAGCTAGGAAACTCCTGCTGTGGAGTCATCCAGACAATGCATACTATATTTGAAAAGGTGATAATGCAGCAAAAAGAACACTTATAGGACAGATGTATAAACTATTACTTCAATTTGAGACAGAAACAGAGCAAATTAAAACATGTCTGCATGTAGTTCCTCTCAAACCTGGGCCTACAGAAACACAGGAAACAGAACTCTTCATAGAGCCTTCCAGTAGAAGAATCATTAAGGCAGATACTGGAAACAATCTGAAAATCTAAGTATTAAAAGTGGCATTTACATTGAAAACCGTAAAAACTCTTGCACAACAGATAAAGAAAGCCGGGGAGAGAGAAGAGTTAACCCCATGGCTGAGAAGCATTTCCCAAAACATTTAAACACATGCTATAACTGTGACTTAATTTCACACTCTTTCAGTATGGCAGAAACTTCCACCGCTGACTGACAATCATAGAGAAAATTCAAAAAAAAAAAACCCCACACACAGTTGCTTCACCTGTTAACTTCTGTCAGTAAAACAATGACCCATTCCAAGGAATGGCAAAGCCCTTCAGTGGCGCTACTCACATTTCAAACTGTCTGAGAGGCCAACCATACAAGTGCATGTGAGGAAGAAGCCATACTTTGCTTTCCTTTTAAAAAACGAGCTCAGGTGACATTCCATCACATAGGTTTCTACTGCTGAAGAAGAATAAATGCATCATTTATAACTTAGCATATAAAGTTGTACTAGATGATGTATTTATGGAAGGAAGGAAAATGGCAAGTATGTCCAGTGCTTGAGAAAGAGTTGCAAACTGCTGCACCCTGTGCGTACCTTAGTACGTGTATCTTTAATTTTTTGCAAACTTAGATACAGGAAAAATAAAAGTTAAAGGAAGTGAATGAAAATACATCATTTGGAAGAAACTCTCTTGAGTCACATACTGGTAATTCTACCCACTGTAGAGGTACTGGCTGCAGATACAATATTAAGTACAACAAATCCCATCAACTAGTACAACTGTATATGCTAAGTTATAAATGGTGCATTTATTTTATTAGATAGTGAAAGAAGGTTAGGTTTGACAGGGAAGTAAGTACTGCATGTATTTCAATTTTCCCCCCAAAAAAGTCCACTTTGGAAAAAAGTTTTTTCTCCTGTGGCTTCAACATTTCGAGAAATTTTACATCTCTATATCTTCCATGGTCAAAATAACCTTAAGGCTTTCACTCTATATCACGTCTGCCTTTGAACACATTTGCTGTTTAGAATAAAACTAGGAATTTCCCCTGAGCTTTAACTCCACTGTACAGTTAAGACTGATGCTTCCACACTGTACTCTTCAAAATCTTCATGCTGAAAGAGACATAACTCGAAGTACAAATGGCAGGCACATGTGGAACAGAGAAAGTTTCTCCCACCAAAAAAAAAATCCATTTATAAAGGCCTATTGTTCCATAAAATTAACAGCAATGCATGGAGGTACTGGCTGCAGATACAATATTAAGCAAGCTCGACAATTTCAAACTTGCCATGACTTGGAGGCAATAATTATTAGCTGAACAGTTTAACCTAAAAAGCTGTGTGTCTTTTTCTAGCCACATATGTTGGAGATTAAAATGGCCATGTTGTCCAATAAGTACTGACTGAAACATAAAATTCACCATGGTTTCCCCATTTTATATACCGAAGAATTTCAGAGTAAACGTCAAACTTATGGACGACAAGGGGGGGGGGGCGGAGAAATCCATGCAGCAAGGGCCATACAGGGCAGCACGGGAAAGACCGAACAAGAGAAACAAGAGGGTGTTTCTCCTCCTCTTCCTGAGGCCTGCAGTGTTCGCTCCACGGGATGGAATCCCCAGCAGACAAGCTCAACCCACCACTGGCCTGCAGGCCGTCTGAACAGCTGGGGCTGCAACGTGCCTTCGCTGTCCTTGCCTTCGCTTGCCACCGAAAGACATCCTGAAGAAAAACAGAGTTTCACTTACCTGTAACTGTTGTTCATCTGATGGATCTTCTATGCAGTAACACATTGGGACTGCGCAGGCGCAGGCCAGCCACGGATAAGAATTGTTACCTTCTAGCAAATTCCAAAAGAGTGCTCCCCCTCTCCTCGGGGCATGCAATCTCCCCACCCCTCGGTCACATGACCCAAGGAGGAGGGAGAACTCTTCCCTCCAGTTCTCCAACCTGCCGCCACGGAACCATCCACTCGTAGTAGCGGAACGGTCCCACAGCGGGGAAGGAGGGAGGGAATGTGTTACTGCATAGAAGGTCCATCAGATGAACAAAAGTTACAGGTAAGTGAAACTCTGTTTTTCATCTGAATGGCTTCTATGCAATCCCACATTGGGAGAATAGCGAGCTTGCTTACCAGGATGGAGGGTGTGGGACAATCACCGGAATAAGGACTGCAACACTGCATGTCCCACTGCTGCATCTCTTGCTGAATCCACATCCACGGCGTAGTGTTTCATGAACGTGGATGGAGTGGACCAGGTGGCAGTTTTACAGATGTCCCGGATATCAACTCTTGAGGAGAAGGTGATGGAGGCCGCATACGCCCTGGTAGAATGAGCCTTGATCATGGGAGGACATTCCCGGTGGGCAAGGTCGTAGGCCAACTTGATAGTAGATGTAATCCATCTTGAAATGATCTGGGGAGATGCCCACTGTCCTCTATGTTTTCCCCTGAAGCAGACAAAGAGGTTATCCACACCCCTAAAAGACTGGGTTCGGTTAATGTAAAAAAGGAGTGCCCTCCTGACATCGAGGGAATGTAGGGCCTTATCAGCATCCGAAGATGGATTAGGGAAAAAGACAGGGAGGACAATGTCCTGTGATAGGTGGAAGGCAGAGACTACTTTGGGTACGAAGGAAATCTTTGTTCTGAGAACTACTCTATTTGAGTGGAAGGTAGTGTATGAAGGGGAATGGGATAGGGCCGACAAATCACTCACCCTCCTTGCTGAGGTGATTGCAACCAAAAAGGCTGTTTTAAACGAAAGCAGGGCCAAATTACAGGTGGCCAAGGGCCCAAAGGGGAGATTCATCAGGCGGGTAAGCACTAGAGACAGGCTCCACTGGGGAACTGGCGGGGCAGCGGGTGGATACAGATCGTTTAGGCCCTTTAAAAACTTTTTGGAAAGAGGGTGAGAGAAAACTGAAAAGGAGTCAATCTCTGGGTGAAAAGCCGATATTGCGGCCAAATAAACTTTGATAGATGAATTAGATAAGCCTTCATCTTTAAGGAACAGTAAATATTCAAAAACACTAGGCAAAGGGCAAGAAACAGGTGAGATGCCCTTGCCCGCAGTCCAATCAGAAAAACATTTCCACTTAGTGTCATAGGAACGACGCGTGGAGGCTTTAAGTGAGTGGAGGAGTACTTTGGCTACCCTATCTGACCATAGGCCTGAGGTAGAACCCTCCAGGTGGCCAGCTGGAAGTTGGGAGGTGAGTGGGAGGGTATTTTGGGAGAATGAGGTAGTGACCCCGTGCAAGTGACCTGAGCACTGCAAACCACGACCTCCTGGGCCAAAAAGGAGTGACAAGTATGGCATCCGTGTTGTCCTGGATCATTTTGGCGATGACCTTCTGAAGTAGAGGGAATGGGGGAAAGAGATAAAAGAGGGTTCCCTTCCAGGGCATTTGAAAGGCATCCCCCATTGAGCCTGGACTGACCCCCGCCCTCGAGTAAAACGTGGGGCACACTGCATTGTGCTGCGTGGCGAACAGGTCTACTTGAGGACAGCCCCATTGCTGGAAAATATGGTTTAGGAACTCGTTGTTCAGTGCAATCTCGTGCGACTGGTTTGGAAGGCGACTCAGAGCATCGGCTAAAGTATTGCTCTTGCCCGCAATATGGATCGCTAGGAGAGAGGCGTCCTGATGGATGGCCCACTGCCAAATGTCGCTGGCCTCCCTGGAGAGCAAAACGGACCGTGTGCCGCCCTGTTTGTTTAGGTAATACAGGGCGGTAGAGCTGTCTGTGGCGATTTGAACGTGCCGTCCCTTCAGGTACCCTGCAAACGAAGACAGAGCAAGACGGGTGGCATGCAGCTTGAGTAAATTAATATGCAGACAAGACTCTGAGAGAGACCACCTCCCTTGTGCGGTAGGGTGATCACAGTGGGGGCCCCAACCCACCAGGGAAGCATCAGTAAACAAAAATCTGTCAGGAGATTGTCAGAGAAAGGGTACCCCCGTTAGAACATTAATATCAAGAGTCCACCACTGCAGAGAAGATAGCACATATCTGGGGATGGACAATCGCTTATACTGGGAGTCCACATTAATCCTGAAGGCTCTAAGAAACCAATTTTGGAGTGGACGCATTCTAAGACGTGCAAACTCCACCACCGCTGTGGTGGAGGCCATAAGGCCCAATAACTTTTGTATTTGATGCGCTGTCTGGAACCTTTTGTGAACAAATCTATTCACCAGTTTTCTGATGGCATAGGCCCTCGGCAACGGTAGGAAGGCCCAGGCTCAGTGGGCATCCAGATACGCCCCAATAAATGTTTGGGCTCGTGCGGGAGTCAATTGAGACTTTTCGAAATTAACCAAAAGGCCCAAATTATGAAGCGTCGAAAGGATCAAGTCCACCTGTGTGGACAGGTGTGATTGTGAATGGGCCACCACCAGCCAGTCATCAAGGTAGGGGAATATAACACACCCCTTGAGGGCGAGATGAGCTACTACGACAGCAAGGCACTTAGTGAAGGTCCTAGGGGCGTTAGACAGGCCGAACAGCAACACATTATATTGGTAGCACTTGCCATTGCACCAAAAACGTAAAAACTGGCAACATTGTTCATGGATTGCTATATGGAAGTAGGCGTCACGAAGGTCCAGCACTACGAACCACATGTGGGCATCGAGGAAAGGAAGCACCTCAGAGAGGGTAAGCATACGGAATTTCCTGGTCTTGACAAAGATATTAAGGCCTTGCAGATCCAGGATAGGGCATTTCCCTCCACCTTTCTTATCCACTAGGAAAAAGTGGGAGTAGAACCCATGATTCAGATCTAAAGGTGACACCTCAGATATAGCTCCCTTAGACAGCAGGGTGTGGACCTCCACAGAGAGGAGATCAGAGTTGTGAGAAACAGAATGTCCAACAGGTCTAAAAGGAGGAAGAGTGTCAAATTCAATGAAATAACCATATTTTATTATTTTAAGAACCCAAACATCAGTAGTGATAAACGACCACTCAGAGAAGAACAGTGACAACAGGTCACGAAAATTAACAGACACGTCTAGTCATGCTTGCTTTGCCCTGGGAAAAGAACCCGGAGATCCCCTCTGGCCCCTACAAGACCTGTTTTTGTTAGGGAACTTCCTGTCCTGTTGTGGGTGAGGAAAGGATGGGCGGAAGGGGGGCTGATGAGGAGGGGCCTGGAACCTATAAGGGAGAGTGGTTTGGGTAGCTGGGCGACCAAAGTAGCGCCTCTTAGCATCAGAGGGTTGACGAGTGATTCTAAGGGATTTAGCATTCGTCTTATTTTTCTTAAGGCGATCTAAAAAGGTGTCTGTTTGGTCGCTAAATAGAGCCGTCCCTTCGAAGGGAAGGTCCTCTATACGAGCCTTGGTGTCATGAGGAAGTGCAGATTGGCGCAACCACGCATGTCTCCGAATAACTATTGCAGAAGCTATGGCCTTGCTAGAAGAGTCTGTCACGTGCCGGGCAGCCGCCAGCTGCTGTCTCGCCAGAGACATCCCCTCTGATTGAACTGCAAGGACCGAAGGGCGCTGGTCATCAGGGACGAGGGCAATCTGGGGGGATATGCGATCCCAAAGGGAATATTGGTATCTGGCCATCATGGCCATGAAATTTGAGATGCGGACACTAACCGCAGTGGAAGAGTAAACTTTCCTGGCCAACGTGTCTAACTTACGGCCCTCTGGGTCTCGTGGGGAGGTGTGCGACCCAGACCTGAACTTCCCGGGTAGGGCTTCCACTATGATTGAGTTGCGTATTTTGTACAAATTTTCTATGCGTTTAGTGGAAGAAGGGACTGGCTTAGCCCAATTAGCATGGAGAATCTCTAGGAGACTCTTCAGGATTGGAAATACTGCAGGTCCCACATCGGGATTATGCAGAATATCCATGACGTCGTCAATAGGACCAGAATCCTCTGGTTTGACCTCTATTTTGAGAGCCTTCGCCATGCGGATCAACTGCTCCGCATAGAGACGGACGTCTCCAGCAGGGGATAACGGTTTAGAGTCCCCAACAGTGTCCTCCGGTGAAGGAAGAGATGTGCGGGTTTCATCATCCCCACTGAATTCAGGTGAGAGGGAGGGATCATAATCAGGGTCGTAGTCGGAGTTATAGTCATCTCCCAAAGAAACAGGGGACCTGGATAAGGGACCTCTCAAAGGAGTACGGGGTCGGGAATGGTAATGACCGTGACGAACAACTGGCGACCTCAAATCAAGCAAAGGCGTGGTGTACCGGTGGCGATGCGGTCGGCTCTGGTGAGCGCGCCGATCACTTCGGTGCGACCGACTCCGTCGGTTCGAACGACTCCGCTGACCAGAATGGCTCCGGAGACCTGAAAGGCTCCTACAGGCAGAGGAGGTTTTGTTGGCCGGGTGGCTTCGGGCGTCAAGACTCCACCGGCTGGAACGACTCCTAGGGCTCGGACGACTCCGGCAGCCCGAACGGCTCTGGCGGCCCGAATGGCTCCGACGGGCAGAAAGGGTCCGATGGCTGGAACAGCTTAGACGAATAGAACGACTCCGACGTGGAGAACGACTTCGTCCGTGAGAACGACTCGGCGGTTCCCGAGTATCCCCTTCGGAGCGCATCTGAACGGCGCCATCTTGGGGCTGCTGAGGCCCTGAGGCGATTCCTTCGTCCAAGGATACTTGCGGCACATCCTTGTAGAGGTGAAGGAGGTGATCCTTGAACTCTGCTGAGACCTCCTGGGCCCTGCTCGGATCTGGAGCCGAAGGGGTTGCCACGGGATGGGGAGGAGAGTCCTCCACAGTAATAATCGGTAGCGCAGACCCATCGAGGGAACGCGGAGCCGTCTCAACCTGAGGTTGGAGCCGCGACGGCGTCGATGACGATGGGCGACTTTGAGGGGGAACAGTGTCGACTACTCTTTGACGATTCCAATGGAGACTTTGGCGGTCTGGAAGGCGGATGGCGTCTGGGGGACCTGGAGCGGGAAACACGCTTTGACGAGCCGCGGCCATCTTGGGAGCCCGGGGCTATAAACTTCGCCGGGCGAAGAACGACTGAGGATGGCTTCCTCGAGGAGGGAACCCCAATGGACTCACCAACCAGGGCCCCTTCAGAAGACTTAACATTACCAGATGGACGGTCAGGCGAGTCCCCTTGCAGACAAAGGGACTCCTTGTAAAGGTGGGAGATAAGGCGGGTAGAACGTTCCCTGAGAGCTTTGGCGGTGAGTTTGCCACAGCTCTTACAGGAAGAGGAAACGTGGCCTTCTCCCAGGCAAAGGAGGCATTCCTTGTGAGGATCGGACTTTGCCACCTTCGCCCCACAAGAGCATTTCTTAAACGGTGGAACTTTCTTAGACTCCATTGCTACGAACGAAGCTAAGCACGTTCTCTCTCCGTGGCGGCAGAAAGAGAACTGGAGGGAAGAGTACTCCCTCCTCCTTGGGTCATGTGACCGAGGGGCGGGGAGATTGCACGCCCCGAGGGGAGGGGGAGCACTCTTTTGGAATTTGCTAGAAGCTAACAATTCTTATCCGTGGCTGGCCTGCGCAGTCCCAATGTGGGACTGCATAGAAGCCATTCAGATGAACAGGAAAGGGCAGCTCAACAGACAGGTCGGTTTGCTTTTCCCCAACAGAGAAAAAAGCCTCATAAACTGTGACCTCCTTTAGTGGCTGGTTTTGCAAAAATAGCCGGTATCATCAATTTTCAGCTCACAAAAGGCAATGATTCCTTCTGTCAAGGTGTGGGAAAGGTAAATCAGAACAGGAAGCATTTGTTGCTACTGTAACCTTGATAATGCTTTAAAAGGTCTGAAAGGTACTAAGAGAATGCGGGGGGGGGGGTGTTGCAGGTTACTGAATAGTTTCAACTTCGGTTCGTTACCTTAATTTTATTATATATCCCTGCCTGCAAGCTTTGCTCTCTATCCTCTCCTCACACTTGAATGACTGTCCACATTAACCCTAACCCTAACAGCTCATACACAAGGATTTTACCCACACGAGCAGATTGATGTGTGAGGAGTTAATGTACTGTCCGCTACACAGGGGCCTGTTACTTTTAATTCCTCAGATGCTCACACATCCTGTTACCATAAAACGTTAGCATTGGTCTAATGTCCAAAATCTTCATTTGGACTAGGGCCTGAGAGACCCAGGCCTGCCATGGGTGATCTTGGGCCAGTCACAGACTTTTGGCAGAACCTACCTCACTGGACTGATGCATAGACAAAATTGAGAAGAGAATGGCAGAAGCTGTTTGGGATCCCCTTTGAGAAGAAAGGCAGGGTACAAATGAACTAAATAAACAAAAGTCATTGTAAGTAAGCACTTATGTAAAAGTCTAACTTAAATTTCAAGGAAAAAGTCATAAGACTTTCATACTCCCGCAGGTAATGAAAAGTTGCTTGTACGTATATATACTACATATAACAGCTTGTACGTATATATACTATATATAACAGTCTATTATATCTGCTGTACAAGTATAAGCCTGGGTCTAGAAGACAGCCTTCTGTGCACGGAGCAGGTTTTGCCTTCCCATGAGGTGAAGCCCCCCAGGGGATGCTGCCGCCGCCGCTGCTGCGTCCACCGTCCGTCCGGGACACACGAGGCCTGTGTCCTCCAGCAGGCTTGCATCAGAGCACTGGAATGCTGATGTCCACATATTTGCCATTCAGCATGTAAACTTCTTTTCAAGTTCAATCAGCTATAAATGTTGCTTTGTTTTAATTTTCCACTGAGCTTCCTGGAACCCTTTATCAGACGGCCAGGGATGTATATTTAGCAATGGCAACACAGCCTTTTTGCCATGACTCCGCTGCTACAGTCACCTCCAATAAACAGGAACATAGAATAACCCCACCAGCAAAAGACCCTTGACTTCTGGCCGTTGTTTACAGCCAATATGGGAAAGCTGACGAAGGGCGTGTCTAATTCTGCTTTTTATATTCATTCAGCCCTAAGGACAAGAAGAACCGTCTGCAGGCCTCATACCCAGCGACCCAGAGCAGAACAATTTCTACATTTTTCCATGGAAAATTTTCCACCCCACATATGTTAGCGTAGTCTTTTAATCCACAGTCATCAAGGCTGCTGTGCTGCAGATCCTTCACAGGATATGAAACATGAAACATAAAACATGGGGTATGAAACATGGATAAACCCCCTGTGCCTGTAAGGGGTATATTTGCCTTCTCTTGCTAATATTGTTTAAATATTGGAATTGATCATTTAAATTTTAATTGGAAAATTACAAAAGTCCAAAATTTAGGAATCTCTCGCTGAATTCATCATGTATTTCACCAAGCACCATGAGATCTGCCACATGGCTTTGAAAGGTGGTGGGGGGGGATGGTGGCAAAAGTATACCCCCACATCTAAGTAACTCTTAGGGCCCCAGTATCTCCAACTGAAGTGATTCCATGGGGGGAGTTTGTTCCCCTAAAGTTATCTAGCTTGTCTCACTCTTGGTCCTTTGGTACACAGATCAACACCATCCCCAACACTTCTCTGCCTGTTCTGTCTATAGAGTTTATATCTAGGGCTAGCTGCGTCCCACTGATTTCCCCCCTTCCACCCACTGTGTTCCAGAAATTGTCATTTAGAGCCAAGTGCTCCCGGCTCCCCTATCTTGGCCGGGAGGCCTCTATAGGATGAGCACATAAGCAACCTTACCTCATTGCCCTCTCCAAGGACCCCTCCCTGCTTCCCTTGGGCTTTACGTTTCCTCAAGTGGCTCTCCCTTTTGGTCCTACACCCATTCTTAAGTTTTGGGCCACTCCCACCAATATTCCTCCCAGAGTTAACACCACCTTCCCTTTGAGATGGGCCATTCTGAACCAGAGGCTCCCCAGCTCCTGTTGCCTTTCCCCCAGGAATGAGTTTAACAGCGAGGGTGGAGAAAAGGAGACGCCCTGAGAGGGGAGGAGAGGAGACCTGATCAGGAGGACAAAAGACCAGGTGGGCAGCTGAGCAACAGTATGTGGAGGGTGAGAAAAAACCAGGAGGGTGGCTGCTTGGGAAGAAAGGATGGGAGGGACAGAGATGCCGTGAGGGCAGAGGAAGAAACGAAGGCAGAAATGAGAAGGTGGGTGGCTGGGAAATAAGCAGTAGGGACTGAGCAAAGGCAGGCCAAGAGAAGAGGAAGTGAAGGCAGGAATGGCCTGCTCCCTTGCCAGTCTTTACAGATCCTTCTTGTAGTGTTTAATGCAGCTTGAGCATCATTCCGAGAAGCCCTCCATTTGAGGATAGAGAGCAAGCACTTTCCTCATGGGCAAAGTTTCAGATTGTTCTCTAACAACACGTTCCCAGTTTTTGCAAAACAAACTGAGCTGCTTCAAAGAATGCAGACTGAAACTATGGTACCCACACCAGAAACGTTTTCTATCAGCATTTTGCCGCAGTTTTGTCATTCTGCAGTCAGACAGAAGTGAATGCACACCACACCATCCCAGAACTGCTGAGCCTAGAACCCTTTTCTCTCTCCTCGAGTACACTGTGGGATATCAGCCGGCAAAACAAAAGGAAAGAGAAAAAGAGAAAAAAGTTGATCCTAATCATTTCCGACACCTGATCAGAATAAAGAAACACAAAGAGGCCTGGTGCTGGGTGCTTGTTTAACTTGGTGAGGCTCGGAGCTCCTCACAGCAACCCGCTCACTCGATTCCACATTCCATTCAACACATCACATGATTGGATTACTGACAGTTCCTGAAGGTTAGTTTAATCAGCATTTATACGCTACAACCATTTTCTGAGCAAAAAATGTTATGAATGATAAGTGTAAAGCCACTGCTGACTTGCAGAAATACAATTATGGAAGACTCACCTGACATTTAGGTGCACACAACTCTAGGATTTCACTAAAAAACTTACAGGTATAAGAAACTGTTTTAACTCAGAGAAGTTCTGCTCCCACGTTCAAGAATTACTGGGGGGGGGGGAGAGACATTAGAAGTAATTTTCATAACGGACAGTGGAACATTAGATGTTTAAAAATATAGAGCGAGGACCACTGGTCTACAGTGAGCTAACACAGACCCGCCTCCATATTATACCAACTTTATCCAAGTTTGGCAAGAGTTCTAAACAACCACAACATAAACCAGTTTCTCTGTAACTGTAGTAAGAAAAGTGAGTTTTATGAAAAAATTCCTTACTATACAAACCCATGAGCTTGGCAATCCAGAAGACCACTGCCTCAAAGCAGGGGCAGGAGGGCAATCCCTAACTTTCCAGACTAGCCCCTTTCCTTGCTCCCCCAAACTTAACGAATCTTCCTGTCTTTCCAATGTATATGCTGTGGGGGGAAGGGGGGATTGGGAGAAGAAAACCCGAGCAAAACTCTCCTCTGCCTACCTAAACCCATTTGCTGGGATAAGCAGCAAACAGCTGATTCCCCCCCCCAAAAAAAACCTGCCCTAACGTAGTAGAAAGGGGGGCTCTTACTCCTCATGGAGTCTTGGTGTTCCCACTGCAACGCTACCAAATGTAGCACTTTACTTTGGACCACATAAATGAACGAACCGCACAATCACTTGTAATAACTGTGGGAGGGGCTGTGGCTCAGTGGTAGAGCAACTGCTTGGCATGCAGAAGGTCCCAGGTTCAATCCCCAGCATCTCCAGTTAAAAGGACTAGGCAAGCAGGTGATGCGAAAGATATCTGCCTGAAACCCTGGAGAGCTGCTGCCAGTCTGAGCAGACAATACCAAAGGTCTGACTCAGTAGGAGGCAGCTTCATGTATTCATGTGACTATAAGATCGCTGTAAAAAAACTACTGCAAAAAAAGTGAAATCGTGCCCTCAGAGGGGACAATGGGGTGAGTCACTCAGTTTGTTCCTCATGAATCTTGTATCTAAAGCTAAAAACAATACTGGCCCCCTTCTCAAATGTATTCCAGACTAGAACCCATTTACTTTGCCAAGCACACCCAATGGAAACTCCTGGGAACCAAGACAACCTGCCAGGGAACCTACCCGACCACCATGTTCATCTTCGTAGGCCCTGCTTCAGGTGCCCGCCCCCCGGCCTTCTGATATTAGGCAGGTAGCAAACCCAGGAGAGGTGAAGACTTCTTTGTTTCCTTTGGCATTCCCTCAATGACTCCTCCTTCCTAACCAATGTTTTAGTTGCTTTTATGGGTTTTTTGTATTTTAATAGTGTTTTTAAACTGTTTTAATGATGCATGCTTGGAGGGGGTTGATTTTAATGGTTTTAAAATGTGATTGTAGCCGCCTTGGTGGCCCTTTTAAAGAAGGAAATACAGGATGCCCAATTTGTAAATAAATAAAATAATAAATGAATGTTGACTAGCCATTGTATAGCTGTCCTGCTGCCTACCCTAGAATGTCAGGCATACGTCAGAGTTCAGACCCTACTCCACAGGCAAGAAGCTCTTGGCAGAGGCAGAACAGAGGCAGGATCTGCATCCTGCTTTAATTTAGACTCTGATTTTAAGAAATCTGATATGGATGAGTTTCTTCTGCTTAGGGATCACTGAAAGGATCCCTTGGCTGAGCAGCCAAGAATTAAAATTCAGAAGTGAGTTAAATGTGAAGGAGAGCATGTCGCTTTAGGTAGCTTGCAGTGAGCTCTGCCTGCCTCCGGACACTGAGAGGACTTCCACTCACTAAACACCAATAACTGTATGAATAAAAAATATATATGAAGGGATTTAACGAACTCTTTTTCTGCCACAACTGACCTTCACAACAGAAAGGGAAAGGGAGAAGAGGTGGGTTTAATGCTTTAAAGCAGCAGCAAGCTCCTTGTGCAGGTTCCCTTTAAAAAACTTGCACAAGTACCACCGATGCTTCGTACTAACGTTGCATTTAATTTTCTGCCTACAATTTTCACTTTCATGACAGCTTCTTGAGCTATAATTAAAAGGGTTCAGCAGCATCAAGGAACTGATTCAGCTGAAGCTAAACACTTTAGCTTTTACTAATCCATATTAAACCGTATGCTCTGAATGGGACATCTTCTCATCTACCTTAGCCTACACCCATTGGGGAAGGGATTCAGAATATCCCCTAGGGCCTAGAGAGCCTCGCCCCTAGGGCCCAGGAGCAACAAAAAAAATCTGCACCTCATTTCTATTGCTTTGTATCAGTATTCCATAAGGGAGGCTTCAAGAACTTTTTCATGTGCCTCAGGGGTTGCTCTTTCAAACTCCACCCATCAGACAAACACTGATTTCTGGCAAATAAATCACCTCTGAATCCTAAACTATTTAAAAGTAAAAGCCAGGAAGGAGAATTCGGCAGTGACATTTTAAATGGATTTCAGCATGGCAAAGTGGGGTCCATAAACAGCAAAAGGAAAGATTCAGCAACAATTGAGGTGCAGAAATTAATGGGGAATAATCATCAGCATGAAAAATTGTGATTCTGTTATCTGTTTTTCCAGGCAAAGCAGTCAGGTCTCTGACTTAACCTTAAATTTTCTGGCATGGCATTCTCTAATGGGACTGAATTTATCGTTCCGACATTCAAACCAGAATTCAATAGCTTGAGCCAGGAATACAGGAATTGAGCAAAATTATCCTTCTCAGGAAATATTTCCACTATGCAGATATAGGCCCTATTGTCTCCACGCCTCACTGACATGTGCAAACAATGATGAAAAGACAGACTGTGGCACATGCAACAGCCCCTTGCCAACCCCTCCTGCATTCAAAGTCCCAGAAGTGTAAGAAATTGTTTTCCAGCTAGAAGACAAGGCTTCCTTTCCCATAACAATTTGTCTCTTGCTCTGACAGCCCCCCACTTCTGTTATAGTGACCCAACCAAGCTTGGTCAGTTATATATTTCCAGCTGTACTCAATACATCTGGTCCTGTCAGTCACGCGGCACAGACTGGAACTCCCAGGAAACAACGGTACTTTTCATTCAGGCTTCCTTCGCTGTTCACCTTTAAAAGAAAAGGAACATACCCACAACACTTTCCCATTTATGTGAAAACCAGTTGTGTGGTTCTGGAAAGCTTTAATTTGATACAAGACCTGAAGGGGGAAATATATAGAACGCTTACTCTTAAACCTGCTAATACCATTTCCTCAATCCTCCTGAAACCAAAAGACCTGCTACTCTAATCTACTTCTTTCAAAATTAGAACCCCCAAGGTCCAGCAAGTGCAAAATGGTGATTCGGGGTGGGGTGGAGTGGGGTGGGGGAAGAACTGAGGTGTATCCTGGTGGGGTATCTACTCAAAAAAGTAAACATACATTTGAGTTACTAAGGATCATAAATTCTAACATCACACCCAAAAATGGCCAACAGAAGATCACAAATTTTGTCAAAGACAACCAATTCTTATGTTTTACAGGGAAGGAACATTTAACCTAAGTGATAAAAGTCCAACATCAGCCTCAGAACACACAGAGAAGAATCCATTTTTTGAGTTTACACAGTTGTTGTTTTTAAGGAAAAACAAACTGCACTGGCATTCTGACGTCGAAACAACAACAAAAGCACAGAGATACACTACTTGCCAACTAAGCATACTGAGGGCTGAAATCTATGTAAGATGCTTTCTTAGCCCAGCCACTTCAGATAGAAAACCAAACGGATCCTCCTCAAATTTACTCAAAAGTATCACCAACTGCAGTGGAACTTACCTACTGTGGAGATTACTACCAGTTCTACATGTCACAATAATCTTATTTGGCTACAAATGATTAGGATCGGGGGATTAACAAAAAAAAACACCACCACCACTAGAAGATCTAACAGAATGGAAACAAACTTGGTTCCTGTACTTTTGATTTGCAATAAAGACCTGTCAGCCTGGTCCAATGGAGTGGAATGAAAAACCCCTCCAAACCCATGCAGCTCCAAAGGAGGAGGAGCTGGGGCAAAGAAATCACAAGAATGGAGGGTACGGACAGGAAAGCAGAAGGCAGTGGAGGCAGCACAGTGTCGTTTCCCCACACACACACACACACACACACACCGTGTAGGGCTGGAAGAGGAGCCTGGCGACAAAACACAGAATGAAGGAGGACAAACTAAGACAAAGACGGGTGCGAGAAACAGGTTGAGCAGCAGAATGCCCTTCGCCAGGTTAGTGGGAAACTGCAGCCTGTCTCTCCCCCCTCCCACATCCTGGTTCACACTTGTAAAGTTAAGGAACAGCGTGCCTCAGTATATGCAGAGTGTGCTCCCCCCAGCCCCAAATATTAGAATCATGGAATTAGAAGGGACCACCAGGGTCATCTAGTCCAACCCCCTGCACAATGCAGGGAATTCACAACTACCTCCCCCCCACACACACACCCCAATGACCCCTACTCCATGCCCCGAAGATGGCCAAGATGCCCCACCTCTCATGATCTGCCTAAGGTCATAGAATCAGCACTGCTGACAGATGGGACATCTAGCCTCTGCTTTAAAACTTCCAGGGAATTAACCGGCAATTACAGCCTGTCTCCTACTCACACGTATGTCCCATACAATTAAGACCCAGCACCTCTTCCTTCTGAAATGAAGCATGACCACCACTTGGCGTGGCAACCCTCTCCCCTCCATTTTCATGTCACTCATACACTTGAAACTAAGGAGCTGGGGGCCTCTGAGCACATGCTCAGCCCAGGGTCCTTCTTTTGTCCTCACCCTCAGAGCCCTGTCCGCAGGGCCTCCCACACTCCATGCACAATTTGCGCCCATCACTTCCTGTCATCACTACAGCCCAACATACAAAGTCAAGGAAGTGTTTGCTGCCAAGTCCCGGGAGGAAAATATGGATAGATGAGGCAATCGGAGGAGCAAGCCGGGCTGGGAAGACCTGGGGGGCTTTTTTGCACATGGATGGGGGAAGGGAGACAGAAGAGGGAAGGAGGAGCAGCTGGAGTGTGGCGGTAGTTTTCAGCGAGCCCTTGTGGAAGTCCGACAAGTCTGATGTACAGTTCTGACCGAGGGAGAAAGGCAGTCAGATCGGCCATCGAATAACCAGACAGTGGCAAATGTCCATCTGACCTCTGACGCAAGTTTCAAAATATAACATACATAAAATACATCTGGACGTTTCACCAAACAAAAATCTTAACATTCCAATTTAAACTTGCAGCCAACACTTAACCTGAGACAGTCTTTAATATATCTGCCTATTTTCATATTTCAGCATATAGTAGGAAAAACCAAGGAAGTTACTCTGTCACAGGCTATTTGAGAAGAAGGTAATCTAACAACAAAGGGTTTTTTTTAAAGCAAGAACTTTTGTGTATTTCTAGAAAACCCTTCCTCGCTTCCCTCACGCGCAGCCACCGGGGGCCATCACATACAAAGTGGGTTAATGGCCGTGGGTTGTCTTAGCCTCTCCTCTCAAGCCCCTGCCACAACAACAATGTCCCTCATCTGAACGGGGCCTTCTACAGAGGCAACCGTGCAAATGGCCAAGATCGGCAACTGCCCAACCAGTTTCTGCAGTGGCCCCCAACCGATGGAAAGGCTTGCCTAAGGAGGGTCGGGCTTTCTGCAAACTACATAAAACAGAAGTGTCCAAGAGGGCATTTTTATAAAGGAATAGTGTTGCATTTTAACAGAATTCTTCATCACGATATTTCAGTACAGTGAATTGTACTGTGGATAATACTACGTATTATCTGTTGCTAATATGTATTAAGCTCTCACTGCCATTTCTTGCATTAACATGTTATGTTTAATACTTATGCCTTGTTTCACATTTCTGCAATCTTAGTATTACATTTATCAGATGTCTCCTTGTTCTGTTGACTCGCATTATGTAATCTGCCTTGAGTCTTAGTGAGAAAAGCAGACTATAAATAACATAAATAAAAAATAACAGATGAAGTTTCTTTAAAAGGTACAGATAATTTATGATAAGACAATGATTAAAAATCAAAGATAAAAATAAGATGTTCCTCCTTACTGATTTGAAGATGGAGGCGAGATTTATATCCCGCCTATCTCCTACTGAGGCAGGGGCTCAGGGCGGCTCACATCCAACAGTAGACATCGTAATATTACATTAGTTGGTGCATAATGTAATAAACTAAATCTAAAATACACTCTATTTAACAATCTAAAACTGAGCAATTAAATCAAGATGGTGCTAAAATTTCTTCTGCATCAATATCAGTGGTGATGGAAAACTTGAGGTAGGAAGTGGATGTTAACCGGTAAAAGATGACAAAGGATGGTACGAAGCCCACATGGGCTACTGGGTGTAGAACCTGGTTGCCACCCTCTTCCCAAATTTCTTTTAACCCCTAACTGGAGGAAATCGGAAGCTATGGTTTCCATACATACTCATGATCAGGCGCCCCTTAGCTGTGTACTGCTTGGATAAAAGCTAAGGTAGAAGAAAATCCAAACATAACAGAAAGGACAGTTTGGAAGGGGGAAAAATGCACCAAGGCTTACAGCTGTTCAAAATGGAAAGTCATCAGATCAGAAGCAACTTAAAAGGCTGAATAACGGTAAATATGTCTAATCTTGCACACTGAAAAACAAAACAAGCCCCTAGTTTACCACCCATCATACACGTCAGTTTCTTTTTATAGCGTATTTCTCTGGGAAAGCATGGATGAGAAGTTCAGTGGAGAGTTATGAACATGGGGTTTCTTGTGGGGACCCATCTCTAAAGTAAAAACAAGAGCCTGGTATTAAAGACCAAATGCAGGGTGGAACTCTGCCAAGAACAGCCAGGTGTGCTTGTCCGTCTAACTCTCAAAAATTCCCCAGGACTAATAGGGAGGAAGCCATGTCTTCTGACCACCACATTCTCCACTCAAGAACTAGCCCTGCTCAGACAAAGAAAGCTGGCAGCAATATTACATCCCATCTAACATGTGTTCTGGATAGAACAATACACCTCTTTATCCTTCAGATTTAAATATATCAACACCAAAAAACTTTTCCTATTGTCAAGGAAATTGCTTGAAAGATCCCTTCATTTGAGCAGGGAGGTTCCAAACAGCCACATTTTAAAGCAAATACCCCCAAACATGTGCAACGAGGATGCGAAAATCAGCATTTTCAGTCCTGCCGGTACATTACCATCACTCCCAGTATTTTAGGAGGTCAATAAATATCAGGAAAATCTCACATTACTTGTTTATAAAGACCAAGCAAGGAATATGTTTCACACTCACGTCTATCCGTTTCCAGTAAGACATGCTGGCAAATATCCAAGTCCCATATTCACGCTTGTTTGGTATAATAGCCAACAACATATGCCCACCTGCTGCATGACTGCTATTTTGAAGTTTCGAGGGATGCAGTCAAAATGGAAGCAACCCTATTTTTCTTAAACAAAGTCCAGAGTGAGAAAGAGCAGAAGGCAGGGTGGATAAAAATCAATGGTTTTAAAAAAATTAAGATCATTTTTAAAAAATTTAAATCGGATTTTAAAAAAATAAAATGCTTTTTGAGGAAAAATCTCTCTTGTCCAAAGAACTGGGCTGCATACTATGGTAGCCACTGTGGGATGAACTGGTAGCCATATGGGCCGAACTTTCTCCTGGGGACCTTTTCACACCTTTTTCCTCCGATGCGTTTGATCTCTTTCATTTTGGTGCCAAAAGCTCTCCCTTGCTCTCTCCCTCCGCCTCTCCCGTTTTAGGCTGCTGGAAGCCTCGCTGGCTCTCCACGGTGGGGAGGGCAGCAGACCAGGGCATCCATCTCTGCTGGGCTCCTCCCAAGCAACCATCTTTGGCATGAGAAGTGGGAGAGAAGAAGAGTGGGCCAGGAGAGAGAAGAAGAGGCAGTTGCAATGAAAAGGAGGCAAAGGTTTGTAAAGTTAGAAGGATGTTCGTTTTGAAAAGGATGTTTTCTATTGGTAGCTGCTACAGACAGCTACTTCTCTGCTGCTCTCCCTGGGCAAGGCAGGAAGTCAGCTGAGCAGGAGGTTACTGCCTGGGAGACAGGAAGTGGAAAGATTAGCCCTGCCTCCCTGAGCAGCCAGTGGGAATCACCCAGATCTCAAGATGTCCTCCTCAGAATGAGGATATATCACACCTGTACAGGACTTCTTCATTCTGCAAGTCTCCCCATGCAGACTCTCTTTACGTGTGGGGGTCCTTCCCAGAGGGCCCACCACTTTCAGAAGGTAACAAACTGATGTACTTTAAATTTAATCACAGCTGCAAGGTTGATACTTTCTAAGCACTGGAAGTCAGAGACTTCTCCTACAATCCAGCAGTGGTTTGTGAAAGTTCAGGAAATGTATACATTGATCAGAGTCACTGCATATCAACATAATTATTATGTTGTAAAGCTGGATTTGCTGTGGTGTCGCTTTCTGTCCTGGGTAGAGAGGCAAGTTACTCTTCCAAGGACTTTTTAAAAAATAGAAAGGGGGGAAACTGGATTAAAAAAATAGAGAACAATGCAAACCAAATCATGTTTCTGTCAAGAATCAATATTTTCACACCAATAAGGAGCTACCCCACATATCCCAGTATCAAAGGCAGCTATTAATTAACAGCATCAGATAAGAAATCATACTAACAGGTTTTCACTGCTATAAAAGGAACTCCACTAAATAAGCTGGACATGGACTCTCAGGCTTGAAAATAACTACTTGCTGGCCATCCTAGAGTCCCCCCCACCCCGAAAGAGCACATACCAACCCACTCCCTGTTGTGTCACATCTCCATTGTCTGGCCTCTTAAAAATAAAAGAAACGCTCAGGCACACATGCTCAGCAATGCAGTGAGCACATTCAGCTCCGTGTGAGATCCAGTGTGGTAGAGTGGCTGAAGTTCTGAACCAGTATTTGGGAAAATTCAGGTTTTAATCATTGAAGTTTGCTTGGTGTACAGTTTGCTTGGGCCAGTCACACACACTCAGCCTAACCTATCTCACAGGGCTGTTCTGAGGTTAAAATGGAGGAGAGGGGAATCAGGTAAGCTGATTTGGGTCCCCACTGGGGTGAAAAGTGGGATAGAAATAAAGTAAATAAAGCTCATGCCAGAGGCCACCTGCTTGTTTTACAAACGAACAGCTGATGCATTTGAACCTAATTGAGTTTCACTAATTGCCATGATGACTCAGAGTCAGTGTTAGCATTATCTTGTGTTGAATTTTTCCTGCCCAAAGGCTGAATAATTGTCAGAAATGAATGCAAAGGCTACTGAATTATTAGTTGCTTGTGCTTGAAGAAAGAGCTACAGGTATTCCTGTCTTCAGAAGGAGCATCACTTTTGCATATATTTTATTCTCACATCATTGTGAGAACTGACCATTTATTCCTACTCTCTGCTTTCTATTTTTCAGCCAGCTCTCAATCCACAAGAGGACTTTCCCCCTTACCCCATGACTATGAAGTTTGCTTAGCAGTCTTTGGTGGAGGACTTTGTCAAAAGCCTTTTGGAAAACCAAATACACAATGTCCACAGGTTCACTGCTGTCCACATGCTTACTGACACTTTCAAAAACTCTAATAGGTTAGTGAGACAGAACCTCCCTTTACAGAAACCATGTTGGGATTTTGCTCAGCGGGGCTTGCCCTTCTATATGGTTGACAACTCTATCGTTAATAATGCTTTCCATCAATTTACCTGGAACAGACGTTAAGCTAACTGGGCTGTACTTTCCTGGGTCCCCCAGGAACTCTTTTTATAAATGGGTATTACACTGGCCACTCTCCAGTCCTCTGGAGACAGTCCTTAGGGACATATTGGATACTCTCAAGAGTAAGAGGACTGCTAGCAGACCCTGTTGTGAAGAGTGCGCTTACCACAGGGGTCTGTGTCATGAGAGACAGTCTTTCACCTTCACATACGTGGGCCGGGCCCAGGACATTTTCCTAGATGGGGTGAATGGATTCTGAGTGCTGCCCCAATCCTTTGAATCAATCAGCGATCCAAGGAAAACAGGACTGCTGCCTCTAACTTGTAGTCCCTGCTGAACTGCTACTACTCACCCATTGCGCCAAGAGAGGCAGGCAGGCAGTCGGCAACAGAGGGAGCAGCAAGCTTCCTCACAAGGAAGTTTTGCCAGTCTTGTCCCCTACCTGGAACGCTCTGTGTTAACCATACAGCTCAGAACAATTGTAACTGTTCAGTCACTGGTAGAATGTTAACCAAACAGCATATAAATTTAATTTCTGTCTCACGCGAAGACACTGTTCAGCCCACTAACTACCAGCACATGATTCTTCAGAGTTCTGGGAACTTACTCCTTGATACTAACGGAAGTCTCTCAGTTCAGTAGGGCTTACACCCAAGGACATGTGCCTAGGGCTGCAGCCCTGTCCTTTCAGGCAAATCATCACATGAACACATGAAGCTGCGTTATACTGAACCTGGGTCCATCAAAGTCAGTATTGCCTAATCAGACCAGCAGCGGCTCTCCAGGGTCTCAGGCAGGGCTGTTTCACATCTTCCACCTGCCTAGTCCCTTTAACTGGAGATGCCAGGGATTGAACCTGGGAACTTCTGCATGCCAAGCAGATGCTCTACCACTGAGCCACAGCCTCTCCCCTTGCACCACAACACTGCTGATGTTCACAGAGCAACAACCAAATCCAGGGATTTCAGAATCCTACTCACCCTTTATCCCTAAACAGATACAGCTTAGAAACCAGAAGTATGCACGACCAGAAGGTTTTGAATTATGCTCCTAGATTTCATAAAGCTCTATCTAATAGCAAACCTAGAAGTTTTAACTTATAGCAATCAAGTAGTACACATAGTTGTTCAGAAAATACATTAAAAATGGAAACTAGATATCAATCTTTGACTTACACTGCAATCCTAAGGAAATAGATCACAATGGGTAGCCATGTTAGTCTGTCAGTAGCTGTAGAAAAGAGCAAGAGTCTAACTGCACCTTAAAGACTAACACAATTTCTGGCAGGGCATGAGATTTCGTGAGCCATAACTCACTTTTTCAGATACGCTTCTTCTTCAGGCTGTATCTGAAGATTGAAATTGATTGAAATCAAGGATCTATCTATCTATCTATCTATCTATCTATCTATCTATCTATCTATCTCAATTTATATCATGGTTAGCACAGCCTTGTAACAAGTCACCTAATCACCAATAGTGATCAGAAGTCACATCCAAGTGACCAGGTTCTGAACCAGAGTCCCCGATTCATAGCCGATCCTCCTCTACAATCAGATTAATTGGACATGCTCCGTTCAATGCTGACTGAACTCTCTTCAAGCTACTATTTCCACACACCCAGAGCCTCTTTTGTTTTACCAGGATTTCTGCTTTTTGCATCCTTTTTGAGGCGACTGTTAATTTACTAGTTAATTTACTGTTACCTGATAAAAAGTAGTGTGGGGTGGGGAAGAGGACATTGGAAGGGGAGTTTTAAGAAGCCCTCTCGCCCCCTACCCAGTATGGGTCACTGGGGGTGTGGGGGGAGGTTGTTGGGAATTTCCTACATTGTGTAGGGGGTTGGACTAGATGATCCTGGAGGTCCCTTCCAACTCTATGATTCTATTCCAATGCAGAGTTCTTCTTCAATGGCTGTATTTTATGTAACAAAAAAGAGAGAGAAACCACACACTACTGAGCAACACACTCAGTTTAGCCCTCAGAGTCTGGGGCCTGCGTTTTAGAAGGCACTCTATGGACTTCTATTTACCTTTTCCTTACACTGAGGCTGTTATAGGAAAAGGTGTGAAATGATCTCTGATTACTTGTTCACATCTACCACAGAAGCTGTCTTATAAAACAGCCAGGAAACTATTTTGCTACGGAGGCTGAGGGCTGAGCCAGACTGCTTATGATTACTTATGAGAGTGAACACCCTTTAATGCCCGTAGACTATCTATGGCAGGGGTGGGGAACGTCAGGCCCGGGGGCCGTTTAAGGCCCGCGAAATCATTTGGTCTGGCCCTTTGTGGGTCCTGGCAGATCTCTAGCTCAGAAGGATCTAAGGCTGGCGATCCGCCCCCTCCCGCAGACAGGAATAGCCTCTATTCAAGGCAGATGTGAGTTTGTTCTGCCGAGAAAAGGAACCTTCTTCCCCCCCTTGCAGAAGGGTCGTTAGCTATGGAGCTGCTAGGACTGCCCCAGAAACTGTGTTAACCTTTTCCCACCCAGGCCATGGAGAAATGTATTCCCTCTGTACTACAAGAGGGCTGGGGGCGGAAGTGGCAACAATGGAGGGGTTAAAGGGGGCAGGGCCAAAATACGCGGGGGGGGGGGCGAGTTCTTAGCCAGTGAGTCCTCATTTCACCCCTGCAGGTGGAGGTAGCAGGAGCCAGTTGTAGAATCCAGCCCCGACCATGCAGAGGAGGAGCAACTCCGGCGTGTGGCTGGACGGCTACGCCTGGCTGGTGCAACAGACCATCCTGTGCCACTAGGCGGGCGAGTGTGCAAGTGGCTGGATGCCTGCCTGCTTGCCTGCATGCGGGGGGAAGGGTCATCTGGGGCAGCTGCCTGCTTGGGGCTTGGTCGGCTAATTTTTAAGTTGATAATTTTGTATGGCCCCGCGAATGATGTTATAAATATCCAAATGGCCCTTGGAGGAAAAAAGGTTCCCCACCCCCGATCTATGGCTTCTCAAATTCTCAGGCTGACCCTGCTAGCAATAACAAGTTCCAGTGTCAGCTCAGGTAAATCCAGGCTCACATTAAAGGAAGGAGGGGAGCAAAGATGGGTATGCATACCCAAAGCCCCCCACATCGTTTTAGGGGCGATCGTTTTAGGAGCCCTTTTTCAGACGGTTCCACCTTCTGAAATAAGGCAGAGGGACGTTTCTGTGGCTGACCACATTTATGGAATTCTCCCTGATCCGGCACCTTCTCTGATGCATTATTTGAATGTTTTGTAAGCCCTTTTTTGTAGATTCTCTGTCAGAATCTACAAAAGGGAATGAGTAACTAAAGGCTCCTATGGAACCACAGCAATGAATTTCTTTGTGTGTTCGTGTATGCTCCTCTGAAATTAAACCAAAGTTTTTTGGACTTTTTTTATTCCCAATGAAGGTTTTCTTCTTGGGGGGGGGGGTAATTTTAAATCTCAAACCTGAAAGGCTTTTAACCCATGATTTCTAAACTATTGAGTTATAAAGGGATTTTAGTTTGCTTTTAAATTCACATACACATTGGTAGGCTGGCTACTGAAATTTTTTTGCAGGCTAATAACTTTTGTGAACATATTTGGAGGTTGGGTTAGCAACATTACATCATCCAACACCAAAACTGGAAGGCAGCAAAACTGTCAGTCATGCTGAAATGGTCTAGAGTAAACCAACAATACCTGCAACGGTTCTCCCTCTCACCCCCATTTACAACTCTTTCTTTATACATATGGGAAGACACAAAGGTTTTTCTGAAGCCACCAGGTAAAGAATCCATAACTAAGGTGGGGTATTCCTGTGGCATATGTCCCTATGCTCAGACTGGCCCTGTGGCAGATATCTTTCCCTCCCAAATCAGGGCATCCATACATCATTCCTAAATAGTTAAATAACCACAGACTCCAAGGAGGACAAAGGTACTCTACTGCAACATGCCTAACATTTACATTGCCCCTCTCTGCTCATTAAACAGATTTTGGTTAAATAATGAACAAACTGTATTACAGACTCCAATGAGAATTCCAAAATTATAAATCAACTGGTAAAGCTCAGAAGAGATGGAAGAGAATGGGGAGGGGGGAGAGTAATATTGACTAATATAAAGGGCGCAGCTTGAGAAAGGATATTCCTGCCACACCTGATCAAACATAGTCTACAGAGGGGAGAGGAAAAGAGGAACATGAGGAGAAATGAGACAAGGCAGCCAGAAATTTGCATCCAGAACAGATTAAAACAAATTCTGTAGGGACTGAGAAAATACAGAATATATATTACTATAAATGCAAAACTGTTCTAAAAGCTAACTCAAATGTCAAAGATTACTGCTTGAATAAATTTGAATATGAAAGTCATTGCTTCCATAACTTAATGAAGAAACACTGAGGCCAAATCCAGGCAAACTCTGCCCCAATGTTGCCTCTTGAAAGCAGAGGTCTCCAAGCAGGACTCACAAGTAGTCAGCCAGGGTCAGTTGTATCCCCGCCCCCCATGTTTCCAAGACCACTTAAGGAAGGTATTCAAGCCAGTGCTGAGTGAAAGTATTACCCACAGAGGGAGGACATTAAGGCCAACAGTCTTTTCATGAGATATATCTGTAGTGGAAAAATGAACCACTAATTCTACAAGCAGATAATTTAAAACCATCACAACAGAACAAAGGAACATTCCTGAACTAGACAACTATAGTTTTTCTAAACGTTTCCAAGATACAGTGTATTTTCTTGCAAAGCGAATAAAAGTTGTCACCTAGGCTTTTAACTGAGGAGGTGCCAAAGACAGAATTTTATCATCCATCAAAGACCATGCAGTTGGCACATACACCTGACAACACCCATTTTGCATCTCACTCATTTTGCGTGTGCTGAAGTACATCGTCACCTCTGTTATTGTTGCATCACAACAGGTGACAGAAAAAAGAGTGCCAACAAAGAATAAACGCCAGTCAAGTATCAATCAAAAGGACATCCAATCTACTTTATCCCTGAAGAAGCTTGAAACTGAGTTTCTCTTTTCAGATTTCACCCTAGATAACCTTTTCAGTAGACTGTCAACAGAGATGCACATCCAACTCAGTGACTGTGACACACAGGGTAGGATCATAATCATATCTTGTATTTCAAAACATTTTGGATTAATGCACGGTACCCCAGGCCTCTAAGCTACTAATGACGCAAAATATTAAATGTTTATTAAATTATTTTTTTAAAGGATTGGCTGTTCCTGTGCAATGTGTTTTTCAATGCTGGATTCAGCACTAAATATCTGCACATAAAACAACAGAGAACATTAACTTGTTAATTTTTCTTAACAAAAACACCAGCGGCAGAGCTGATATTATGTAAGAATATTATGGGCATCAGACAGAGTGTTGGTGCATTAACGAGCTCACATGTAAGTGACAAATTTTTGATACTTGAAATAGTTGATTCATTAAACAAAATTTACATCCCTAGAAATAACATCAGGTCTTAATCTACTTAACATGTCAGAATTTCTAGCGGTAAAGAGACTGAAAAAAGAAGAGTTTCGCACAACAATGTCTACTCATTTGTCTCTATCCAGTGAAAGAACAGAATCAAGGACCATTCTATTCCATTTCCACGCAGTAAGTATATATGCATTTACAGAACTATTATCTTGGGACCTGGGTGTGGCTTAACAAGGGTTTTTCTTTCTTCAAAGAAAAGGGGCAGTAAGGACAGTTCTCCTTACTGTGTGGCTCCACTCTCTCTGATTTTTGCACATCACGTTTGTTTTCATTTTCCTAAATTACTTTATTTTTTAAAAAATCAACAAAAGCATGAGGGAGAGGTGGGCTGCGATCTTTGTGCTTGGGTACATCAGTGTGAGATCCTGGGGGTGAGGAAGGAATTTTGTGAGAGAGGGGATTACAGTATGTATGTGTGGATTTCCAAGGTGTAATGGACATAAACTGGGTTCTAACCACCTTTCAATTTCAGTTCCCATCTGCAAATGGATTTCTCAGGGGTTCAGTAAACGTAAACCAGGAGGAGACTTAGTAGATGTGCAGCGCTGGTTTATGATGGGATGCATGGCTTTATTTTTGCTCACTATGTGGGTTCGGAGATCAGAAGATAAAGGAATGTGAACCTGTCTAATCCAGTAGAGAGTGCCAGAATTGGTGTGGGGGGGTCGTTTTGTTTTGTTTTGTGGAACCTGCCCTCTTTGAAGTTGTACTATGAATTCAATGAATGGGCTTGGACTACTGTTTAGTAGTTCCTTGCTGGGAAAAGATGGTTTATTACTTAAATTCACAAAAAAACAAATAAATGAATAAAATTTAGTTCCTAATCTGCAAGGTAGATTATGCCGACAAATCCAACACAGACACTGTATGTGGCCTGGATTAATTACTCCTAGCTTTGACCTACTCTGCCCTTTTTCACATTTATACCAGTGTGCCGTCAAGCCGCAGCTGACTTATGGCGACCCCTTTTTGGGGGGGGGGGGTTTCATCTGATTACCTCTTCAGTTCTCTGTCCTGCAGCCAGTCTATGAGTGTTCTGCAATGTTCTGGGATTGACTCTTGTATCGATTTGTCTCTTCAAAGAAAACACGAGCTGGGGGAGGTGGGAGGTACTTAAGTGGATGAAAGAAAATTCCACTGGCCCCTTAAAGACTCGTCACAGCTCTGACTCACAAAAACTTATACTGAAATAAACATTGAGGACTTTAAGGTGTCACTGGACTTTTGCTTTACTTTGCTATAAAAGGATAACACAACCACCCCTTTGCAATCATCATGAAAGACACTGTGTATTTAGCCATATGAGACGAAACTTAAGTGAATGGACACAGATGAGGCGGAGTTCTCAAGTATAATACATGGAAGGGGAAGGCAGAGAAAATGCCAGCTATACAGAAGCACATACATATCACTCAAGGAATCAGAAATGACAGTATGCTATCAAATGAAGATACTGCTGAACGAAGCTACGGCAAGTGGAGGGATACCATGGATACACAACACATCCAGGAATCTTCAATTCCTTGATTATTGCCACGGTTGCTAAGACTAAGATAAAGTTAAGACCTCTTGATGTAAATCCTACTAATGAATAGTTCATTATGATGAGTAATTTTATAGTGTAGTTCATTATTGTAGAAGATATTATGAAATTAATTTGTTATTATGGTTGTGAATTTTATACTATAGCTAGTAATGCAACTGCTTGTGTTTGTTTCTATTTGTGTTGTGATATTATGATTCTGAGTTCATTGTTTGCTATGACTTTGAGTCAATGCAATAAAAGTATTTGATTTGATTTGTCTAATTAGCAGCCAGTTATTGGAGGATCCACTTATCAAAGCAACATCATACAAGATATATTCAGGCAAGAGTGTTATGAAGAATGCAATGTCATGCTGCTACTAATACATCTTACAGGTTTATCAAAAGCCCTATGGTAACCAAGAGCCAGTGTGCTGAATGAGCCCAACTCCACTAGACACAGTATGGATATTAAAGCTTACCAGTTATATTATTGAGAACCTCCTTCAGGATACTGAAGCTGTTCAACAGGGGATCCCGTTCTTCATCCTAAACACAAGAAAAGGTCATTGCTGAGTCAAGTTGTATCCTCAGGCCAAAGGAGGACACAATTTCATCTTCTTTCACAATTAGCGCCTCTGCGAGGCATTTAGGACAGAGAGGTTACCCAGGATTACCTAAAATTAAAACTTGCAGATATAAAATGATTAAAGGGGGGGAAAATAATTTTTCTAATACTGCTCCAGCATTATTTAAAATCCACCTAACCACTGAAATACTTTAAGTGCATTCTGAAGTTCAAAGTATGCTTTATGCTTATCAGTGCCTAAGGAAAGCCCGCATTGAGTTATAACTGGATCAGCAGTGACCCTCGGAACTACTTTCAAAGCCGCAGATCCACTGCTCATTTCCAACTGTCGCTTCCTGGGGCACCTGAGGCTGGTCACCTTCTCTCAGCAAGAACTACCCCAGAGTTGCTGTGAGGTCAAAATGGGGAGAACATGCATGCCATTACAAACTTGCAGGAGAAAAGGTGGATTTTAATCAATAATTTTTTTTCCATTTCAGCATACTAGTCTTGCAAATTAAAAAAAAGAAATGAATGGGTAACCACCCATCTCCCAACATACTTACTTGCATTTCATTGCCCCCCAACTCCAGAGGTCAGAGGGAGAATACGTCCTTCATAGAATCAAAGAGTTGGAAGGGGCCACACAGGCCATCTAGTCCAACCCCCTTCTCAATGCAGGATCAGCCTAGAGCAGGGGTCTGCAAACTGCGGCTCCCGAGCCGCATGCGGCTCTTTGGCCCGTTGAGTGCGGCTCTCTGAACTTGGTTCAGAGCCCCTGCTCTCGCGCCTGCTCGCGCCGGCAGCCGGGCTGTGGAGCCAGCGCGCCTGAGAGAGCGAGCGAGCGAGCAAGGGCAGGCGAGCGGGCGCACTGTCTCTCCCCCCCCCCCCGCCATGGAGAATGGCTAGGTCCCCCATTTCCTTGCCCTCAATGGTTGGGAGGCTAAAGCCTCCCCTCCCCTCTAGCCGCGCGATTGCTGGGCGAGCGGCTCGGCGGTTCCTGCCCCCCCCCCCGCCTATCAGCTGTTGGGCTGTTTGGACTCCGAGGAGGGGAAAGTCCCCCTTCAGAGGCCAGGTCTACCCATTGGCTTCTATGGGCCTCCGGAGGCCAGGTCTACTGCCAAGAAAGCCAATGGGTAGACCTGGCCTCCCAATGGGACTCAGCCGGAGGCCAGGTCTACCAATAGGCTTTTATGGCGGTAGACCAGGCCTCCAGACGAGGACTCCGGACGGGGAGGGGGAAATGGCAGGGACTTACAATTTAATTTTTATCAATAAATAAGATCACTATTAAGTATGATATCAAGTTTTATTCAGTGTACCTATAGTTTAATTAAGACTTAAAACTTTAATTAAAGTTTATTAAGTTAATAAACAGGTATATAGTTTAAGTTTAAAAAATTTGGCTCTCAAAAGAAATCTCAATCGTTGTACTGTTGATATTTGGCTCTTTTGACTAATGAGTTTGCCGACCCCTGGCCTACAGCATCCCTGACAAGTGTTTGTCTAGCTGCTGCTTGAAGACTGCCATAGATGGAGAGCTCACCACCTCTCTAGGCAGCCAGTTCCACTGCTTGACTACTTTCACTGTAATAAAAAAAAAATCCTTAATGTCCAGCCAGTACATTTCCTGTAATTTATACCCATTATTGTGAGTCCTACCCTCTGCTGCCAACAGGAACAGCACCCTGCCCTCCTCTAAGTGACAGCCCTTCAAATATAAGGACAGCAATCCTGTCCCTCCTCAACCTGCTCTTCTCCAGACTGAACATCCCCAACTCCCTCAGCCTTTCCTCATAGAGTTTGGTCTCCAGGCCCCTGATCATCTTTGTTGCTCTCCTCTGCACCCACTCCATTCTGTCCACATCCTTTTTGAATTGAGGCCTCCAGAACTGCACACAGTACTCCAAATGTGCCGACCAATGCGGTGTACAGTGGAACCATGACATCTTGCGATTTGAAACTTACACCTCTGTTGATACACCCCAAGACTGCATTAGCCTTTTTTGCTGCTGCATCACACTGGCTGCTCATATTTAGCTTACAGTCCACCTGTACCCCAAGATCTTGTTCGTACATACTGCTACCCAAGTGCAGAAAGACCCAGATTCTATCCCTTCTACCTCCAGTTAGAAAATATAATGCACCAGGTCAGTCAACAGACTAATAAATTTCACATGGTTGCTGTAAGAAAATAATGAGGTTGTCCATAAACTACTCTGAATTAGAGATGTAAAATTTCTGGAAATTTTGAAGCCATGGGTTGGGGGGGGATGTCCTGTTTCCCCCCCAGAAAAAAAATGGAAATTCTAGCGATAATTGAACTATATGCAATACTTACAGCCCAATCAAGAAGGGGAGGGCAGTTCTGCAGCGGCCGGGAGCACCACAGCCGCACCGCCTCCTTAGAGGCTTCCCGGTGCAGAGGCAAGAAAAGGCATTTTTTAAAAAAATAGAGAAAAATGAGTTTTTTTCAGTTCTTCCCCAACTTTCCAATTTTTCCATCAGAAAAATGGGGGGGGGGGGCGCTCTGTAAAAAAAACTAGGGGGGGAAACAGTGTCCCCCCCCTGAATTTCCCCAGTTTTTTTACTGGGCCTTCACATCTTTACCCTGAGTTCTACGAAGGACAGCCAAGGTACGAATGTCAATAAACAGAAAACTAAGCATTCCCCACCTCTTTCCACCTGTTACCCAAAGCTGTTACCCAAGCCTCAAAGGGCAAAGCAGCTGGGCTTCCTCCACTCTGGTCTTCCCCAGCACACTTATTCTCCACTGGCAACCCATCTGCTTTATGAAGGTCTTTATTAGTATTCATACACCTAGTGATTTACTTCTGACAGCGATAACTTTGCTAGAGAGAAGTCTTCACGCTCAAAGAGGATGACCAGTATCTGTGCAGATTTTGCAACCAGTTGTTCTGATTGTTTGGCATAAATATTAATGCAGAACTTGTATCTGCACTTACAGGGGACAGATAACAATGTCTTAAGTGTTAAACTCCCCCCGTACCGCTGGGTTCTGCACACATCATTTCAGTGCTACTCAAGCAGTGTGCATGATGCTGCTGGCTCCTTCCACACCTGGCCTCAAGACTGCTGCCATTCCTCTGCTGGCAGTAGCCTCACACGCTGGGCACTGAGCGCATACGAGGCTGAGATCTTCCCATCGTCACAGGCTTTTAAGCCCAGGGGAAGGAGGGCAGTGCCAAAGTCCCAGGCTCCAGGCCACCCCAGCAGCAGGAGAAAGGAGGGGCAGAACAATACAAAAGTAGCTGCCTCTTAGCAGGGTACCTGCAAGGCTGGCATGCCACACTTACAATGGCATACACTGGCAGTACTTGTGAAAGAAAATATCAATTCTGTGTTATGGATTTTATAAAGAGATTGCTTGCAATGGTTGTATAAAAATGCAAATATTCATTATGAGCTCCGTTATGTGTCTTTAAAGATAGTTACATAAATATTTTCCATACATGTAGAAACCAGACAGTACCTTTCAAAAAATTTTACTAGAATATTTATGTTTTAAACTGTTTTACATTCCAATATTGGAAACAAAACAAGGTATAAGTTGTTAAATAAATATTTAGCTAAATAAATGTTAAGATTTAATTTGAGAAATACAACTATTTTTTCACAAAGTTTTTGCTTTGGAAATCAGCATGGCCCCCCTGAATCCAACATCAGTGGAATACCCACGCATGCACACAACGCACCAGCCTACAGTGCCCTAAATTTTACTTCCTAGCTTTCATTTTTAATCCTTTGCTCACTACAGTACAAAAATAAAGACAAATACCCATTCCAATCTTAGGCACTTATCCTCAATTTCACATCTATTGATCATCACATACCAACCCTGAGATCTGTGGCTACAGGGTGCTGTAGAAATTATTCATGAAGAATTTCATCTAATTTACATAAGTGTTTTTATCATACCTTTCCCAGGTCCCCAAAAAGGGGGCCATTATGAGAACAAAACAAGGGCCCCAGCAGGTGCCCCTTCCCAATTTCTGGGGATGCCTGCAAAGGTGGCTCTGTTTCTTCTCGTGCAACAGTTCTCAGGAGTCAGAGAAAGCCATCTGGGGCAGCCCCTAGCAGCACCCTCAGAACCTCGGAAGGCGGCTTAGATATTAACCGACAGATCTGTCAACTGAAATATAAGGTTGAGGAGTCAGGATGGCAGGTGACCCACAATGGCTTATTGCTTGACAATCGAAGACGAGGTAAATGGCTGCACTCTGCACAGAATGAGCGGCGATGCCAGGCGGTACAGCAATGTTGCTGGACTTTATAGCTGAGAGCAGCTCTTGACATTCTCTTTCCCTTGTTTGGGGCGGTCAGAGGAACAAGCAGAGCGTCAGTCCTCCTAATAAGTTTGTTGCGTCTGATGCACATATGCAGAGGGGCACATCTGAAGTCGAACTCGTGTGCCACTCCTTTTCCTTGTCATGCTTTGGCTGGGGGCAGAACGAAGGAAGATGGATTTCCTGTTCTCTGTGGAAAAGGGAGTTGACGTAGGTATGAAGGTGGGATCAGGGCACAGAACCACGTACGGGCTGATGTCACCACTGTTAGGAATCAGGTCCTCATGCATATGGTTCCTGAGGGCCATTTAAATTGAAATCCTCCACCCCTCTCCTGCTTATTTCCCTGTAGTTCAAGAATGTGTACTGCTCCCCACAGAGTTCTTTTGGACTCTGATATTGCCCTAGATAAAAGGGAATTATTTTTTGGCAGTTGGACACTTCCCACTTTCCAGAAAGTTCACTCAGCCAGTTTACGAGTTGACTCCTCCTTAGATCCTACCTAGGCTCAGAACACGGAAGGATCTGGGAAGAATAAACAAAGCAATGCAAAGCTGGAGACCAGCTGGAGACCTTAGCCTGACATACAGCCACAGAGACACAGTGAAGAGATTCAGAAGACATAGTGAATAAATCCAGGCCCAACGTGGGGTCCTTGAACTGGGGAGGGAGGGGGATCATCCCCAAAGCCGCCTAAAAAAGGAGCTAAAGTGGACCAAGACTCCATCTGTAATTTAATCCCTTATTTCACCCCCATTTTATTCTCACAACAGCTCTGTGAAGTTATGCTTGAGAGAGAACAACTAGCCCAACTAGCCTTCATGGCTGAGACACTGCAAACACAGCACCACGACGATTTTCATTCCACAATATTCATGATCTGATCGGGAGATATTCAGGATAAGACTGAACACAATATTTAGCTGCAGTCTCCTACACAACAGCTGTCATCCTTCAAACCATTTTGTTAGCCAGACGCCAATCAGGACAGCTGAAGACTCACAGCGGCACACAGGAAGATGCAGCATCTCCTCTTAAAAGGTGTACTGTGGCCATGGAAATTTTCAGTTCCTACAAGTGTGCTTGATTTTGTGAGGAAAAAGGCATCGTACACAATGGATTTTTAAGATCCCCAACTTCCCAATAACTTACCAAGTGTGTGTGAGTGCTCCATCTCGCACTGCGCTTTATGGCTCCCACTACTGTATTGATTTCACCTTGTATAATGTAGATATTTTTATCCACAATCCTGCCAGGCCTAAAATTGAGAAGCTGAATTAGTATCCTTACAAACACACTGCATTTCAATTATTCTCAACCAGAAGGGGGAAAAATGAATATAAACATTTTTTATTACTGTACACAACTGGAACTTGTATGCAAATTTAAGCGAGTCCCTTCTTTTTCTTGACAGCACACAGGCAGAAAGCCAAGTTTTCCTTTCAGATGAACAGATAGCTCAGAAGGAAAGCTGGGACAGGCATTAGCTCACAGTTTTTACAGACATACATAGTCCTGCCTTTAGTGGACATTTCATTAGTTCAGCCTTGAGAATAATTCAGTAAAAAATTTACTAGCCAACTTTTTTTTAAAGTCTCCTGTCTGCTCACAATGAGACCCCAACCCCACCTACCTAAAGAAGAACCAACTGTCTTCTTCAACTAATGAAACCTTGCCAGTCTCGTCTCCTGAAATCAATTAAGCTAATGGCAACATGGATATTTATGTTATTGATTTATTTACAGAATTTGTACCCCACCTTTATGCCCTAACAAGGGCCTCCAGGGCAACTAACAATTTAAAACACACATGATAAAAATCACACTTTAAACCCATTGTCAGGAGCAGGCCATGAGTATGGTATGTGGTAGTGTTGTTGTGCTGCTTCCAGGTGCTGTTGTGCTATTCTGTCCAAGGCCAGTCTAAGCCCCGTGTTTAGTCTTCATAGATTCCCATACTGTAGGAATCGTTGAGTGCTCCTTCCTGCCTGTTGGAGGGGGGGGGGTTGGTGGGGTAACCGGTTATCTCCTTTTGCTCTCCCATATATGCTATGTGCCTTGCCTTTGACCCTTACTAGTGTCCTTTTGAATATGGCTTCTGAAACCTGTCGATTCTAACCAATAAAACTGCTTTCGTGGATTTGCCGTCTGCTGAAATCTGTTTATGGGTTTGCCACAGGGCTAGAGCTTACACCCATTTAAATCAACCCCCAACACACATCATTAAAATAGTTACAAAACAGAGTTAAAATACATAGAAAATATAAAAACAGCAATTAAATCATTGATTAAGAAGGAGGAATCATGGAGGCGATGCCAAACTAAACACCCACTGATGGAAGATGGCAATAGAGGGGGACAGATGAATCTGCCAAAGGAGTCTCAGAGCTTTGGTGCCATCACCACGAAGGCCCTCTCCCAGGTTGCCACCTGCCTAATTGTAAAAGGCAGAGGCACTTGAAAACATTACAAACTCAACCTCTAAGAAATCAGGTTTGGGCAAACACTTGGTGGTGATTTTCCACCAAGAAGTAACGAGGACAAGTTGTGCCCAGTCCTTGGACAAATGACAAAGTTGGCATCTTACCATACAGCCACCTATTACCAGACCGAACGTTTCAAAGGCTGAAAGCATGAGGTCGGGGTCTCTCAGACTGAGAGTAAATCCATTTCCTCAATATCTCTCAGATAACACTTTAGGGATTCACCTTCCCCATATCTTTTGACAACATTCATAGCCATATGAAATCTACAGGGGAAGGAAGGCGGCATGGCCGATCTCGGAAGCTAAGCAGGGTCAGAACTGGGAAGGGAGACCACCAAGGAAGCCTCCGCAGAGGCAGGCAATGGCAAACCACCTCCGCTTCTCAAGTGTCTTGAGAGCCCCTTGGGTGAAGTCGCCATAAGTTGGTGGTGAGTTGACATGAGTTAATGATTCTTGGCAGGTAACCTTTGCAGATCTACTTCAGGCTCCTCTGATAACACTAATTGTTCGGGAGGGGCTGCAGCTCCGTGGAAGGGCCTCTGCTTTCGGCAGGCTGCAGGTCCCAGGTTCGCTCTCCAGTTAAAAAGGACCAGGCTGCAGGTGATGGGAAAGACCCCTTTTTTGCCTGAGACCCTGGGGAGCCGCTGCCGGTCTGAGTAGACAACACTGACCGTGGTGGGCCGGGGGGGGGGTCTGGTTCAGTGTAAAGTGGACGTAAAACTGTAAGGCAGTATTTTACACTCAGACTCTCTTTACACTGAAGAAGATCCAGCAGAGAGCCGGCCGACCCCAACCCCCGACCCACCCCCCAAAACCGGGCGTCCTCCCGGCACTGCCCCGCGAAACCCCCCAAGGGGCGCCCCCGGAGTCCCTCCCTCCCTAGCCCGCTCGGGATCCGCCGTGGCGCCCAAGAGAGGGGCCCCCCGCCCCCCGCCCCCCGCCCCGGGGGTTCCTCAGCGGTTAGAAACCGCCGCCGCCGCCCCCCACCGCCCTCGGCGGCGCTCTCTGGACACTGGGGGGGTGGGGTGGGGGGGGTCTCCTTCCTCCCCCCTTCCCCGTTGGGCGCCTAGGACACGCGTCTGTCTGAGCGCGTCGGGACGTGCCGCCTCACACCCACCCCGCGGAGCGCCAGGAGCAGAGCCGGCCCGGCCCGCCTCCCTCCGCCCAGCCGCGCAGGGGTGCGGGGGGGGGGGCGATGAGCGGCGGGGCCTAGGAAGGATCTGTCTCTCCCCCCACCCCCCCCCCACCCGCGGCCCGGCGGCCGAGGCGGCCTGCGGGGCGGCCAGCTCCGCCCGCTCACTCACTCACTCACTCACCCCTCCATCCACCCGGCGCTCGCGTCGGCCGTGGCGGCGCCTCCGGGCAGCGCCGGGGAGCCTCCTCTGGGCATGGCGGGGGCGGCCCGACCCACCGACCGACCGAGCGGCGGAGGCGCCGCCGAAGCCCTGGGGGGGGAGGGGAGGGGAGGCCCGCGGCGGCGGCCGCCAGAACCGGCTCCGCTGGTCTCACCGACTGACTGACGTGGAGACACGGGCGCACCCTACCGCGCTGGCCAAGGGGGCGGGGACGGCGCCAGCCACCAACCGGCAGCTCGCTCCGCAGCCACAGCCGCTCATCCCACCAATCGGATCGGCCTCTGGAGGGCCTCGCGGGCGGGCACTGAGGCGGGACTCCGAAAGGGGCGGCCGGCCAAAGGGCCAATGGCCGCGAGAGGCCCCTCGCTTGGCAGCGCCGCTTGCCAATGGGAAAGCGCCTCTGGAGGGCGGGCCGGAGGGCCGCGGAGCAAGGGCCAGTCAAGCGTGGTTGAGCGGCACGACGGGGCTCCCGGGGCATTGTGGGGGACGCGGCCGGTCAACGCCGGGGCGGCCGCGCGCTTGGAGGGGGGGGGGCGTCGCAGGCGCGCGCCGGAGCGGGGGGGGGGAGAGGCGGCACTTCCGGCGCGGCCGCCGGTCGCTGTTTCGAGGCGGCTTTTAAAGAATTGTGCGCCCAGACGCCGCACGAGCGGCCGCCGGGGGGGGGGGGTCTCTGCCAGGAACCCTGAAGCACCCCGCCCCCCCAAACGCCCCCCCGCGGGGTCTCTCTCTCTCTCTCTCTCTCCGCCGCCCGCCCTTCGCTTCAGCGATAACCGAGAAGCGCAAAGCGCCCCCCCCCCGACACACACACCCCCCTTTTCCTTTTGAGATCTCCGGCTTAAAATCTTCCTAAATGGCAAAACGTGGAGGATAAGACCACCCCCCTCCTCACCACGGGCTGTTTCTGTGACAAAGGTTTTCAACTGCTGTTTTTGGGTCTTCCTACCTGATTTAATTGGTTTAATGACACTTGTTTCGGGAGGAGTCGGTTTTAATGGTGTTTAAATGTGATTTTATTTTGTACATTTTAAATCGTTAGCCGCCCTTGTAAGGGCAGAAAGGTAGGATATAAATGAATTTTATCAAGAATAATAATTAATAATAATAAGTGTCTTTATGTTGATCGTGTCTTTTTCACACTATTTATGTCCTTTACAATTTACAAGAAGATGGTGGTTAAAATACTACCAAAATAAGTACCACAAAAAACCATCCTAAGCCCAATAAAGCTAGCATCAGAGAGAAATAAGAACCGCCCGGGTGACGCAGGAGCCCGTCTTCACGGCTCTGTCCAGTTTCCTCCCTGGCCCACACAACTTAGCATCTGGGTTGCCTGGGCAGGAGAGTTGCCAACCTTCAGGTGGGGCCTGGAGTTCTCCCCCCACCCCACCCCCGAATTACAACTGATCTCCAGGCTGCACAGATCAGGTTCCCCTGGAGAAAACGGCAGCTTTGGAGGGCGGACTCTGGCCTCGCAATCCCTGCCAGGGCCCCTCCCCAAACTCCACCTTCTCCAGTTACGACCCAAATCTCCAGGAATTTCCCATCCCTGAGTTGGCAACGTTACCTATTATTCATTGCAGGCTGCCATTGGCTGCTGCATCTGGGTTGGAGGATTGGGTTGAGTTTTAAGATAGCCTTTTTGTATTTTAAGTTTAAACCTGACGTTGAAAGAGAAGTCTAAGTGCTGTTTCTTATGCAACAATTCTGAAACATAGGAAAGCACCATGAACTTGAGAAAGACTGCTTAAGTCGACATGCAATCATCTTGCAGAAATTCTAGAAGGAATCCTGTCTCTCAACACTGCTGCATTTCAAGGGAAGGTGTATTGAATAAGTAGGATAATAATTAGAAACTATCTGTAGCTCTTTCTTGGCAGAATAACCTCAGAGTCAATCTCTGTGTTAAGTGCTGTCAAGTTGCTTCCAACTCATGGCGACCTTATGAATGAAAGTCCTCCAAAATGTCCTATCTTTTTTTTCTCATCACGAAATACAGAATATAACCAAAACGAAACTAAAATTAGATCCCAAATACTTTCTATTGAGTATAATACCTTCTGACTTGCCCCCAAGATGCTAAGACATCTTTAAATATGCCACAACAGCTGCCAGAATTGTATTGGCAAGCATCTGGAAACAAGCATCTATACCCGATATAAGAGAGTGGAAGGATAAAATGCTTGATTATGCTAATATGGCCAAAATGACCTTTATGATGAACCTTTCCACTAACGAAACAGTAGAACAATTCAACGAAAAATGGCAGTTATTATACGATTACATATCAACAAATTTGTAGATATATGCAATATAGTACTAGAAAAGAATCAATTATTACTTAATCCATTAATTCAATAGTATAATACATTGTGTATATTGTTGAAGATAGCTTAAGCAGTAAATGTTTAGTTAAACTTGGCGGATATTTTTTTAAAAAAATTTTTTTGCATCTATTAGCTTGAAACAATTTTATGCTCTTTTTGCTTAGATTTATGTTTACGCTTTTGTCAACGCAGACGGATTGTCTTCCCCCTACCTTTCCTTTCTGTATCCCCTTATTAAAAATACAAATAAAAAATTATTTAAAAAGCAAAACAAAAAAACAAAATGTCCTATCTTTGACAGCCTTGCTCAGATCTTGCAAATTGAAGGCTGTTGCTTCCTTTATTGAGTCAATCCACCTCTTGTTGGGTCTCCCTCTTTTCCTGCTGCCCTCAACTTTTCCTAGCATGACTGTCTTTTCCAGTGACTCTTGTCGTCTCATGGCGTGACCAAAATACGACAGCCTCAGTTTAGTCATTTTTGCTTCTAGGGTCAGTTCAGGCTTGATTTGGCAGTCCACAGAATCCGTCACACTCTCCTCCAACACCACATTTCAAAGGAATCTGTTTTCTTCCTGTCAGCTTTCTTCACTGTCCAGCTTTAACACCCATACATAGTAATAGGGAACACGATGGCATGAATTAATCTCTAGTCTTGGTGGCCAGTGACACATCCTTACACTTCAAAATATTTTCTAGCTCCTTCATGGCTGCCCTTCCCAGTCTCAATCTCCTTCCGATTTCTTGGCTGCACTCTCCCTTTTGGTTGATGGTAGAGCCAAGGAATAGAAAGTCTTGAACAATTTCAATTTCCTCATTGTCAACCTTAAAAGTTGTGTAATTCTCCTGTAGTCATTACTTTTGTTTTCTTGATGTTCAGCTGTAGTCTTGCTTTGGCACTTTCTCTTTTAACTTTCAGCAGTAGTCGTTTCAAATCTTCACTATTTTCTGCCAATAATGTCGTGTCATCAGCATATCTCAAATTATTAATATTCTTCCAATTTTCACTCCACCTTCATCTAAAACTAATCCAGCTTTCCTAATTATATGTTCTGCATATAGATTGAAGAGATAGGGAGATAAAATACATAGTCGATCTACACATCACATTTTTCCAGTGTTCATTTTAAAAGACTTCTTTTCTTTTGCAAAACCATCAGACAAACCTTCTTTTTCAAGGAAGAGAATGTTGGGATAGGAGTGGGGGATGGGGAGGGGCTCGCCATGGAAAGTGGACAAGCTGCTGTGGGAGAAGCTGTCGCTCAGATGAAGGACTTCGCCTCCCAAGCAGGTGATATAGTTGTTGCTCTGCACAAGGGCAGCCTAAAAAATACTGACCATTGCACCCCTTATGTCCGAAAGTGTATTCTTTGGTGGTTGGCTGACACTCCGGACTTAGGTCTCATCCATACTGGCCACTACCAACACTTTCCCCTGCATCCCTCCCTCCCTCCCACCTGATTACCACCTGAGATGAGTGGGGTTGCCACCTGGCACAACTCACCCCATGCATACAGTCCCTGAATTCAAACTACTTTATTTGCTGTCAAATCACAGCTGACCTATGGGGACCCCATAGGGTTTTCAAGGCAAGAATATTTGGAGGTGGTTTGCCACTGCCTCTCTCTGCGTCACGACTCTGGTATTCCTTGGAGGTCTCTCATCCAAATACTGGTCAGGGCTGAGAGTGTGACTGGCCCAAGGTCACCCAGCAAGCTTCCATGGCACGAGTGGGGATCTGAATCTGGGTCTCCCAGATCCTAGTTCAACACCTTAACCACCACACCACACTGGCTCACTTGTATTCAAATACCAAACAAATGGAGGAGAGGAGAATAGCCAAGCTGTTCCTCCTTGCACCTCCCTGTCCATGCAGCAAAGTTGTGCTGCCAATCAAGACCATTCCTCTACGCCAGAAGACATGCAGGTTCAGGCATGGATGACCAGGGCCAAGAGAGTTCCTTCATTCATAATTCTTCACAGGATCTGATCCAAGTACCTGAAAAAATGAGGACCCCAAAGGAAGAGTGTATCATTTCCTCATGATGCATTCGCCAACAGAAAAGCAGAACCTACAAGGTATCTTCAGTTCAGGCCTGCCAAAACTAGCATGACCGGGGGTGGGAAATTGCTGTTATGAATGGTTATAAAGGGCTGGAACCCCCCCCCCCATCTGTTGTACCAGTTTTTGTTCTTTAAAAGGCTTATGCAGCTCCATTGTGCCACTTAAAGGTTCAGGGTGCCTGTTTAATACATAGGGGGCACTCAAGGGATTGTATTATTCCTCAGTATGATATGATGGGAAACTAGTGGACAATATTCATATAGGAACAAATATTCCACTTTTCTAACACCAATGTGGCATTCAAGGTGCTTTACAAAAATTAACATAATAAGTCAAACAAATGAAGACCAAACACAGAAGAGTCAAGGTAGCAGAGTAACATAAACACAGCAAATAAAACCATGGATGAAAACAACACTAAAGCCCACGGAACAGGGGGCAGTAGAGAAAAGCACACCAAAGCACTCTCCTGGCTGTAAAACACTCGCAAAAACGTGGAAACAAACAACATTTACTCTAAACGCCTGTCCACAACAGGGTTCCTCCCCACCCTCAGCCCAGAAGCAAAGGGGCCAGAAGAATTTCCATGGAGGAAACCCTTACACGCTAAGGAAGTCCTGCCCATGTGCCAAACCGTTTCACCCAGGAAGGGCTGGCTTTCTGCCTCCCCTTCTCTGTACAAGCGCAGTTTGTTAGTTTCAACATGGCAAGGATGCCTCATAATTTTAGTAGCTGTTCATTATTACTAGGAATCTTATTTTGTGTCCCATGAGGATATAATTCCTGCTCTGATTATCATATTGTGAAAAAATAAAGCAGAGGCCGCTGGTTAGAGGTGGGCGTCTGTCACTGCAGCAGGCATTTCAGATCATGTGTGATTTAGGGTTGTGCATATTGATAAACCCAAATAGAAAATAAACCTGAAATTAGCTGTTTCAGCAATATTCGGGTTTCAGTTTTACTGAATACCAAAACCTGGGTATAAAGCCGAAGACCAATAGCCAATCACCAAATCAGCCGAATAGGCTTTTCCCTATGGGATGTTTTATGAGCTCCGGAGAAGGGATTTTTGGAGGCAGAGTTCCCAAATTTTCAGGGTAGCTTCAAGGGACTCTCCTTGCATGAACCCCATAGTGTGGTGAAGATTGGGTCAGGGGGTCCAATTTTATGGGGTCCTGAAGGGGTCACCCCCTCCTCTATAGAGAAGCATTGTAAACTTTACCATACTTCTCTATGGAGGAGGGGGAGTGACCCCTTCTGGACCCCATAAAATTAGACCCCCCCTGTCCCAAACTTTACCAAACTTTCGGGTTTGCAGGCCCATTGCATGTATTCACGGGGAACTGAGTTTTCCCATGACTCTTTGGCAAGGAAGCAGCCATTACGGACTGTGAAAAGTCTTTTAAAAATTATCCGGGGGTGGGGACATTTTTGGGAACTCTACCTCCAAAAATGCCCCCACAGGAGCTTTGGGAAAAAATTCCCTATGCACTATAATGGAGCCAAATTTCTTTGGTAAAGGCTGAAATAAAGCTGAGATACCCCTTTGACTGTTTGGGTATTCGGTTTATTCCAGGTTACCGAAAAAAATCAGGCCCAGTAGACCCAAAAAAATTTTTTATTTTTTTTCCACAACCTTGGTGATTATGCCCCAGAGAACAGCGTTTGTGGCCAACTCATTCATTTTACATGCTCACTGTTATCTAAATTACTGAACATACTTGTGTGTCCAAAGTCCAGCATGAGCCAGTCACACACTCTAAGCCTAAACTACCTCACTGGGTTGTTGTGGGGATAAAATGGTGGAGAGGAGAATGATGTAAGCTTCTTTGGGTTCCCAAGAGTGAGAAAGTGGGGTCACAACAGAAATAAACAATAGTAAGACTTCTAGAACATGAGGTGCCCTATGGGTCTTCCAAGAGCAAAGTGGTATAATTCCTGAAAGGGGGGGGCGGGCTTTGACAGTGTGCAAACTTCAGTCCTCTATGCAGGCTCCTTATGTGGCCGTCCCGGCAGGGCGGCTGGGAATATAAATGAGACGTGGGCTTGGGAAATTCCTGGAGATTTTGGGGATAGAGCTTGAGGAGGGCAGGGAGCTCAGTGGGGTACAATGCCGTAGAGTTCCCCCCCCCCTCCAAAGCTACCATTTTCTCCAGGGAACTGATCTCTGTCATCTGGAGAACAGTTGCAATTCTGGGAAACCTCAGGACCCATCTGGAGGTTGGCAACCCTACCTGAGAGCAACTCAGTTCACACCGGCAGGAGGAGGCCCCCGGCCCCGGAGAGCGTGGGGTAGACATGGCTCCCCTGTGCGGAGGAGGGGGCCATCCTCGGATGGACGGCAGGGCCAAGCTTTCCCTTCTTAGCTGGCTCTGCCGGTGTCCTGTCTGCAGGAACGTTTCCCTTGGGGGGGGGAGGGGAGGGGAGGGGAGGGGGGGAGGCCACCCCCCAGAGGGGTCTCCCGCCGCCTTCTCCCCCCTGCTGCGGTGGCCCGTGTGCCGCCTTCCCACTCCGCCGAAGAGCCCAAGAGGCGGCGCGCCGGGGCCCCAGGAGGGCGAGCGTGGCCGCCTCGGGCCGCTGGCGGCTCGCCTCGACGGACGCTGCGCGCCGGCCGGCTGCGGCGCCCAGCCCGGCCCCGGCCTCCCTGCCGCTTCCTCGCCTGGCCTGCGCCGGCCGCCCGGCCGCCCAAGACCCCCGCCGGTCCCTCCTTGCAGGGGCGGGGCGGGGCGGGGCGGGGCGGCGGCGACGGGGCGGGCTGGAGGCGCGCGTTGGTGGCGGGCAGCTGGCGGGGCGCGCCGCGCCGCGGGCCTCATCCATAAAGGCAATGGGCCGCCCGCCGGGCCCCCACTCCGCGCCGCCGCCCGCCCACGCGCCACAGCTCCGCCGGCGCGCACCTGGAGGCCGGCAGGCGGGCGGGCGGGCGGGCGAGCTCGCGGCGGCGGCGGCGGCTCTCGGCCCGCGGCGGCGGCGGCGTCGGGTGGGCCCTCTGTCGTGGGAGCGGGGGGCGGGCAGGGGAAGCCGCCTGGCCTCCTGGGCCGTCGAGGTTCAGCGCCCTGGGAGCCGAGCGCGGCGCCTGCCCACCCAGCACGAGGCGGTGAGTGGCGCGGACGCGGCACGACTCGCGACGCCGGGAGTCTGCGGCTGGCCGTCGGGGCGGCGCGGCGGGGCGGCGGGGGGGAGCGAGGGGCCTGGGCAGCCGCGGGGCGGGGGGGGGCGACCCGACGGCCCTTGTGGTTCCGCCGTGCTGGCGATGGGAGCCGACGAAGGCGGCGGCGCGCGGGAGCCCGACGGCTGGGGCGCAGGTGGGCGGCGGGCCGGGGGGGGCAGCCCGAGCCCGCGGCAGCCGCCCTCCCTTCCCCCCCTTCCCCCCCCCGCGCGCCCGGGGGCGGATCGACGAGCCGCTTTTGGGCGCCGCGGGCCTTGGAGGGCGCCGGCGGAGAAGGGCGCGGGGCGGCGCGGGGCGGCCGCTTGGGGGCCAAGCCTGGCGGCCCCTTCGGACGCGGCTCCCATGGCCGGGGGCGGGCAAGGCGAGGCGCCCCGTTTCGCCCGCGCCTCTTGCTGGGGCGGGAAGGCGCCTGTGGGCCGAGGAAACGGGGCCCCCCGGGGGCCACGAGGGGCTCCGAAGGGGGGCCGCGGGGGGGAGGGTGGCGGCGTGTGGGTCGGGCGTGTTGCGGGCAGCGGAAGCGGCGCCCCGGCCGCCCAGAGCCGCCTGGCCTCCTCGGCCGTCGAGGTTCAGCGGGCGCGGGAGGCCTGGGCGGGTCTGGCTGCCGGCGCGGGGGGTCCGGGGGGGCGGGCGGGGGTCCGGGGAGCCCAGGCGGCGGCGGCGGCGGCGCTGCTTGGCGGGCGCTGGGCCGCTGGGCGCGGATCTTTCCCCGGGCAGTGGGGGCGACGTCGGGGCGCCTGCTTCGGCCGCCGCCGCCGCCGCCCTTCTGCCCGCCTGGCCCCGGCCGGAGTCCCGGGGGGTGGGGGGGGACCAACGACGCGAGCGGCGGGGCTCGGCAAAGCTGCTCCGGGCGAAGCGGGCGGCCGGGCCGGGGGGGGGAGCCCGCTGCCCCGGGCCTCTGGCGCAGCCCCGCCGGGGCGTCCCGCGCGGTCGGCGCTCCTTTGCTCCCCCGCGCCCGAGCGAGCGAGCGGCGGCGGCGAGGCGTGCGGCGGGGCAGCAACGCGGGCGGGCGGGCGGCCCGACGGCCAGTCGGCTTCCCGTGCAGCCAGCCCAGGCTCGGCCGAGGGCGCCTGGCCGGTGGCCCCGGGACGGCTGGCGGCGCGGGTCGGCGGGTTGGCCGGCGGCGCGGGCCCGCCGCCGCAGCTTGGGCTCGGAGGCGGTGCGCGCGTCTCGCAGGCAGGGCCCGAAGGAGCTGCTTGCCCGCGCCGGGCTGGCGAGGCGGGCAGGGAGGCCCCCGGGCCCTGCCCTTCTCTCCCGGGGACGGAAGGGCTTCTGTTCCTTGCCTGCGGTTTTCGGGGCCGACTTCCCCCCCCGCCGCCGCCGCCGCCGCCGCCGGCGGGGGCTCGCTGCCTTGGCCCCCTGACCAGGCTAGGCTGGTCGCCTCAGAAGTTCAGCAGGCTCGACCCTGGCAAGGGTTTGCATGGGACACCCCCCCCCCCAGGGAATCCCAGGGGCCTGAGGTGGAGGCGGGTGATGGCCAACCACACCTCGGAACGTCTCTTGCCTCGAAAGCCCCTTGCTGGCGTCGCCATCAGTCTGCTGTGACTGGGGGGGGGGGGGGAGCCGCCTTCGGTCCAGAGCCTTGTTATGCTAGAACGGAAAATCAGAAGGCTTTAAAGGGGTCCCAGGCCTGGGGGGGGGGGGTTGGGTTGCAGTCTGGCTTTCCTCTGCTGATGTTCTAGGGCTGCTGTGAACCCTCTGGACTAGAAAGAGAAGAAGAAGAAGAAAAGTTGGTTTTTATACACCGACTTTCTCTGCCACTTAAGGGAGAATCAAACCGGCTTCCAATCCCTTCTCCTCCTCACAACAGACACCCTGTGAGGTCGGTGAGGCTGAGAGAACATGACTTGCCCAAGGTCACCCGGCTGGCTTCGTGTGGAGGAGTGGGGAAACAGATCCAATTCGCCAGATTAGCCTCCGCAGCTCATGTGGAGGAGTGGGGGAATCGAACCCCGTTCTCCAGATTAGACTCCACTGCTCCAAGGAGCATTGGGGGCCCGCCGGGCCTGATCCAGCCCTTGCCAGAATCACCGGGACCCCTCTGCCGCTTTGACGGCTGCATCCGTGAAGGAGGTAGTTAGTGAAGGACTAGAAGGCTCCGCTAGTGGGTCGTGGTTGTCCAAATCCTCCCCGGAAGCCCACAGCCGTCCCTTCCAGCCCTTGACAGCATTGCTGCGCTATTCCTACCCACTCCGTTCTCAGTCCCTCATGCTTGGCTATTCAGGGTGTCTACTGTAAGCCCAGGTTGTGGGGGAGATGCCTGCCTAATGCTGTTTAATGTACTCCCTCCCCATTAATAAACTGCCCTCTTGAAGCTGAGCATTTCCTCTTGAAGCTGAGCATTTTGCAGTTCAGGGTAAAAGAGAACAAAACATTTACCGCAAAGAAAACTTAAGACAGAATGAAAATCACCCAAACAGCAAAACTTGGCTTAATAGTCTGTTTTGTTTTGATTATGCTCATGAAAGCCCTGGGGTGCTTGCAAGGTTGCGGGGCCCTGAGTTCCAGTTGCATTCAACAGTCCACTGTGGTCTCCAGGCCAGCCAGGCACAGCTGCAAGCGTGTGTGCCCCCCCCACCCCCGTTCCTCTTGGCCCCAGGTAAGGCCACAGTGAAGTCAGGCCAAGGGGTTAAGGGAAGTCTCACAGTAGTCAAAAGTGTCACTATGTGGCATGTAACCCCCTCTCCCAGCATTTATTTTTGTGTGAAAAGCAGCTGTCAGCTTGAGTAGAGGAATCTCACAGGCGGAAAAACAGTGTGTGTGTGTGGGGGGGGATTTTGAAGAGAATTGGTTCAGCAGCCTCTTGTACAACCCATTGCCTCACTTAACGAGATAAGGCCAGCGTGGTGTGGTGGTGAAGAGCGGTGGTTTGGAACGGTGGACTCTGATCTGGAGAATGGGGTTTGATTCCTCCACATGAGCAGTGGAGGCTAATCTGGAGAACCGGGTTGGCTTCCCCATTCCTCCATATGAAGCCAGCTGGGTGACCTTGGGCTAGTCACAGCTCTCTCAGCCCTACTTACCTCACAGGGTGTCTGTTGTGGGGAAGGGAAGGTGCTTGTAAGTCGGTTTGATTCTCCCTTAAGTGGTAGAGAAAGTCAGCATATAAAAACCAACTCTTTTTCTTCTCTTCTAAAATCAGCTGCCCCTTGCAGTTTCTTTTAATTTAAAAATATTGGTATTGGTAAATATATTGGTATTGGTAAATTTATATTGGTAAATATAAAAAAATATATTTTTTTTTTTCAAGCAAGTCCACCGGTTTAGGATTTCCCTGTTTAAGTAGTAATGAAAACCAGTTGGGTGTCACAACTCCATCCTGCAAAAGCAAACCAGATGGAAATGCTGGGTTCAAAACAGAACCAGCTCATAGAATCATAGAGTTGGAAGGGGCCATAGAGGCCATCTAGTCCAACCCGCCTGCTCAATGCAAGATCAGCCTAGAGCCGTGTTGGCGAACCTATGGCAGGCGTGCCGGAGGCCGCACGCCGAGCCTTCTCTGTGGGCATGCGCGGACCCGTCGCGTCTGCCTAGGGCTGTGCCGTGTTGCCGTGGTGAGGGCGCTGAGGGCAGTGCTCCTTCTCCCCAAGTGTGCGCTGGCGCCCTCCCTCTCTCTCAGCTGAGCTGGCTGCAGCTCAGCTGTTTGTCGGGGCCCCGCCCGTCTTCAGTTTGGACCGGGAGGCTGTGGCCGAGCACCTTGCCACGCCCCCCCTCTCAGCTGAGCTGCGGGGGCCCTGCACATCTTCAGTTTGTCTGGGGCCCCGCCCGTCTAAAAAAGCATTTAGAAAATTCTACAACATTTGCAGACAATCCTACAAGCCATCAGGAAATCTACAAGGAATTTTCTAGCACTGTAGCAGCTGCAAAGGTGGATTTTAGTAACAGATTTTTACAGTTCCGTAAGATGGAGACAACCCTGTGTTTTTACTTCTCCAGGTAAGCCAAATTTGAAGAACTTGATCTTTCCTGCCTACACTGGTTAGATTTAGAAAATCTGGAAATGGAGCTAATAGAATTTCAAGAAAGCTCTATCTGGAAAAATAAATTCTATGACCTGCGTGAAACACTTGAGAAAATAGAAGGGATGCCAAAGGACAGTACAGTTAGTTCTGAAAATGAAATCCTTAGAGTGTGGAATTCTCTGCCAAATAATTTTAAGTCAATGAAAGCACTTGGGATCGCTTTCCTTACTTTGTTTGGATCACCTTATGCTTGTGAGCAGCTGTTTTCAGTTTTGAATTGTATCAAATCTGACACCAGAAACAGGCTAGCAGATGACCTGAGTGCTGCATGTGTTGCTCTCAAACTTACAAAGTATGAGCCAAGGGTAGACAAATTATCAGCATGCACACAACAGCAAAAATCACATTAATTGTTCAAAAAATGTGACGATGTCCTCAAAGATGTCACAAAAATGGTGAATTACATCATGGCTCGTGCTCTGAATTGTCGACAGTTTCAAGCGCTTCTTGAGGAGGTTCAGGCACAGGTACAATAATGTCCGGTGGCTGAGCAGAGGACGAGTCCTGGAGAGATGCATGCCAAATGCAAACTTTTACCTTTCAATAAAAAGTTGTTTGTATCATTGAAAGCTCTGTTATTGTGTTTTTCTTTTAACACAAAGTATGTATGAGTTGTTTTTTCTAAACTAAAGCCTCAGTATTCAGGTTAAATTGCCGTATTGGCACTTGGCAATAAATAAGTGGGTTTTGGATTGCAGTTTGGGCACTCGGTCTCTAAAAGGTTCGCCATCACTGGCCTAGAGCATCCCTGACAAGTGTTTGTCCAGCCACTCCTTGAAGACTGCCAGAGAGGGAGAGCTCACCACCTCCTTAGGCAGCCAACTCCACTGTTGAACAACTCTCACTGTAAAAAAAAAAAAAAAAAGTTCCTACTGTCCAGCTGGTACCTTTCTGCCTGTAATTTATACCCATTCTTGCGAGTCCTATCCTCTGCTGCCAACAGGAATGGCTCCCTGCCCTTTTCTAAGGGATAGCTCTTCAAATACTTAAGGAGAGCAATCATATCCCCCCTCAACCTCTTCTTCTCCAGACTAAACATGCCCAACTCCCTCAGCCTTTCCTCGTAGGGCTCGGTTTCCAGGCCCCAATCATCCTCGCTACTCTCCTCTGCACCCGCTCCATTCTGTCCACATCTTTTTGGAAGTGAGGCCTCCAGAACTGCACACAGTATTGCAGGTACAGCCTGACCAATGCGGTATGACAACTTGTGATTTGAATGTTATGCCTCTGCTGATATACCCCAAGACTGTGTTAGCCCTTTTTGCCACTGCATCACACTGGCTGCTCATTTTTAGTTTACAGTTTACCCATTCTCCAAGACCTTGTTCTCACACACTGCTACACGCACAAAATAACACCACAAGCTCAACACCATTAGGATCCAGTTGTGGCCATGTTAGACTAACCCATGCTTTTGAAAAGCTGTACCTGATGACAGCCATCTCTGTAATTGCTCATTCCTTCCTTTCAGTCTACCCACGTCCCTTCCTTTTTCTTAGCCTTTTGCTTCTTGGTTCTTGTTTTATGGCCTGCATCCATACCCTTCCTCCAAATCTCACTCCGTTCATTATTCCATCCCCCTTCTCTTTCGCTCCTGGGATTTGCCTTTCGACTGACTCCCCCATGCCTTCCCGTGCTCTTGCTTGAGACTGCCCTCACCAAGAACAGGTCCTTGCTAAGGAATAATGATACCCTTACAGACCATTCCTGAAAGGGCCCCCCAAAAAACCTCTTAGGAGGCAGTCTGACCCCACCACCAGCATAAGTGCATGTAATCTCGTGATTACACGCACTTACGCTGGTGGGGAGGGTGGCTTCTCCATGGTGCAGGCCATGGCATACAGTGGCTGCACCGGCACAGAGGGGCGGGCCGGGAGCGGGCCGGGAGGAGGTTCGGCCTGGTGCACCGGCGCCGGGAACGGCGGTGCTGCGCCTGCTTTTTAGCAGGTGCAGCCTTGCTGTTCCCTATATGCCAAAAAGCCCCGCTTGAAGGGGGGGAAGCCATGAAAGGCTTTTTTTTTTCCAACGGCGTAGGTGAAACAGCCTCTCCGCCTCTTCCCCGCCATTCCCCTGCGCCGTTGTTTCAGGAATGGGCTGTTAGTCTGACTATCAGCTGACTTTAGCATTTCATGCAGTCCACCTTCTCCTTCCATGGCTTTCAGTGCAGTCGCTTTCTCAGCTGCCTTGGCCCCCTTCTTTTGGACACTTCTAATTACTTCTCCTCCGGACTGCTTAATCAATCCTTCAGGGTTTACACGGGAGGAAGTGCTTTCTCTGTTAATTTTGAAGCCCTGAGTAAAACACCTCCCCTTCATTTTAAACATGGAATATATAGCTATAGATATTACTTAATACTTTTTATCAAAGCTTATTTTACTGAATTAAGAACATAAAATTTAGCATATACAATAGTCCCATTCTGCATATTTATGCAACTTAGAAGTTAAACTTTATAACATTGAAAACATAGAACTCTTCAGTAATTTATTGTCAAACACATTATAGTGCATTAATTATTTCCATAATCACTCACATGTAAACAATAAATATACCTTTCGGAATATGTTGTATATGCTATCATATACATAGAAACTAACCATTATCTAATGCTTCCAAAATTATCCTTTCTGCTTTATGTGTTAGCTCTTCATTTTTCAGAAACAATTCTGAAAAACTGGCAATTAAAATTAGACCAATTTATTTTTATTCTAAAAAGAATGGCTAACCTCTTAAGGCATCACTATTTGAGAAGGAGGATGGGGTATCCCAATTCTCTCTATTATGATGCATATCATTTAAGACACCTGATTGCTTGTTTATCCCTCTTCAAGGAAATAGGTTGGCTAGAGACAGAAAAATGTAATTTCAAAGGGGGGTGTTTCAGTCATTACATGATAGTGTCATGAGTAAAAAATTGAACTTGAATCCACTTACAACCCATTATGGCCCTACGCTGGTATGAAGGAAATGGAAAAGGGGTATTATGTCCAGGGATCTCTCCACTGACTCCCATTGGACACCATACAATATTTGCTTCTGCAGTATGCTTTTAAGTGTAGAGATTCCTGTTTTAATCAAATAACATAAATGGATGCAAATACTGTGCTTTTTAAATAATAGTAGTCAACTGTGGACTGAAGGAAGGATTCGTGAAGCGAATAAATGGCTGCTGAAACATCAACACTGAAGCTTTCTACAAAAGAAGGAAATTAAAGATCAATTAAATAGACCATTAACTGAATTTGAAGATTTTATTTGGAATATAGAGAAGGAAGAAGGGAAATTAATCACTAAAATATATAGGATAGTATTAAAGTTGGGTCAAACTCCAGTGCAGAGTATTTAAAAGACTCGGAAAATAAAACTAAATACTACATTTAATAAGGATTTGGAAACAAATATACCAGCACTTCCCTTCCAAATCAGTCTCAAGAGGTTTACAAGAGCATGCATTAAAGATGTTTCAAAGGTGGTATTGTACTCTAGTTAAGAGCCCATTCCGAGGCACCACCGCGGCACCTCCAAAGAGGTTCCTCAGCCTACAAAAGTCTTCAAAACGCCTCTTTTAATTTAAAAAATGGGGCACTTTTCCCCATTGCGAACTGCGAGGCTGCGCCAGGAAAAACCTGGTGCAGCAACGCTGTTCATGGAGGGGGCCTTCCCAGCCTGGAGGGGCTGTGGAAGCTGACGTCAGCTCTGCCCCCAGGAACGCCCGCCCCCATGCCGGCGCAGCATGTGTATTTTGGGATGTCCACCCTGGAGAGTCTGCGCCGCTGGGAGAGCGGCGTGCAGCTTCGCGGTGCTCAGGCACCAATGGAACTGGCCCCTGCCACCAGCCTAAGTGCCTCTCACGCTGGTGGTGGGGTCACGCCGCTTCCTAAGCCCCATTGACCCTGAATCTCAGGAATGAGCCCGCAGATAATAAAGATTTCTGGAGAGGCTGTGGTGAATCGGAGACATGTGATCATGTCCAGTTATAGCAAACTTTTGGAGAGCAATATTTACAGAGATTGATAAAATAACTCAGGAATCAATAAATCCTACTATTGAACTAGCCCTACTCAATGTATTTATCAATAAAACACCCATTGTAAACAAAAAAAACCACTTATTAAGTTTTTATTAGTTGCAGCTAGAATGTTTATTGCCCAATGTTGGGGGGAAAAAGCCCTAAACGCTTAGGGCTGTTTAGCTTGGAAAGAAGGCGGCTGAGGGGAGACATGAAAGAGGTCTATAAAATTATGCATGGTTTGGAGAGAGTGGACAGGGAGACGTTTTTCTCCCTCTCCCATAATACTAGAACACGGGTTCATCTGCTAAAGCTGGAGGGTGAGAGATTCAAAACAGATAAAAGGAAGTATTTTTTCACACAACGCATAGTTAAATTGTGGAACTCCCTGCCCCAGGATGTGGTGATGGCTGCCAGCTTGGAGGGCTTTAAGAGGGGAGTGGACATATTCGTGGAGGAGAGTGGTATTCATGGCTGTTAGTTAGAATGGATACTAGTCATGCTGCATACCTATTCTCTCTAGTATCAGAGGAGCATGCCTATTATTTTGGGTGCTGTGGAACACAGGCAGGATAAATGCTGCTGCAGTCGTCTTGTTTGTGGGCTTCCTAGAGGCACCTGGTTGGCCACTGTGTGAACAGACTGCTAGACTTGATGGGCCTTGGTCTGATCCAGCAGGGCCTTTCTTGTGTTCTTATTATGTTTTAAACTGTCAAAAGGATTTCCTTTAGATAGGTGGTGTGATAAATTAAGGAATATAGTGGCACTTGAAAGTTTAACAAATAAGAAGAGAGTTTAAGAATGAATAAGGCTTGGCTTCCTATCCTGAAAACCTCCAGACTAACAAAGACTACAATCTACAATAGCCATGCGGATTAGTTTTGGATTTCACCCATTAACAGATCACTTCAGGATACAATGGTTCCATATTAACATACCACACCCTCATCAGCACATTATATTGATACAGGACAATGATTAGCACATTACCTTTGATACTTTTTGCAGGACAATGATCCAGCTCAAACCCAACCCCTTTCTGACTATATATTACTCTTCCTACACACTTGACACAGAGACACTGTCCTTCAGTGTTACTCCTCTGAAGATGCCTGCCACAGCTGCTGGCGAAACGTCAGGAAAGAAAATACCAAGACCACGGTCACACAGCCCGGATAACCTACAAGAACCGATAAACTCTGACCGTGAAAGCCTTCGACAATATTTTTAACAAATAAGATTAGATTAATTCAGGCAAGGAAAAAGAAAGATGACATTAAGATGATTTTGAATAGTGTTATAATGTATTTAACAGAATTTTAAGAGCATAGCTCATTAAAGAATTTTCTTTAATGGTTGGAGGGCCTTACATGAAATTCTGAATAAGGTATTGAATAGTTATGTTAAGTGTGTTAAGTGCCGTCAAGTCGTTTCTGACTCATGGTGACCCTATGAATCAATGTCCTCCAAAGTGTCCTATCCTTAACAGCCTTGCTCAGATCTTGCAAATTGAGGGCCGTGGCTTCCTTTATAGAGTCAATCCATCTCTTGTTGGGTCTGCCTCTTTTCCCAGCATGATTGTCTTTTCCAGTGACTCTTGTCTTCTCATAATATTTCCAAAGTACGACAGCCTCAGTTTAGTCATTTCAGCTTCTAGGGTCAGTTCAGGCTTGATTTGATCTAAAACCCACTGATTTGTTTTTTTGGCGGTCCAGGGTATCCGTAACACTCTCCTCCAACACCACATTTCAAAGGAATCTACTTTCTTCCTATCAGCTTTCTTCATTGTCCAGCTCTCACACCCATTCATAGTAATAGGGAACACCATGGCATGCGTTAACCTGATCTTGGTTGCCAGTGACACATCCTTACACTTTAGAATATTTTCTAGCTCCTTCATGGCTGCCCTTCCCAGTCTCAGTCTTTTTCTGATTTCTTGGCTGCAGTCTCCCTTTGGGTTGATGATGGAACCAAGGAATAGAAAGTCTTCAACAATTTCAATTTTTTCTTTGTGAACCTTAAAGTTGTGTAATTCTCCTGTAGTCATTACTTTTGTCTTCCTGATGTTCAGCTGCAGTCCTGCTTTGGCACTTTCTCTTTTAACTTTCAGCAGTAGTCGTTTCAAGTCTTTGCTATTTTCTGCCAGTAATGTAGTATCATCAGCATATCTCAAATTGTTAATGTTCCTCCCCCCCCCAATTTTCACTCCACCTTCCTCTAAATCTAATCCAGCTTTCCTAATGATATGTTCTGCATACAGATTGAAGAGGTAGGGAGATAAAATACATCCTTGTCTGACACCTTTGACAATTGGAAACCATTCTGTTTCTCCATATTCTGTCCTAACCATGGCCTCTTGTCCAGAATACAGGTTGCGCATCAAAACGATCAGATGTTGTGGCACACCCATTTCCTTTAAAACCAGCCACAGCTTTTCATGATCCACAGTCAAAAGCTTTGGTGTAATCTATGACACACAAACTGATTTTCTTCTGAAATTCTCTCTTATGCTCCACTAAGTTTGCAATATGATCTCTAGTGCCTCTTCCTCTTCTGAATCCAGCTTGAACATCAGGCATTTCTTGTTCCATATATGGTAACAGTCTTTGTTGTAGGATTTTGAGCATCACTTTACTTACATGAGGAATTAATGGGATGGTTCTATAGTTGCTGCAATCTTTGACATCTCCTTTCTTGGGAATTGGGATGTAAACTGGTCGTTTCCAGTCTGTGGGCCATTGTTTTGTTTTCCATATTCATTGGCATATTCTTGTCAAGATTTTAATGGACTCTGTTTCTGTGGCTTGGAATAGCTCTATTGATATCCCATCTGCTCCTGGTGCTTTGTTTCTCCCAATTGCTCTCAGTGCAGCTTTCACTTCACTTTCTAATACTGTAGGTTCTTCTTCAAAAGATTCTTCTTGGAAGGAATCTGTCATCCTTTCATCTCTTCTGTATAGCTCTTCAGTGTATTGTTCCCACCTTTTCTTTATTTCGTCCTGTTCAGTTAATGTGTTTCCATGTTGATCGTTCAGCATGCCTAACCGTGCTTTAAATTTCCCTTTGATTTCTTGGATCTATTGGAACAGATCCCTTGTCTTCCTTTTTTGTTGTTCTATTTCTTTACATTGGTTATTATAATAGTTCTCTTTGTCTCTACGTGCAAGTTGCTGGAATGCTGCACTTAGACTTTTGATTCTGTTTCTGTCACCTTTTACTTTTACTTCTCATCTATCCTTAGTAATTTTAAGAATTTCCTCAGTCATCCATCGAGGCTTTTCATTTCCTTTGGCTACAGGAATAGTCTTGGCACACTCTTCCTTGATAATATCTCTAGTTTCTACCCATAGTTCTTCTCGTTTACATTCATTTGAACTAAGTAATGCAAATCTGTTCTTTACATGGTCTTTAAACTCCTACCTGTACGTGCGCGCATGTGTTTATAAGAAAGCCAACATGCATTCACTTTACAAATGAAACCAGAGACCAGTACTTGGATAAATTCAGGGTTTGAATCCCCAGTATGTGTGTTCACCTGTAACATGAGAATTACTCGACATACGCATAAAGAACAGTCAAGTGTACCCTGTACACAACATGTACATAGAGATCCACTATACACAGATTGTACATGCATTCACATTAACTTGTGGACAGGGCTACATTGTGTCTAGTCGTGTTAAAATAATTTAACATGTCTATAACAATCCATTGTGCCAACCGCACAAGTAGAATCGGGGCTTTTGTTACACTTTAATTCAGCAGTTTCATGTTGGAGTCTTCCTTTGAGTTTCTTTTCTTGAATAATGGTGACTTTGAGGTAGGCAGTGGTATGTCTTGGGAGAGTAAAATTTATTTCCTTAGTTTTTGAACGTTGTCATTTTTTGTATCTGATTCGCAGCCCCTTTCTTCTTTTGTCCGAAGGCTGAGCTGTTTGTCCTGTGGGGACAGAAGAGGGCCTTTAAAAAAAAAAGAGTTTTATTGTTAGAAAGTGCAAAAAAACCCAGGAACGTCAGAAATTAAGAATGAAAAAAAACCACCAATACATAGATTACATTGACCAAAAAAAACCACGATTACAAAAATTTCATAGACCAAAGAAAAAGACCATCAATACATTTCACTAATTCTCTGCTCATTAAGACATAAAATATTGGTTTACCTAATTAAATTACTTATATTACTGCCAGAGGTTTTACCGAAATAAAGTAACAAATTACCCCACACATTATTAAATTATTCCCCACTTTATATCCTTGAATTACTCTGGTATTCCAAAATCATGAACATTTTTATTTTCTGTCGCCACCTGTCCAAAGTAATATTTTCTGCCATTTTCCAATTCGCTGTGATTACCAACCTCGCTGCTATAATAAAAAAAACTTACTAATGTTTTCTGTGTGTTTTCTGTATTTTCGTACAAGAATAGATTCAGGAGAACTATCTGCACTGAGGGTTCTATTTTTCCTTTGGTAATCGCCTCAATTTCCTTAAAAATTTCTTTCCAACATTTTTGTATAACTGGACAGTCCCACCACATGTGGATAAATGTACCAATTTCCCCACATCCTCTCCAACAATGCCTATCTACTCCTTTATTTATAAGATGTTATTTTTGTGGGGTAAAGTACCATTTCTGCAATACTTTTATACCATGTTCCTGAATTTTCATGAATATCGATTTGAATGGGGGTCTTTTAAAAATTTCCTTCCACTCCTCTCAAATTTCTTTTTGAACTCCCCATATCCTCTTTAATGATGATGCAGTTTTATATTCCTGATCAATTAAGAGGGCCTTTTATTAGCCATGTGCAGGCATAGATATATTGTGCTGGAGGGCAAGTAAGTGAAGGAGCTGCTGGTGGCAGGGCTGTTGGGACTGCATCCCGGATCCCGGTCTCTTGCTTCGGTGGATATAGGAGTAGAGTTGGTATCTGACCTCTTTTCATAGCCAATTCCTGTGCTTAGGTTGCTCGGGGGGGGGCTGGCTCTTGCCGCTCGATTTGTAAGCTGCCAGTGCTGGCCCCCCCAGAGAATGCCATCCTGGCAAACATGTCAATCAGCATCTCTGCAGGTCCTCACAAATATCCTGGTACTGAAACAAAAACCACTGCCTGTTGCTTAATACCCACATTACAAATGATCACTGTGCTTATCTTTAGCACAGACTGTACCTGTTGCATTTCCTATTTTTTTTTTATCCCACCGTTTACATTTCTCTCTCTCTCTCTCTCATATATAAGCCAACCGAGTTCAGCACACTTCTGATAAAATGGATGGGGCAGCGGCGGGGGGGGGGGGGGCTTGTAGTCTACAACACATTAAGCCACAAATCATCTGTTAATTTTGAAGATGGCAAAAGATCCTTTGTCGTTTTAATGTGACAAACTAACCTTGCTGCCCTTGTAGAAGTTGTAACCATTTATTTAAAAAAGGTGGGCCCTTTGAACCAGCCACCACAGGCAAGGCTCAGATTTCACTGGGATTGTACAAGCTAAATGGCCAAGGGAATATTTATAACAAATGCCGTTATCTTTCTACCCTGGGTGTGGGGGACTCTGAGCTGTATATTCTTTTAACTCTGTTCGGTGTACCTGTACTTATAGTAGAGGATGAACTGTGATGGCATTAAGTTTAATCAGGTAAGTAAGCAGGGAAATCTGTCCTTCCTGACCATAGCTTTGTGTTCACTCAGTCTATCTTCAATAGCAAGGTGTCAGAAATCTTGGTGTAAAGATATTATGTTTTGTGTCCTTGGCAATGTCAGCGAGGGCACCCAGTCGGGCCCTGGATAAGCAAGCTCCGTGTTCTTCCCCCCACTCCCGGTCTCGTGGGAAACTCTCTTCAGTTTGGGAGGAAGGTGCAAAGGCCGGAAGCACTAATACTTCCACTTCAAAGCACACATTTTTCTATTGTAATTCAACTATCTGTTCTCAAGGTGTCAATTCTGCCAGAGACCTGGCACCTCTAGTAGCTTGAAAGACCCCTGATGTTTTGCATTTCAAAGATTACGTGTAATCAGTTCTAGTGTGTGTCCCCTATAAAGATAGCCTGTATTTTCCCCATCTGTATTCTGACCTTAAGTTTGTATTCTGACCTTAAGTTCAGACCTACTGAACCCATTTGCTTTCTTAATAAAATTTTAAACTCTCTGCAACGTCTGGAATGAAGTTTACTATTACTGAAATGCAATGAGGTACTAAAGTCAGACAGTAGGTCAGAATCCCTGAATTTCTTAGCCTTCTTTTTTATTTTTGTGTTTAGTAAATAGTTAGTGTTAGTATGTCTGCGCGATCCACACACTCGCTCCTTACGGGGGAAGGCCTCCGCCAGAGCGAAGAACAAGAGGCAACCCTTCTTATTGATTTTGGTTGGGAGGAAGCGACCCCGGAGCAGCGTATGCCCGGGCTTCTCAACTACCCTAGGATGCCAAGGTGAACCTCCTTGCCCACGCTAGCGGAGCAACGATGGAGGGTCGGGGCCAACAAGCGGGCGGCCTCGGACCCTTGTGGCAGTTTCTACCTGGGACCGCTAACTGCCTGGTACGGTGAAGGGGGAGAGCGGGACTGAGAGGACATACCTAGAGAATGGTTGGAGGGACCCTCGATCACCCACTCTCCAACCACCCCAGCCGTCATCGCCACGGAGGAGACTACCCTGCTATGTGACCAGAATCAGCAGTTAACCCTACAGAACCGGGACCTGCAGGCACAGCTGAACGTTCTGCAGAGGAATTTGTCTGCAGTTTTGGGGGTAGTGAGAGAGCTCGGACAGCCCTCACAGCAACCACGAGCCAGCTCCCTACCTGCCGCGGAATCACCCGTCTATAGAGAGGCGCCCCTACCCAGGCGCCCTACTGCCAGGGAGCTGAAGATATCCTTCGACGGATCCATCATTCAGCTACCCAATTTCCTGCTCCAAGTGTCCGGTTTCATGAAGGATCAAGGAGAGACCTTTCCCTCAGAGGAAGCCAGGGTCCGGTACATGATCAGCCTGCTAGAAAAGGAGGTGGTGGAATGGGCAGTGACGGTGGCAGAGACTATGCCCAGGGTCTTGAAGTCCCTGAATGACTTTATGTCTGCTTTGCGACGCCGTTTCGAGGACCCTCATAAGGGGGAGAAGGCAAAGTTTGCCATGCGTCGTTTGAAGCAGGGGGCTCGCTCTGTAAGTGAGTACACCCAGGATTTTCAATCCCTATCCTGCAATATAAGGGAATGGAGTGAGGCCACCAAGGTCCAGCACTTCCGCGAAGGACTGCGTTGGGAAGTGCTGGACGGCTGTTTAACCCTGGGAGACCCAAAGTTGGTAGAGGACTGGATTAAACTAGCGGCCTTGGTGGAAAATCGCAAGCTAACCCTCCAGTTTTCCAAGGATCGCCCGTCAAAGGTACCCCCCGCAGCACCCGCCAAAGGGGGCAATACAGTGGAACCGCGGCGAGACGGAAGGAACCAAGGGGGCTTCAGCCTGGAAAAGGTGCGCCGTTTCAAAGAAGGAGCATGTCTCCAGTGCGGGAGGATGGGCCATTTCATGGCGAAATGCACCAGCTCATCGGCGGAGTTGTTAGGCAACCGAGTGCCCCGGGAGTGGGAAACCACCCCAACTGGGACCCTGGATCGGAGAAGAGCAGAGGGGACTGCCAGCCGGCGTGGGACGGCGGCTCTGCAAGCGGAACCAGCATATGATCCGAGCAGCCTTACCCCTCAGGATCGCTCCAGAGATTCCTCGCCGGCAAAAAACGAGGACGGCCTTCTGTGAGAGAGCCGGCACGGAGGGCACCCTTGGAAGAAACCAAACTGGCTCCAAGTAGGGTGAGTGACCAGGGGGAAACGCTGCTGCTGCCTGTTGTGTTGCGGAACCCCCATGGAGGGGAACCTGTGGCTGTCGTTGCTATCCTGGACTCCGGGTGTTCCCGTACCTTTATTGATTAGGCTGTAGTGGAACTCTTGAAGGTCGGGACTTGAGAACTGGACCAGCCCTTGCATTTCCATCAAATGGATGGGAGTGATCTGTGGGGAGGCCCGGTCCACTTGCGCTCTCGCAAGGTGGTGTTGGGGGTGGGAGACCACTGGGAACAAATCCACTTCACGGTAGTGCCTAAGATCTCCTACCCGGTGGTTCTCGGTAGCAACTGGCTGGCGGGACACAACCCGAGCATCGACCGGGAACAGAAGCAGGTTGTGTTTGGGGCTCCCCAATGCAAGAGACATGGCCAGGATTACATGCCTGGAGGCGAAGGGGGGGATGCCGCTACGATTGAGGTGCACACACTGCCCCCGGAGTATAGTGACTTTGCGGACGTGTTTGAGGGGATGGACTGTGACTTGTTACTTCCTCACCACACGACGGACTGTGCTATAGAACTGCTTAAGGACATCAAGCCATCCAAAGCCCGAGTTTATCCCATGATCCCCCAAGAGAAAGCGGTGCTGAGAGAATTCCTTGACAAGAACTTGGCCCGGGGGTTCATACGGCCGTCCAAAGCCGTTTTCTCTTCTCCCTTCTTCTTTGTGAAGAAAAAGGGGACTTCTGATCTCAGACTGTGTGTAGACTATAGGGGGCTTAACGCAATTACTGAGACTAACTCCTATCCCATTCCCTTAATCCCGGACCTCCTGAGTGCTCTCCAGGAGGGCTGTGTGTTCTCGAAACTTGACCTGGCGGAAGCTTACTACCGGGTCCGGATTAAGGAGGGGGATGAAGCAAAGACAGCCTTTTCTTGTTGTTATGGGTTATTTGAATTTATGGTCATGCCGTTCGATCTATCTGGGGCACCGTCATGCTTCATGCAACTAATTAATGAGATCCTACATCAGTGGTTCTCAACCTTTTTCGAGTCGCGACCCCCTTTTACAATTGCCAAGTAACCTGCGACCCTCGTCACATTTGCATAAATTTGCATAAATGACATTTTTAATAGGATAAAGAAAACACATTTTTTTTTGGCAGTCCAGGGTATCCATATATATAATTACTTTAAATTTTAAAGTTTAAAACAAACAAGCAAACGGTACTACCACCTGTTGCGCAGCGGCTGTGACTGTGTGGCGCAGCAACCTTTCCTGGCACGGAGGAAAGAGTGCCTCTGAGCATGCACTGTGTTCCTTGTCCTCCCCTCTCTCCCCAAAAACTCTTCCAAGCAGGCCGGGGCTCTCGCGAGGAAACCCCCTCTCTTGTGACTGGGACACTGCTTGTGCACAGAACTGCAGTTATCCCTCAAAGCGGAGTTCCGTTTAATCACCTCATGAGAGCGAAGGGCCAGGAAAGAGCCGAGGGCCGCTTATCCCGCTCTGACTTTTCGTGCCTTTTTCTCCCCTCCGCCAGCCACCGCTCCTTCTGCTCCTCACCGAACGTGTGCGCTCGAGGCGGAAATCCTGAACTGCGCATGCACCTCGACTCTCTCCCCCTTGGCCTTGCCAGAGCGGAACTGATGACTCAGGGCAGAGCGGAACTGATGACTCAGGACAGAAAAGCGAAGCCACACTACAGACATGCACACTTGGATTCCAGGCTGAAGCTCCCGCCCCACCTGAGCGCTGCTAAAAGTAAAAACAACGTGGCTGTAGCGGCTTGAAGGGGGACCGCCCTCTTCTCCTCCGAGACCTGAACTGGCCGAGCCAGGGGAGCTTCCTTGGCCTCCCACACATCCTGCCGCATCATTCGCCCAGCGCAGGTGCGACCGCGCCCAGGGCTGGCCTGCCCGCCTCTCAGCTGGGCAGCGGGGCTACAGCTGGTGTGCGGTGGCACGCCGCCGCATATCTGCAGCCCAGCTGTCGGTCGGCCAGTTCCTCACCTCTCTGCTTGGGATCTTCCCTGCCCTCGTGGACGGATCAGGGTTACAGGCCGTCTGGGTTAGTCCTGGACAGCCTGGGATGGGGGCTGTTCCAGGACAGTGGCGGCGACCCCCCAGAAAACACTTCGCTACCCCCTTGGGGGTCCCGACCCGCAGGTTGAGAACCACTGTCCTACATGATCTACTGTTTAAAGGGGTGATCGTTTATCTGGACGATATTCTGATGCACTCCAATGACCCCGAGGAACGCCGGGAGTTGGTGCGGGAGGTTTTGCGTCATTTAAGGGACAACCATTTGTATGCCAAGCTGTCTAAATGTGCGTTCAACCAGAGCCAGTTGTCCTTTCTTGGATATGTTGTATCCCCCCACGGTTTGATTATGGACCCCGAGAAGGTTCAGGCGGTCTGGGAGTGGAAACCCCCCAGAACTCGCAAGCAGGTTCAGCAGTTCTTGGGCTTCGCAAATTTTTATAGAGGTTTTATCCAGGACTTTGCCAAAATAGCCTTGCCAATCCCGGAGGACCTCCCAGAGGACATCAAACGAAGGTGGGGGGAGGCTCTTCAGCAGGAGCAGGGAGATAAGTCTCTCCCATCCCAGGTAATGGACGGGAATGGTATCCACAAGGATAAACACTACGTCCCCCTGGAGCTGCGGTGGAGGTGTTGGAATGGAGCCACAGTTGCAAAACAGGGGGGGGCATTTCGGGTTCACCTAGCAAGAAGGCAGTTCTTCTTCACCTAGCAAGAAGGCAGTTCTGGTGGCCGGGAATGCACCAGGACATCGATGTGTTCATTAAATCTTGTCCCGTGTGTGCAATGAGCAAGCGCTTAATGGGGAAGTCTTCTGGATTGTTAAAGCCCCTAGAGACCCCAGAAGCACCCTGGCGGGTAATCGAGATGGATTTCATAACCGACCTCCCATCTAGCCAGGGGAAGACGGTTCTGTGGGTGATCACGGATCTCTTCTCGAAACAAGTTCATCTCGTTCCGTGCGAAGGTCGTGAGTGACAGGGGGTCCGTTTTCGTGTCAAAGTTTTGGAAAGCATTTTTAGGACTTGGGGTACAACAGGGCTTGTCTTCGGCATATCACCCGCAGACAAATGGGCAGACCGAAAGGGTTAACTCTGTAGTCGAATGTTATGTGCGCTGTTTTGTGCATTACTACCAGGACAATTGGGTCTACCTGCTGCCTTTGGCGGAATATGCCTATAATAACTCGGTACACTCTGCTACTGGTATAAGCCCTTTCAAAGCAGTCTACGGAATGGAATTCAGGCCCTTGGGGGCCGTACCCCTCCCGCTGGGCGGCGACCCCCCCGAGGTGTCAGTGTGGGCCAACACAGTGAGGAACACTTGGCCCTGGCTTATAAAAAATTTGGAGCAGGCAAAGGAGAGATACAAGGCGCAGGCAGACAAACACAGGGCGCCCCAATGGGAATTAAAGGTTGGAGAGAAGGTTTACCTCTCCGCCAAGAATCTCAGGTCTTTACGTCCGTGCAAGAAACTGAGTCAAAAATTTGTAGGCCTGTTCCCAATCTCCCAGGTCATAAATGAGGTTACAGTGGAGTTGGAACTGCCGAAAACCTTACAGGGGGTGCACCCGGTATTCCATGTGAGTCTGTTAAAACCCTTTATACCGGCACCTGAATGGCACCCTGAACCTGCAGCTGCGACCCCAATTATGGTGCAAGGGGAACAGCACTTTGAGATCTCCAAGGTGTTAGATTCTCGGGTATGGAGGGGCCAACTGGAGTATCGCGTGCATTGGAAACACCTGAACTCCAGCCACGATGAGTGCCTCTGTGCACGTACAGGCCCCCACCCTGGTAGCGGAATTCCATCGGCACTACCCCGCCGAACCGAGAAAACCCGGGGAGGGGTCTTTGGGAAGGCAGAGTGTCAGCGAGGGCACCCAGTCGGGCCCTGGATAAGCAAGCTCCGTGTTCTCCCCCCTTCTCAGTCTTGTGGGAAACTCTCTTCAGTTTGGGAGGAAGGTGCAAAGGCCGGAAGCACTACTACTTCCACTTCAAAGCATGCCTTCCTATTGTAATTCAGCTATCTGTTCTCAAGGTGTCAATTCTGCCAGAGACCTGGCACCTCCATTAGCTTGAAAGAACCCTGATGTTTTGCATTTCAAAGATTACGTGTAATCAATTCTAGTGTGTGTCCCCTATAAAGATAGCCTGTATTTTCTCCATCTGTATTCTGACTTTAAGTTTGTATAGACCTACTGAACCCGTTTGCTTTCTTAATAAAACTTTAAACTCTCTGCAATGTCTGGAGTGAAGTTTACTATTACTGAAATGCAACGAGGTACTGAAGTCTAACAGGCAATTAGGTTTTTTAATTCTTGAAAAGTCCTACATGAATAACTAGTGAGAGTCCATTCCACTGAACACGAACCCTTTCTTATAGAAAAGTTCTTGCTGCCCTCTTTGCTAGTCAGGCCCACTGATTTGGAGACGGAGGGAAATGTGCCAAAGGGCACTCTTCTGCCCGTGCCTGTTGAGGGCTTTAAACATTTGGCACCTTGAACTGAGTCGGAGGCAGATCGGAAGCCAGTGGGATCAGAGGCAGAGAAGCAGGGGGCCAGGTGATGTGGGGGGGAGCTCACCACTTGCCGCTACTGACAGGCCCTGGGCTGGTTCTGAGTAATGGGCTTGCCCTGGCTGTTTATCTTGCCATGATTAATGGGCTTCCTTGGTTCCTGTTTTAGTTCCATTAAGATCACAAGTGCAGGAAAATCGCACCAATGTTTTATGCCGCACGCCCCCCCCCCAATTCTTATATACAAGGAATGCGTGAACTTTGCCTGAACTTAAGTCACTTTTCTGTTTGTGTGTGTTTCTGGGCCAGCATTTGAAATCAAAACTATTCTGAATTTGCAGCCCCTGCTCTCAACACACATCACAGATGGACAAGGGTTAGTATATTCATGACAGCACACTCCAAAATGATGAACTGCCTTCCCCAGTGGCTGCATATACATGTGGAACAGTACTGAGGTGATACCCAAACACACACACTGCTTTCAAGCCTCAGGGAAGGGGCAAGACAGTGCCCCCACCCCCAAGTGAAAATAAAGCTGGCACAGATCAGAAGTGGGTAACATTCATGATGAAGGTGGGTTGGGTGTGGCAAAAAGCATAAAGGAAGCTGAAAAGGAGCAGCAGTTGTCAAACTGAACCGATGTGAGAGAAACAGAATGAGCAAGAGGCCTTGGATAAGAAAAAGGAGGGCTCAGAAATAATGACGGTCATCCAGCTTAGAAATACTGAAGGAATACTTGTAGCCAGCAGGAACAATGGATGAATATTTTTAAAATAATGGAATAGCTGGAAATGACAACTAAATTTATAGCAGCAGAATAAATCACAAGTCCGGTGGCACCTTAGAAACTTACCAGCCGAATTCATTCCAACATAAACTCTTCTGGACAACAGTTGTCCTCCCCAGATGTTAGAAAATTTCTAATAAAGGAAGAAAGAAGTACCACATACCGACAGCAAGTGGAGGTGGGAAAGTAGCAAGTCTGTCTTTAGAGAGGCTTAGCAAGAAAATTAGTAGGTAAATAAAAATACCAATAATCGAAATAAAGAGAAAAATCAAGAAAGACTAGTACAAAAGCATGGATAAGAAAAAAAGATTCAAAAACACAGTAGGGAACATTAGTTGATTGGGGGGACTAAGAGGAGAGAAACCCAAAACTCGGATAACAAGAAAGGAAGAAGGGGGGGGGGGACAACAACTGTAAACTGTAAACAAGCAGCAGCATTTCATGGGGAGGTGGAGGCATCCACTCAAGCACGCAGAAGAAGATCTCAGATATCTCCAGTTAAAAAGATCAAGTAGGAGATGATGTGAAAGACCTTTACTTGAGACCTTGGAGATCCGCTGCCAGCCTTAGACAATACTTGACCTTGATGGACTGATGGTCTGATTCAGTGTTGGGCATGCGTGTGTTCATTCATGCACGTGTTCATTCATACGTGTGTTGATTCAACACCTCCTCTCCTGATACTTCTGAAGCCATAGAGATCAACTAGGAATGGATTCTGGGTTTTCCATGTGCAAAGTGCTTTGCAAACTCATCACATTGGTTAGTCAAGGAATTTTCTATTATCATCATGAGGCTTGGATGGAATAGGCCGTTTGCCACTTGGCTGTTTGGACTAGGACTGGGGAGATGTGGGTTCGCGTCCCCACTCAAACACTGGTTGTACTTTGGACAGTTGCTGTCTTTTAGTCTAATCAACCTTGCAAGGCTGTGAGGCTGAAATTGGGGGAGGAAGAACCATGTATGCCATGCTCAGCTCCTTAGAGGAAGGACTGGGTAAAAATGTGGCTGGTAAGACTCGGAGGAACTATTCTGAGTGGCCTCTTTGCCTCCAGGGCTGCCACAGCGCTTGCCTCACCTCAGGTAATGTGTTGTTCATATCAGTCAGTGTGTGGTCTTTTTTAAGGCCAATTACAGTCTCCAGGCAGCCATCGGTTGGCTGTTCCCCCATGCTGGGCGGCCCTCCTGGCATTGAACAGGGGCTCTTGCTCTGTGGAATGGACTTACGCTTAAAAAAAATAATGATAGGGCTTAACCCCCCCCCCCCCCAGTGTCAGTTTCCTGAGATGAATATGCCCCAGGGGTCCTGCGGTTTGCCCCATTGAAGAAGATTATGAGTAACCCATCAGCACATGTTCCACTGCTCCTGAGGGGCAAAGGGTGACTATTCAGGCACTTCCATCTTGAGAAAATGGTGCACAGGGGAAGGCTTCACTCACTCACTCACACACACACACACACACACCCCTTGAATTCTGCAGTCCCAATCCAACTAACTCCCATGCCTGAGAACTGAAATGTTATAAATGTGTTAGGAGCGCCAAACCATAAACTCACAATATAGGGTTTTGCCAGCTCCAGGTTGGGAATTACCTGGAGATTTTGGGGGTGGAGCCCAAGGAGGGCGGGGTTTGGAAAGGGGAGGGACTTCAATGCCATAGAGTTCAATGGCCAAAGCAGCCATTTTCTCCAGGGGAACTGATCTCTATCACCTGGACATCAGTTGTAATAGCAGGAGATCTCCAGCCACCACCTGCAGGTTGGCAACCCTATCCCAGTATCTCCTCTGGTTCAGCCTGGAGGAAGAGCATGCCCGGTTAGATGGGCCTGGGGGTGATCCAGCAAGACAGTTTTTTATAACCTCAATGAAGTGTGTAAATTGAGCTTCCCCTTTGGCTGATTTACAGAATTTTACTTCAGCATGGAATTTGAGTTTTCTTGGCACAAATATTGGGGGGGGGGGGTAGGCAGGTACCATGTTTGTACTTCTTTGATATATGAGAACAGAAAGAGAGTCATCCATTATTCTTTTTCTCCCCCTTCCCCACTTGACTTGAGGGGCTAAAAATGAGGAAAAACAGATTGTCTCTACAAAACTTCCATTAAAGAAACCTCAGAGTGTTTATCTCTCCTAAAAATAAAACCGCCCCGGGAAGGGAAGTGGAAGAAGTACAGGGAGAGTTGGGCAAAGCATACACATTATTCTAGAGGGAAAAGAGTCTTACATCTTGTTTGTTTGTAGGATGAATGTCAAAAATGCACACAGTTAATGTGGCTATTCCAGAAAGAAAGGTACACGGCTACTAGGAGAGATGCCATAGAGTCCAATTGCCAAAGAGGCAATTTTCTCCAGGGGAACTGATCTCTATCGGCTGGAGATGAGTTGTAATAGCAGGAGATCTGCTACTACCTGGAGGTTTGGAAATCAGCACAGGAAAATAGGTACAAAATATAGAAAAACTTATTAGTGACTATAACATAGATGACAAAATACAAGGTGCATAACAACAACCATATACGCAATGTACCATCCTACAAATATATACATATATACAAAGCATGTATGTTGCAGACTCTATGCAAAGTATATAACTTGTGTTCTTCTGGGTAGTTGAAAAATCAGTTCTAGTTGAAAATCCAAAGACTGGTATAATCCAAAAGAATAAGATGGGGGACGGCTGTTTCACAGTCTTTTCTTCAGCCCCATATCCAATCAAAATTCAGTTGTAGATTAATCACATAATAAAGTCATCTTTCTTTGCTCAATATAACATTGCATTGGAATATTTCATCAGTTCCTTGAGATATGGGGGAGCACCGCAGAACGCGCGCCGTGTCACATGCCGGCTTGAAGCTGCCTGGGGCTGGGAAAACGACCCCCTACCATCTGGCAAGCGGCACCCCTTGGCTCAAGAGGGGATGCTGGATCGGGTGCCGGCGGGCTGCCCGTCATTGTAGTGATTGCTACAGCGGAAGTGGCGGCGATTGCTCTGACGGGTGCAGCCGAGAAGCGGGCGCCATTTTAAACAGGCAGACTATAACTCTACTAACTGCTTGTAAAGTGAAACTGGGCTTTTTGCCAGCTGTGGCGCAGCATAAAAATCTGCTTTGCCAGCCACTGAAACGTACATAAAATCTAAGGCAAGAACTGGCATGAAACAATAAGACAAGGAAGATAATGTGATAGAAATTCTCTCTAAGGTCTGAACTATAAACTGTATGACTTTCATTTTTCAATAAGAATCCCAAACTGATGTTTTAAACAGTAAACACCACCTCCACCCCTTTCTCTGTGGATTACAAATTTCAGCCAGACTTGCCTTCTAAGATCAATGGGAGACAAGAAAAAAAAAAGAGAAACATTCCAAAGAATTTCTTAAAGACGCTAAACAATTGCAGGTGCAGCAAACTTTTAAACAACGCAGAGGCTCAGTCTCCAACATAACACCAGTTACTTCACCTTTTTTAACAGGCACTTCTGTTGTTGGGAAGATGGCTTCTAAATCAAAACCTGAGGTTACTCTGAACTCTTTACATGAACTGTTGACAAAAACTTTTCAGGAGGTTACAGAAATGAAACAAGAGCTGAGCCAAAACACTGTTGCCATCTCTCAAAATACAAATGCTATTGCTGTCTTGCAAGATTCAATTTCATCTCTGACTCTGCGTCAAGATAAGATGGAGACCAAACTTCAAAAGTATACACAGGAGAATAAAGATACCAAAAAGAGGATTGACACCCTGGAAATGTCGACTGAAGCAGCCCAAGAAAGGGAAGAGCAAAGGGAAGACCATATAGCAATGCTTGAACTTAAAATAAAGGAAAACTCTATTCACATACGTGGTTTGAAAGAAAAATCTGAAGGAAAAGATTTAAAAAAATTTCTAAAGGAACTTTTGGCGGAATTTCTACAAGAAGAAGAAGATGTTGTTGAAGGAATGATCATAACAGCCTACAGGATTAACTCTGCTTTTGCAGCCAAAAACAATGTGCCAAGAGACTGTTTGGTTCAACTGTTTTCCAGAAGTCACCGTGATCTTATTTTGAACAAGCACTACAAAACACCTCTTACAATTGAGGGCATCCCTATGAGAATGATGAAGGAGATTCCTGGAAGATTACTCAGAAAAAGGAAAGATTTTTCAGAGATTGTAGAAAGATTGAAGTTCAATGGGATCCAATTCAGATGGGAATATCCACAAGGCATCTCTTTCCTGTTCAAAGCTAAAAGATTCAAGATCATAGACATGACAAAGTCTGACCAATTTTTGAGAAGATATGAGAAGGATCTTCCTAAACCACCAAAACAACCATCTCCAACCATTTCTGAAGAAGACAAGGCATTAGAAGCAAGCGGGGGGGGGGGGGCAATCCAACAGACATAACAGAGGAGGACTCCGTCAGAAGATAATGCTGGCTGAATGGATATAAAAAGAACTTAATGAGAAAAGGGGGGTGGGAAGGGAGCTATGGGGGAAAATGGTAAACAATAATTTTGGGAATAAATTAAAATTTAAAAATGGGATTAATTGAACTTTAATATGTTACAGGTATTGTCATGGAATATTAATGGTTTGAATTCTCCCAATAAGAGGAGGAAGGTATTTTTTCATTTACAGAAAACTAAAGCCAACATTTTTTGCTTACAGGAAACTCACATTTTATCAAAGGATGTATTCAGGTTGGAACAACCAAAATTAGGCAAACTTTTCACGTCTTGTAATGAAATTTAAAAAATTAATGGAATTGCGATGTATGTCCCTTCGGTACTCAAACCTAAGATTATATTTAAAGATAAAGAGGGAAGAATCTTGGTTTTCAAAAGATATTGCTGGTAGCAATTTATGCCCCCAATACAAATCAAAAAATATTTTTTAATAATCTGACAACAATTTTAGCGGAATATGCAACAGAAAAAATGATTTGGATGGGAGATTTTAATGGGGTAATAGAACCTAAGATGGATAGATCTGCAAAGAAAAAAAAGGGAAACTGCGAGGGTCAACTACCTGGTATTTTCAATAACCTTATAGATCAATGGAAATGTTTGATGTTTGGAGATTGTTACATGGTAATAAAAAGGGATATACTTTTTTTTTCATCTAGACATCTTACCTATTCAAGAATAGATATGCTATGGCTTTCTAAAGGTTTCATAAATATTTCAGAAGATGCGGAGATTCTACCAAGGGTGTTGTCAGATCATAATGCTGTCTCAGTAAGGGTTAGGATAGGTGATAGAAGGAACAAGCCCTGGGTAATAAATATTTGTTTTATTAAAAAATTAAAAAATAGTAGATAAATGAAAGATAGATATACAAAATTATTTTATAGACAATGTAGATAAGGGGGTAAAGGAAGAGGTAATATGGGATGCCAGTAAAGCAGTAATTAGAGGACTCTTAATACAACAAAACACAAGATGGTTTAAAGAGAAGGAAGCAAAAAAGAAAAACATATTAGAAAACATTAGACAAGGAGAAAGACAGCCTAGAAATTTATATGATAAATCAAAGCAGGAACAGTTAAATAATTTGAAAAAATTACAACATCAATATGAATGTTTATTAACTACAGAAATTGAAAGGAAAATAATATTTAACAGACAAAGATTCTTTGAGCATGCGAATAAACTGGGTAAAATGTTAGCATGGCAACTCAAATGTAAAGAGAAAAAATTACCAATTTTGAAAATCAAGAAAGATGGTAAAGTAATAATAGATAAACAAAAAATTATGGAAACATTTGTAGAATATTATACAAATTTGTATAGAAAAAATTTAGCATCAGAAAAGGAAATGGATGTTTATCTGAATCAATTTGATTGGGAAAAAATATCACAAGAAAATAGGGAACTATTAGAATCTAAAATAACTATGGAAGAATTAAAAGATGCTATAGGTAAGAGTACATTAAATAAATCTCCAGGGGCAGATGGATTTACAGCATTTTATTATAAAACATTTCAAGAGCAATTATCTCCACCTTGATTAAGAGTAATGAATGCTTGCTTGCAGAGTGGATCTATTCCCCAAACCTGGAAATAAGCAAACATAGTATTAATTCCAAAACTAAATTCGGATTTATTAGATGTTAAAAATTATAGACCTATTTCATTATTGAATAATGATTATAAACTTTTTGCTGAGATTTTAGCATCCAGATTAAAAAGAGTTTTAAATCAGACTATACATGAGGATCGAGCTGGGTTTTTACCAGGTAGATTGATTAGCCAAAATGTTAGAGTGGTAATAGATCTTCTGGAATATGCAGAATATGTTCCAACTCCGGTAGCTATGATATTCCTGGATGCGGAAAAAGCATTTGATAATGTGAATTGGAAACCAATATGCATCACTTTACACTTGTTCACATTGAATCTCATTTGCCATTTTAATGCCCATACTTCCTGTTTGAAGATATTTTGTTTTAACCACCCTAAATAATTTGGTCATCTGCCAACTTGGCCACCACACTGTTCACCCCCAACTCCAGGTCACTGGTGAACAGGTTGAAAAGCTCCGGTCCCAACACAGATCCCTACTGTTCACATCTCTCCATTGTGAGAACTGACCATTGATTCCTACTCTCTGCTTCCTATTTTTGAGCCAGCTCTCAATCCATAAGAGGACTTCTCCCCCTATTCCATGACTATGAAGTGTGCTTAGGAGTCTTTGTTGGAGGACTTTGTCAAAAGCCTTTTGGAAATCTAAATACACAATGTCCACAGGCTCATTCCTGTCCATGTGCTTATTGACACTTTCAAAAAAACTCTAAAAGGTTAGTGAGACAGGATCTCCCTTTACAGAAGCCATGTTGGGATTTTGCTCAGCAGGGCTTGCCCTTTTATTCACTTGACAATTCTATCTTTAATAATGCTTTCCATCAATTTACCTGGAACAGACGTTAAGCTACCCGGCCTGTAATTTCCTGGATCCCCCCTGGAACCTTTTTGTATAAATGGGTGTTACATTGGCCATTCTCCAATCCTTTGGCACAGAGGCTGATCTAAGGCACATGTTACATATCATTATTAGAAGTTCAGCGATTTCCCATTTGAGTTCTTGAAGAACTCTAGGATGAATGCCGTCTGGGCCCTGTGACTTGTTAGTTTGCAGTTTGTCTAGATGTTCTAGACAGTTTGTCTAGATGAGAGGGAGGGCATCTTGGTCATCTTCTGGACGTGGAGTAGGGGGTCACTGGGGGTGTGGGGGGAAGGTAGTTGTGAATTATCTTCATTGTGCAGGGGGTTGGACTAGATGACCCTGGTGGTCCCTTCCATCTCTATTCTAGGACTTCCTGCCATGTTACTACTATTTGCCCCAATTCCTCATTCTCCCCTCCCCAAACCTCTGCTCAGGAGAAGGTATCGGCCCTATATGTTCAACAGTGAAGATGGATGAGAAGAATTCATTTAGTTTCTCAGCAATTGCTTTATCCTCCCTTATTGTTATTTTACTCCCATTGTCATCCAATGGTCCAACCACTTCCCTAGGTGGTTTCTTACTCCTAATATACTTAAAGAATTTCTTATTGTTGGTCTTGATGTGTTTAGCAATAAGTCCCTCAAAATATTTTTTTTGGTATCTCTAATTGTCTGCTTGCATTTCCTTTGTGCAAGTTTGTTTGCTTTTGTTTGTCTCATTTGGGCAACCCTTCCAGTTTCTGAAGGAAGCCCTTTTTTCTCTAATAGCTTCCTTCACCTTACCTGTTAGCCATGATGGTGACCTCTTGGACTTAATACCATCTTTCCTGAGCCTCTAGTATTGTGGACTTGAGTAATGTAACATTGTGTGCAGTGTTCTCTGTGTCATATTGATATATTTTCCTACACAGTAGTGTGGGTTTTTTGGGGGTGGTGGTGGTTGTGAATAAAGTTTGAAGCAACTGCCACACATCTCAATGCATTCTTGCTATCAAAAAAGACAGTTGCATAAAAGGGGGGTTTGGTCCATTTTACATATTGGTAGCCCAAAAAAGTCAGTTTTTGTTGCAGAATCTGGCTGCCATTTAAAAAATAAATTAACTTACATAGCTTTTCCATTTAAGAATAGAAGTTAAAGGCCTTCTCTGTAATGTGCACACTTGCAAGTCGGTTCCACTTATATCAGGGGGACTTATTTCTGAATGAACATGGATAGGACCAGAATGTACCATCTTTTATGTTTTGTGTCTTGAGGCTGAGGGGCATCTTGTATAGGAGGAACAGCAAAATGATTCAGTTGACCCATTCCCTGTATGGTAGGGTAGTGCAACATGCTTTTTAGTGGGGTAGAATGTGCAGAAAATTGCCCTTTTGCTGAAATGAGCAGAGGGGGGGCGTTGTGTCCCCCTGCTGTAAGTTGCTGGGCTGCCATCTTTAGCAGGCTTTAAATCTGGGCAGTGCCAGGTCAAGCCCTGGAAGAGAGGAGATTGTGTTTGGCAGATGCAGTCATATGCAAAGAGCTGTCAAAGAGAGGAAATTATCATCTACAAACATTTGAAAGAGATTCCATCTGCTGCTTCCTCAAGAAGGGCGCTTCATAAATCCTGAGGCAGCAAAGTGGCACACATCTTCATCAAGTCTTAATCCAAGGACTGAATGCGCCCATGGGCTTCTGCATAATTCCAGCAGTGGTGCAAAAGCCCCAGCAATAGCAGGAGGCACAGATGGACCTAAAGTCCCTTTGGGGGTGAAGTACTGCACGGAAAGGCCCAGGCTGGACAAAACTGGGGTGGGGGTGAGGATACCCAAACTCAAAATAAAGTTGGGTACCCAAAGGTTGGGTGGAAAAGAACTCAATAAAACTATGGAATATATTTATTAGAAAGTACTCGTGCAGATATTAAAAACAATCCCATATGTCAACAAATACAAGGTTGATAACCTAAAACCACATTGCTAAAATTCATTTTGGGGAGCCCCAGGCCTTCATCAGTGGTCTAGTTAAACATATTGTGCACACATACACATAAATCAAAAGATAAAACGATTTTGTAACAGCCCAGGTATGTATTTAAAGATGTCTGGGATGGGGGACGACAACCAAGAATAACAATGTTAAAAACAGTTTGACTATACCAAAGTTTATTCTTCAAAAAGAAGGCTTTTAAGGCTACTTACGTAACAAATGGACCCTGTGTCTATTATATCAGATCGTTATTAAAATATGTTTTGAACTGTAAAAGTACACATCCGAGGAATGCAGTCTAAATATTTCTGTAAATAAATACCAAATAGAACTACTGAAATAACAAAAGCAAATGTATATTAACAAAACAAAGCCTAATAATAGAAATCCCTTTTAATCTACATACCTGGACCAGGCTGAACCTTAAATTCAAAGTATGCATAACAGTATCAGCCAAGTCGACGGTCCTGTCTGATGATCCAAACCTTTAAATAGTGTAAGCAGAATGATGCAATTCCCCCCTATGACTCAGCAGGGTGTGGGGGGGGGGTAGGGTTGCCAACCTCCAGGTACTAGCTAGAGATCTGCTATTGCAACTGACCTCCAGCTGATAGAGATCAGTTCCCCTGGAGAAAATGGCCGCTTTGGCAATTGGACTCTATTTGGCACTGAAGCCCCTCCCCCAACCCTGCCCTCCTCAGGCTCCATCCCAAAAAACCTCCCACCGGTGGCAACCCTAGTGAGGGGAAAGGTAAGCGGGGGGGGGGGAAGAGATAAAATCTTTATGCTGTGGTTGCTGCTACTGCCAAAGCAACTTAAAAAAATCTGCAGAGCAAATCATCTCTCCATTGGCCAGTCAAAAGCCCTGCCAGACAAAAGCCCCACCTGGCCCCACCCACATGTTTTGAAAATACCTGGCGGGCACTGTGGTGCTTTGTCCTAAGGTTTTCAGGTCAAACATTTTTGAACTCGTCTACATGTATGAGGATTTTGTTTAAAAAAACCTTTAAAATGTGCTAGGATTCTACTTTGTGCATCTTTGCCTGAGTAAACATCACAGAACACAGACTGCAGGCACCCATCATGGTCCATAGGGAAAAAATCCAAAAGCAGAAGTCATCAGGACCAACCGAAATGACTCAAAACTTACCTCACTGTTTTAGGGTATCTTGGCAGACACTATTATCCAACTGTTGGTTTGAGAATTATTGAATATAGTGGGATTTACTTCTGAGTAAATGTGCATAGGGTTGGATATTGGTGTACAACCTAAGTACTTATTTACTTAGAGATGAGCCGTACTGAGTGGGAGAGCTCCAAACACCTCTCCACAAATCCACCACTCACTTTTCACCTGCATATTTTCCTGCAGCGCTTCTTCCCCAACACCCGTCCTGGACCGATGGAGTTCAACTTGCTGACTGACTCTGAAGCCCACAGCCCTGCTCTCTCCCTCTCCGAAGCCGGGACGCCTCAGCATGAGCAAAGCTGCAAAGGGCAAGAACACAGTGGTAAGACCCTGCTCTCTGTCGTCCTCTGGCTCCCCTCTTCTCCCAGGTGAAAATGGACATGCTCCATTCACATTTCTGGCAGGTTATTAGCACCTCGTATCTGGTGGAGAAAGCAAGAGGGGCAGCACTAGGGTTGTATCCATAGGTTTTGGTGATGGGCTCTTCCTATTTAAAGGCATTTAGAGATCTTGAATTCTGTCTGAATGTGTGCTTAGATTCTTAAAATCTGTACGCCTCTATATGAATCTATTTCATAAATAATATGCTTCTGTTATATGCTGTGTTATAGTATAGTATAGTATAGTATAGTATAGTATAGTATAGTATAGTATAGTATAATTAATATCATATCATATCATATATTCTAATAGCGAAGTCAGCCAAATCTTTGGATACTTAAATCCAGTGACTGGAGCTGTGAACAGGCAAGACAGATCTTTCTACAAACCTGGCAAAGGGTGCTAGGTTTGCGGAAAAATGTGAAATCTAAAAAAAAAAATTGGGGGGAGATTTAAAAACCCCGAAAATGATAAAAGGAGTGCCTGTAGCTTAAAACAAAGGATTCCCTCAATGGCTGTTGCTAGGCAACCACAGCATTCCAAGGCTTGGTTCTGTCAGTAAAAGCAAGGGGGAGGGAACAGAGCCCTTTCCAGGCCTATCGTGGCCCTTGAGGGAGAACTGGGGCCAGGCCTTTTTAGCTACCGCATCACACTACTCTCATGTTCAGTGTCTACTAAGCCCCCTAGATACTTTTCACACATACTACTGCCAAGATAAGTCTCCCCTAGCCTATAATTATGCATTTGATTTTTCCTACCTAAATGCAGAACTTTACATTTATCTCAGTTGAAATTCATTTTATTAGTTTTAGCCCAGTTTTCCAGCCTGTCAAGATCGCCATGTATCCTGACTATGCTTTGTACCCCTCCCAATTTAGTATCCTCTGCAAATTTAATAAGAATCCCCTCTAGTCCTTCATCCAAATCATTTATAAAGATGTTGAACAACACAGGGCCCAGGACAGATCCCTGAGGCACTCCACTGTCACTCCTCTCCAAGAGGATGAAGAACCATTAACAAGCACTCTTTGGGTGAGATCTGTCAACCAAGTAGAGATCCATCTAATAGTAATAGGATCCAAACCACATTTTGTCAACAAGAATATTATGTGGAATATTATCAAAAGTCTTACTGAAATCAAGATAAACTATGTCCACAGCATTCCCCTGATCCAGCAAGATAGTAACTTTCTCAAAAAGGAGATGAGGTTAGTCTGACATTACTTGTTCTTGAGGAACCCGTGCTGGCTCTTTACAGTAATCACAGCCATCCTTTCTAAATGCTCAAGGACTGACCATTTGATGATGTGTTGTAAAACTTTTCCAGGTGTAGAGGTCAAGCTGGCAGGTCAGCAGTTACCTGGATCCTCCTTTTTCCCCTTCTTGAAGATGGGGACAACATTTGCCCGCCTCCAGTCTTCTGGCAGCTCACCTGTTCTTCTAGAATTCTCAAAAATAATGGACAGAGGTTCAGAAATTTCATCCTCGAGTGCTTTCAGTACCCTTGAGAGCAATTCATCTGGCCCTGAGGACTTAGTTTATCTGTAACTGATAGGCTCAAAATCAGTGGCCTGAAGTTCAGTGCACTCCAGCCCCCCTTTGAAAACGTAATTTGTGTGTTCTGTTCTGTTTCACTGATGTGGATTCTGCTCCAGCATAAGGTTTGGCAGTGATTGAGGAGTTCCATCATACGCTATCAGCTTTCAGGCTGCGATCCTGCACTCACTTACTTGGGCAGTAACCCCAGTGAACAACACGGGATATTACTAAGTAAGCACGCACCGGATTAGTATTTGTTTTGGGGGTGTATATCCAGGTGGCTGTCAAAGGGGAGGGCGGGCATAATTTATCAAAGCACTGGGCTCAGGGCAGGCCTGAGATGTCTGTTGCTCAGCGGTCAGGGAAAAGGCACTTGGTATAAGCTCAGAGGTACTTTCATAATAATCTGTTTCTTAAAGATTGCTGTGGACAGCAATCCTTCATTGAAATCTGTGGGACTGTCTTCATCAAAAATGTTTAAGGCTGCATTTCCATATTACTACAGTCTATGTTTGCAACCGAAGTGTCTTGTCCACACAGGAAAACGCAGTTGCCCAATATCCAATGATGTGTGGTGCAACCTAAGTTGCAGGTATCAGAACACATTCAAAAGTGGCTTCCCCTGGAATTAGGAGGGTCTGTTGAAAAAAAGAGCATGTACATTCACACTGTTCCCATATATATATTTTCTATCAATATTAACAATTTAAAAAACCGTTCATTATAATAGCCCAGCCATGGAAAGAGAATGCACACATGCAACCTAATCGTATGCAAGTGTATTCAAACCCTAAATCACCCGCCATGAGGTAAATGGTGTTTACTCCCATGAACGGTCTAAAAAATTAAGAAAGCAGATTTTAAGGGGAATTCCACCCAGTGCTTCTGTGCTCCCCCAAAGTACCTCCCTGTGGTGAGCCATTTTTGTTCGGTGGCACATGACAAAAATTCTGCGGTTTTCTCCACACTACTAGAGAGCTTTATTTTCTTTCAGTTGGAGGGGTGGTGGCACATTTGCTGTGTCATGAAGGAGGTGGGCCCCATCTGCATGCCGAACAGCCTGCACACAAGCCCCTCACTCCATGATTACGGCATTATGTGTTGGGGTGGGGTGTCTGTTTTCTCACATCATTTGGGATGCTTGCGTAGGAGAATGAGGGACAGTTCCACACAAGTGTACGCACGGGCCTCTGGGAAGGTTGTTCCAGTCTAAAGATACACAATGGACTCCTCCGCCTTTGCTATTTGCAGACACGGAGAAGTCCCAGCAGAACCAGACGGACGACTCCAACCCTGAGGATGGCTCCCTGAAAAAGAAGCAGCGCCGGCAGAGAACTCACTTCACTAGCCAGCAGCTCCAGGAACTTGAAGCCACTTTCCAGAGGAACCGTTACCCTGACATGAGCACCCGAGAGGAGATAGCAATCTGGACCAACTTGACTGAAGCCAGAGTCCGGGTATGGGGAACATTTTCCCTGAATATGTACAGAGCTTGAGGGAGAGTGTGGGAGGACACGCCACCAAACAGACCAATCAGACAGCAATAGTCTTGGGGTTTTGTGGTAGGCCTGCCATGGTAGACCTGTTGTATGTGTGTGTATACACTATATTGTATATATGTTTATGTATATATGTTTATATGTAGCTGTTTTATGCCATGTCAGAGCACTCGTCCCTCTAGGTCAGCACTGCCACCTCTGCCTGCCAGGAGTCTCTGCCAGAGGGCCACAGAGGCAGCTGCCCTGGGCCCCACACCTGGGAGGGCCCCAACCACCCATGGGCCTCCTCCCCCTCAAAGGAGAGGGAAAAGAAGAAGAGCAGGCTGCTGCCTCTGCTTGCACCTGCCCTGCCCAGTGCTTGGGCATCTGGCTTTCGACAGCAGCAGTAGCTTCTGCCCACCTTCCAGAGGGCAAGGCCCCATGCTAGGCCCCAACAGAGGGTGGGGTGGACTCTTGTCCAGGGCCCATGAATCACTAGCACTGCCCCTGCCAGTGGGACCTGGGACCTTCTGCATGCCAAGCAGACACTCTTACCACTGAGCCACAGCCCCTAAGCACACCTGTAACTGCCTAATGCTGAGTTAGACTCTGCTTGGAGAGCTTCCAGTCTCAGGCCGAGAAAGGTCTTTAGCAAGACCTGAAGTAAGTGCGGTCCCCTCTCCTGCTCTCCAACAAAGTTCACAGGAATTATTTCCCTTTTCCTTTCTCTTTCAGGTTTGGTTTAAGAATCGCCGAGCCAAATGGAGGAAGCGAGAAAGGAATCAGCAGGCAGAGCTTTGCAAGAACAGTTTTGGAGCCCAGTTTAATGGGCTGATGCAGCCTTACGATGAGATGTATAGCGGCTACTCCTACAACAACTGGGCTTCTAAAGGCCTGGCTACCAGCACCCTGTCAGCCAAGAGCTTCCCTTTCTTCAACTCGATGAATGTCAGCCCTCTCTCCTCGCAGCCCATGTTCTCCACGCCCAGCTCCATTGGGTCCATGCCCATGCCCTCCTCCATGGTGCCCTCAACAGTGACTGGCGTGCCTGGCTCCAGCCTGAACAACCTCGGGAGTCCTGGCCTAAGCTCCACCGTTTCCACTAGCACCTGCCCTTACGCTGCCTCCACGGCGGGCCCCTACATGTACAGGGACACGTGTAACTCCAGCTTGGCTAGCCTAAGGCTGAAGGCGAAACAGCATGCCAGCTTCACCTACCCAGCGGTGCAGACAGCTGCCTCCAACCTGAGCCCTTGCCAATACGCTGCTGTGGATAGGCCAGTATGAAGGACCAGACCCCCCCTACCCCACTCCCTCTGCTCACCCGGAACTTGGCCTGCAGACCAATTACCACACCCAGACAGGCATGCCAACTTCCCTCAAGATGCGCTTAATTATTATCATGTTATAAACTCTTGACTCTTGGTCAAGTAAATGCAGCTGTTCGTTTAAATTTCATTTGGGAAAGAGGAATCCCCCCCCCAGGCTCTGAGCTCGTTCCCAGTTCAGCCCCCCCTCAACCCCAACCTTCTAGCCCATACAGACAGGTGCAGTGAAAAGACCGCATCAGCTGCCTCTGCCGTGTCCCTGTGGTGCTCCTTTGCCATCCTCAGCCTCTTGGAGGAGAACTAAGAACTGTGCACTGGAAGCAAGAGGTTCACGCATTGGGAGCTGTGCACATTTGTCAGATGTTTACACTTCCTTGTGCAGTGCCTGTGGGCACAGTGTTTTGCCTTTTGTTACAGATTTTGGCATGTGGTTGTGGGGGATTCGCAAAGGGAGGGTGTGCTCTCACGGAAAGCTGGATGGTGTACAGAATCAGGGGTAAAGGAGATGAGGATGTTTTCTGAACATGGATGGGCTTGGTATGGTGTCCCTGTTGCTGCTGCTGTCAATGGAACCACCACATATTTATTAATTTTAAACATTTCTATGCTGCTTTTCCACCCGAGCCGGTGAACATGAGGACATTTAAAATAACACTCAGCATGTAGCACGTTTTCCTGCCCCAGGTCAGCAGTCATTCCCTGCACCACTGGAGCTTTTTCAAGCTTTTTTAAAATCAACAATTGACTGTTGTTATAACATTCTAAAAATCTGTGTATCAGATTCTGTGATTTCTCAATTTCGTTTTTGAACAAGTCTCTAGCCCATTTTGTTGGAAGATATAAAGGGAAAGGCATATCTGTAATATAAGGAGTTATATTATTATAATTTTTTTCTAAATGAAATCTGGGAATTCAGAGAAGGTGGAATATTATAACATTATAATAATTTTTGCCAATTTTTTTAAAAAAAGTAACCCCCCCCAGGTGGTAGTGGGGGAATGACCATGGTGAGGACCATGGCAGGAAGGAATGGCTGCTGTGTACCCTGAGTCTGGGGGAGAACCCAAACTTCCCACCCAAGTGGCAATTGTCCAGGCTTTGCTGTTGTCTTTCCGAAAACTTCGCAGCAAAGCAGGTGTGGGAAAGCTAAGAGAAAATCTGGGGAAGTGCCAGTGTTAACCTTAAGTAGGCAGTCTTCACTTAAATTGGTGGAATTAGAGAGCAAGAAGGGGGTTAACTGGGATTGACAGCCTATGTATACCAGTATTGTCCAGGGTGAAAACTCAAATGAGCAGTTGTACAATTAAAATTGATTTTATTAAAGAATAAAATTAGTAAATCAAGAAATATATTTCAGCCAATGAACATATACACACAAGGCATACAAAAGGTAATAAAAAGGGAGGAACTTGGATAGGGTTTCAGGGATGGGTGATAGTTATTACTCTTGAAGGGACATCCAGGGAAAGCTGCGCCGAAGAGGGAAACGGCCAGAGTTTCCTGGAGCAAAGAAAACAGGCCGCATGCAAGTGGGGGGTGGGGGTGTATGGATCCAGAACACACACACACACAACGAGTAGCCAAAGGACCAGTATTTATACCCCAAAACTGGTCCTGAGGTGATACAAGGTAAGCTGGCAGGAAAGCCAAAGAATTGATTGCTTTTCCAGGGTTCCAACAAAAAGACAGGAGAAGCTTGATGAGTCATCAGGACCAAAGAGAACGCCCGGGCTATTCTCTTGAATACTGATTGATTGCTGGGATGGGTGCAGACAGGGTGAATAATGGTCTTGTCGGAGCACTGATTAAATCACCTTAGGGTGATACAATGGAGATTAGCTAGTCCCATTGGCCAGCCAGGCCCACCTTCAGGCCAGGGGAAACGTACAGGTGCAAGTCACCTTCCTGCCCACGTTAGATACCCAAGATGGATCCCAAAACTCTCTGAAAGGCAACCATTTTGTGCGGAGCAGTGTCCTGTTCGTTATGCCAGTCTTTGGCCCCTGAGCCTTCGTGGCACCCCTTAGTGAGAGGAGGGGTCCGACTGCTGACACCAGGAGGTACACAAGTGGACCATGATGTTATGGGGAAGCAAGAAAGAAAACCCCACTTCCCAACAGCATCAAACCTGGGGAAAATGACGTGCGTGGAAATGGTCAGAATTTAAAGGAAGAGCTGAGTGAAGCTACGCATTTGGTCCATACTCACACTACTCCTAAATCTGCAGCAGAGGCATCTTGTGTGTGAGATGTACACAAGTACACAATACACCAAGTACACTATACGCACAACTCACAACCCTGCTTGTTTGCTCTGTGCTGCGAGGGAGTGGGGGGGGGGAGAGAAAGGGCTTCTAGTTTCCCTCTCACCCTGGTTTCACCAGCAGAAATGGTGGGGGGCTTTTTGCCCCTTTTCGCTGGCTGTGTGTGTCCTTCCTAGGACACGCGGAATCAGAGGAGAAGGGCAAAAAGCCTCCCCCTAGCCCCTGCTGTTTCTGCTGACAAAAACAGGATGGGGGAGAAACCAGAAGCTCCTTCTCCCTCCCTCAGATCCCCAAGCCAACCAACACTGTTCAAGGGTTGTTCCCCTGATGTATGTCTCTGACTGCAAGTCAGGTTGTGCAGCCGTGACCCAGCACACGTTGTATCTTGTATTTTAGCCCCCAGAGAGAGGGAGATGAACTGAGTTCAGGATGCAAAGAGAAAAAAATGGAGAGCTACTAAGAGGCCTTGACCAAACCATCCATGCCATCCTCTGCCTCCCTGGGATGCGGGGCCACGCTCCTGGGCAGTATGGCCACTCCTACAACCAACTCCTCTGGCCTAAATCAGTTCCGTTATAATGTGCAGAAGATTATTAACTTTAATTTAATGGGGGTGGGGAGAAGAAGAGTTGGCTTTTATACCCCGATTTTTTTCGACCAGAAGGAGTCTTGAAGTGGCTTACAATCACCTTCCCTTCCCCCTCCCCACAACAGGAACTTTGTGAGGTAGGTGGGGCTGAGAGTGTTTGGAGAGAGCTGTGACTAGCCCAAGGTCACCCAGCAGGCTGCATGTGGAGGAGTGGGGAACCGAACCCTGTTCTCCAGATTAGAGGCCACCACTCTTAACCATTATGCCGTTTACCTGCAACTTTATTTCAAGGGCTCCCCCCTGTGGACCTGTGGGGGATGGGACTCATTGGGCCGTCACTGTCCTTGCAGAAGCAGCACAAAGCTCAGTGCAGGAACCATTTTCCAAGTAATATTTTGAACTTTCAAGCTAATAAGAAGTGTTTTGCACAGCTATGCCTATTTAGACACAGTTCATCAACTTGTTAGGTGAAGAAGGCTAGCTAATGACTCCCTCCTGGTCCCAGATTTAAAAAAAACAATTTTATAACCTTCAGTTTTTAAAATAAAAGCCCTCCAGAGTGGTGTAGAAACCGAGAAACACAATCCATACTGTCTCGCCCAAGAGGTAAGGCCCTGCCCCCATTCCTCCCAGTCCCTGAAGAAGAAGAGGTGGGAGAGAAAGGCCCACGTGTGTGTGTGTGTCCCTTGGCATTTCCGAGGAATGGTGCTTCTGCAGGGAAGGCCCTCTGCTTGAATCAAGTGATTGGTGGCGCTGTCGAGAGCACCACCTCTGATGATGTTCCTAATGGCTAGTGGGGTGGGGGTAGCGAGTGAAACTTCCTTTAATTAACTAGCCTGTTATACGCTTTCAGGATAGTATGGGCATTCTGATTGTGCCCTGATATTAACTGGCAACCTGCGAGAGAGCCAGTGTGGTGGTTAAGAGCGGTGGTTTGGAGTGGTGGGCTCTGATCTGGAGAACCAGGTTTGATTCACCCATGTGGAGGACCACATGAGTGGCAGAGGCTAATCTGGTGAACTGGACTTGTTTCCCCACTCCTATACATGAAGCCAGCTGGGCTAGTCACACTCTCTCAGCCTCACCTACCTCACAGGGTGTCTGTTGTGGGTAGGAGAAGGGAAGGTGATTGTAAGCCAGTTTGATTCCCCCTTAAGTGGTAGAGAAAGTCAGCATATAAAAACCAACTCTTCTTTTTCTACACTGTTCTAGGACCAGTGAAGTTGGGTTTTTCTGGTGCGTTCTAGACCTTAACCTACCTGCTGCATCTTGCACTACTTATGCCTTCAAAGGCAGCCCCATATAGCATGCATGATGACAGCGGTCTGTTCTAGAGGTTATCAAACCATGTAAGATAGCAGGATATAAAAACAGTGTCAAGGAAAGGTCTCCACTAGTGCACCAAATAAAACTGGGAAAAGGAGCTTCTGGTCACAGCTGTCATCTGGATACCAAGCAATAAAGCCAGATCAAAGAGTACTGGGCACCCCACGCTGTGAACCTGATTTTTTAAAGATGTGTGATCCCATCCAGAATAGTCACATGAACACATGAAGCAGCCTTATACTGAGTCAGATAATTGGTCTATCACAGTCAATATAGACCAGGGGTGTCAAACATGTGGGCCGCGGGCCTGATCCGGCCCCCAGAGGGCTTCTCTCTGGCCAGCGAGCCAAGGCAGCCAGCCCCCTCCCCCCTCCCTTTATGCATTTCCTGGGGCCGCAGTGGCCCTGCTCTGTAAGCCAGCGACCCTCCCCCGTTCCGAGCAGGGCTGCTCCAGCCTCCCTCGCTCAGCCACCAACCTCACCCTGTCATTTCCAGGCATAGCGAGGCCCCTCGGGCCTGGTGCGCCGACTCATCCATCTCCCCTTGAGCTTTCCCATCCCCCCCCCATAGCTTTCCCGGCACAGCGAGGCACATCAGGCCTTGTGCACCGACTCACCCATCTCCCCTTGTGGCTTTCCCATTTCCCCTTGTAGCTTTCCTGGTGAAGCGAGGCCCCTTGGGCTTCCTGCACCCACCCACCCATCTCCCCCCCTTGTACCTTTCAGAGTGCAGTGAGGCCCCTTGGGCCTCGTGCACACACACACACATATCCCCCCCACACCTTTCTGAGCACAGAGGCTCGAGTGGCCTCGCGCTCCCAGCCAGCAATCCCCACATTTCCTTCCTGGATGCAGTGAGGGCACTTGTGCCTCCCTCACCCACCCAGTAACCCCTGTCCCTTTCTGGGTGCAGCAGGGACACAATGCCCCGCAAGCCCAGCCACCTACCCTCCCCGTCCCTCTTTGTCTTTTTCTCCCTCCCTTTTATTCTCTTTCTTTCTCTTTCTCTTTTTCTTTCTTCCATTCTTTACCCCTTTCCCTCTCCCTTTCTCTCATATCTGTTTCATTACTTCTGTCTCTCTTTCTCCCTCTCTCTTTCTCCCTGCCTTTCTGGACACCACCACCCTGTCCAGATCTGGGCTGGCGAGTCAGCTATGGGCCCACCAGCCAAGGGAGCCCCCTCCCCCAGTTTAAAATTTAAGGCCAGTACTGGAGATACTAACTGTATAGAAGGAACAGGCAAAGCCAATCAATGATATTATTTTTTACTTTAATTTTTACTTTAAATACAAACATATTTAAAACAATAACAATAAGACAAATAAAAGAAAATACTGTAAAAATGTTATTGTTGTAAACTTGTTTGTGTTTTAAGTAAAAAACAATATATTTAATTGACTTTGCCTGCGTCTTCTATATATATATATAAATGACTTTGCCTGCGTCTTCTATAAAGTTTCAATTTTCAGTACCTGGCATTACTTTTTGTGGTATTTATTTATTTATTTAGTACACATAGTCGGCCCAACCAAGAGACATTTATGTTATATCCAGCCCTCCTTACAAATGAGTTCAACACCCCTGATATTGACTGTTCTGATTGCCAGCGGCTTTCCAAGATCTTGGGCAGGGGTCTTTCCCATCAATCACTGCCTGTTCCTTTTAACTGGAGTTGCCAGGGATTGAATCAGGGCCATTCTACATAGAAAGCAAATGCTCTACCACTGAGCCATGACTCTTCTCCAACTGTTTTCTCATTCCCAGATAAAGTGGTCTGTCTTACTATTGGTATCTTAGACATCTGGCTTCATTATTGATTCCATACTGTACTGCCTCATTTGGTTTGAGAGAAAAATCAGTTGTCATCAGCATACAGGTGGCAATAACTTCCAGTAGTGGACTTTGCTTGCAAGATACTCTCACACAGGAGTGTCAAACATCCAGCCCCCGGAGGGCTTTTCTCCAGCCCATGAGGCAGCCAGCCCCCTCCTCCTGTCCTTGCCAGGTGCAGCGAGGCCTGAGTGACCCCGTGTGCCCACTCACTCCTCCCTGTCTTTCCCGGGTGCAGCAAGGCCTGAGCAGGCTCACACGCCCACCCACCTCGCCCCGTCTTTCCCGGGTGCAGGGAGGCCCAAGCGGGCCCTGCGGGCCCACCAACCTGCCCCATCTTTCCTGGGTGCAGTGAGGGCCAAGCAATCTTACTTGCCCACCCATGCACCCTCATCCTTTTCTGAGTGAAGCGAGACCCTTTGGGCCTTGCTTGCCTGCCCAGCGACCCATCCGGTTCTGGGTGCAGCGGGGCTGCAATGCCCCGGGAGCCCAGCCACCTACCCTCGCAGTCCCTCTTTGTTTCCCCTCCCTCTCTTTTATTCTCTTTCTTTCTCTCTGTTTCTTTCTCTCTTCACCTCTCCTTTTCTATCTTATCTGTTTCACTCTTTCTGTCCCACTCTCTTTCTGCCTCCCTCTTTCTCCCTGTCTTTCTGGATTGTGGGAGGACAGCAGGCTCGCCAGCCAAGGCAGCCCTCCCCATTCAGATCTGGGCTGGTGAGCCCACTGCGCTCGTGCCAGCCAAGGTAGGCACCCTCCCTTGTCCAGATCTGGGCTGGCGAGTCAGCTTGGGCCCACCACCCAAGGCAGCCAAACCCCCCCTCATTTAAAATGTAAAAAAAAATTATGTGTGGGACTAAGGATCCTAACTTTATAGAAGACACAGTCATTTTATGGTATTTTATTTATTTGGTACACATATTCAGCCCGACCAAGTGACTTTTATGTTATATCCGGCCCTCCTCACAAATGAGTTCAACACCTCTGCTCTCACGGCAGAACTTCATTCAACTTTAGCTGCTGCTGATACGTTGGTAAGATGGCATGATGCTACTCAGGGGCAGGAAACGATCCTGGCCGGACCACACCTCATTTCACCCAGCCCACTCTGGCTGGGGTTCCTGGAGCCCCAGAGCTACTGCGCCTCTTCCTATTCTTCCCCGTACTTGTTGTGTGTCTGGTCCATTCAACATTCAGGCACACCCACAGGCCTTGCAACAGAGTCGTCACCCCAGCCAGGAGGAGCCTGCAGGAGCCACTCACAAAGGAGTATCCCCAGAAACCGGCAGGACCCCCTGCCCACCCCTACAGTGACACCTGCTGGCTGGCTGCCCACTGACCCCACCCAATGCCGCTACCAGAGCCCCCCAGCCCACACCGAGCCACTCTCCCTTCCACAGGGCCCAGCAGCGCCCACAGCCCACCACCTGCTACATGGCAACTGCCTATCCCAGGGAGCAAGGGAGGGAGGGAGGGAGGTGGGGATCAGCCAGGTCGGCATGCCCTCGCCCAGAGCCCCGGCGAGCAAGAGGACAGCACAACAAGCCCCTTTAGGGAATCCGGGGGGGAGGCGGTAGAGTTGCCAAGTGCCAGGTGGTGGCGGGCAAATCCCCGCCAATCCACCTGGCTGCCCACCAACCAGCTGAGGGTCAGCGAGCAGGGTTAGGGTTAGGAAAATAAAGTGTTGGTTTTTTTTAGGAAAATAAAGTTTTATTTATAAGTAAACCTTTCTACATACTAAAAAAATTCTAAAAATACAAAGATGTAGGGCTGTCAAAAAAAAAAATTCGGTACAGTTCGGATTCGGCCGAATTTGGCCCTTGTGGGTTCGGTACGTACCGAAGTCCGAACTCCCCCACTTCGGATCCGTTCAATTCGGCTGGAATTCAAAGTTCGGAAAAAAATTCGGCCGAATAAAGCCATTGAAAACACAATCACACCTTTCCGCGGCTCTGGGGGGGGCATTTTTGGGGTTAGAGGTCCCAAACTTTCAGCAGAGCTTCAAAGGACGTTTATTGAAAGACTCCCCAAGTTTTGTAAAGATTGGGTCAGGGGGGGCTGAGATATGGGCCCTGAAAGGGGTCCCCCCACCTTTAATGTGCATCTCTCAGCAGAGCTTGCCGCCCACGCACAAAGCTCCCAGCCCCGACAACAGCTGAGAAATTTGCAAAACAACACAACCTTGTTAAACAACACCTTTGCAACACACAACTGAAACCTCCCCCCTCAAACCAGGGAGCAAGAGACTCGAGGTGGAACACACACCCCAGGCAGAACCAACGAAAGCCCCCT